>NC_045162.1:22417344-22552344 GCF_900700415.2 Clupea harengus | reverse complement strand
CCTGCTATCATTATTATTGCGATTTTTAAATTGCTTTAAGGTTTTGTTTTTAAGGTAAATTACATGGTATAGATATTTAAGAGACTGTTCTTGACTCAGTGATGTCTTAATGATATTCTGTTCTTAAAGGCTTTAATAGTTTTGAAGACAGCAGATACTCTGACCCCACTACAAAGCTGTAGTATTCCTGTGAGAAAGTTTTTCTGTCATCTAGTATTTTCCACCTTCATTTCTCTACCAGCTCTTTCAGGTCGCTCTCTTTTAAAGGAGAACTGATTCTCTCTCGGTTAGATAGAATGAATCCTCTTCCAGTAACCAACACCAATCGCAAGTGTACACACATATGCTCAAATGAAAAACGATTGTTTTCCAATTGCGTGTGTGGGTGTGTGTGGATGTGTGTGGGTGTGTGCGTACTGGGCAGTCTCCAGTAAGACACTGATGACATCACGGGCACACACACAGCAGAGCAGATTCTCACATCTCTCTGAGATGATGATGAGCTGATTTTCCGATATGAGTCAATCCTACTCCTGTTCCAGAGAAAAATTCCAAATGAACAGAAGGAAACTGCTTGGAGGACCAGTTAGTCAGAGAATCCGTGTGTGTGTGAGTGTGTGTGTGTGTGTGTGTGTGTGTGTGTGTGTGTGTGTGTGTGTGTGTGTGTGTGTGTGTGTGTGTGTGTGTGTGTGTGTGTGTGTGCGTGCGTGTGTATGAGGGAAAGAAAAAATAGGATTAATATAAGCTTATCTTGGAGGTAAGAGCTTCCCTAGGTTTTATCACTCACAACGGAGGTTGCGTTCTTACTAAGTTACTTCAAGAGGGATTAAAGAGTTTTTGTCTAGCACTAGCAAGCTAACTAGCTAACAGTCAACAGGCTTGTCTTGCCCAAAAAACTAAAAGTGCAAGACACACAAGGCAAGTGGCTGAGTAAGAGCTATGTCCTCCATAAAGACAGACAGAGAGGGAGACAGAGAGGGAGACAGAGAGAGAGAGAGAGAGAGAGAGAGAGAGAGAACCTCTCTCCATGAGCTGCACTGATTCCAACAGCATTCCATTAGAGCCTGATGCTCATCTGATACTCCAACAGAGCGCCTAGACAGAAAGCAAACTGGAAATGGACAGTGAGGAATTGGAAGAAAAATTAAAGAGAGTGAGAGAGTGAGAAAGAGAGAGACAGAGAGAAAGTGAAATACAGTCAGACTCGGAGAAGGAGAAAGAAACAGAGAAGGAATGAACAAGAGAGAGAGAGAGAGAGAGAGAGAGAGAGGGAAAGAGAGAGAGAGAGACAGAGAAGGAAACAGAGAGAGCATGATTGACCTCAGTGGCCTACATACTTGGTCTGAGTGCAAACCCCCATAATTTCCCTGAACTTCAATTATCGGCAGACGAGCAGGAGGCCTCTCACAGCTGACTTGACTTTGCAGAACGGGCTGAAAGACATTCAGGCATTCTTCTCTGTGTGAAACTTTCTGCAGCTAAATGGGGATAACACAAAGCCACTCAGAAAGAGAGAAAGAAAGAGAGGGAGAGGAAGAGCGAGTGAGAGAGAAAGATGCAACTATGATGTAAGAGATTACATAAAGTTCTCCTGTGAAACAGTGAGTGGTGACAGGTGTGAGGTGAGCTGGGGGCTCCTGTGGTTGCAGCTCTGAGTCTGGAAAAGAGATGGAGGGGGGGGGGGGGGGGCTTGGTCTAGTATAGTGCTGCAGAGATGGCACTCTTTCAAAGGGAGAACCTGCACAGGGCAGATGCTCACATACTGAACATCTCATCACAGGGACTTGGATGGGGATCCATGGTCACAAACCTTTATCTTCAGTTTTCAGTTTTCAGTTTCAATTCTATAACTTTCTATAATTCTATAAATGAAACACTAACTCCCATAAGTCCATGTTGGTTTTCTCTCATCACAGCCATATACAGTCATGGATGGTGCAGTTCTTTGAGTAGTGAAGATGGGAAGGGAAGACTTCTTTTAAAAAGTGCATTTTGTATACTCACTCAACAGTCACCTGTTGAGACACAGACAGAGAGAGAGATAGAGAGAGAGAGAGAGACATAGAGAGAGAGACAGAGAGAGAGAGAGAGAGAGAGAGAGAGAGAGAGAGAGAAAGAGAGACAGAGAGAGAGCACTCTCATCATGTAATCCTCCAAAATATTTGAAGCTTTCCCCTTTTAAAGAATCCGACAGTCTCTCCAGTACTGGAGGATAGCTGATCCCTACGACAGCACAGAAACAACTCCAGCCAGGAAAGAGGGGGGAAAGAGGAGGGGGGGGGGCGCCTAGTACGTTTGCATTGCCCCTATCATTCCTCTCAAGGAAGAGAAGAACGGGAACAGATATCGATGGAATTATGCCCTGGAATGTGTTGACCATATGCCAGGTCTGGGGATAATAACGAACTGGGATGAAGGTAGCCCTGGGAGTCCCAATCGCACAGAGTTTGCACCACGATGTAGTGTGGAAGTGATTACGGCCTCTAATCCACAGTGACATGGATATATCCACCTCGCCATTCTTTAATCAGATGGCAAAGGCACTGCACACGGCACAGACGCCTCTGGAAAACTGTGCCGCAATTTATATCCATTACGGCCCTGACTGTATGGAGGCCATTTCCCCAGTGATCAGTATGCACCTGGTCTTCATGTGTCAGGAAAACGTTCTGACTTTGACCAGAGCCATCAGTGAGAAAGGTGGAATAACACGGCTCAAGTTTCCATTGTAGCCACAAAACAAAAACATAAATGAATAAATGCTTTGTCATCCATTTACATTGTGCACCACTGTGAGAACTTTTTTCATGAACTTAGCCCCTAGAACTATCTATCTTACAACTCAGCTTAGCCCTTAGAACTATCTATCTTACAACTCAGCTTAATCCTTGGAGCTAGCTATTGTACAACTTTCAACTTAATAACATCTATGAACAATGTCCTAACATAAAGAAAGTTAAATTTAGCTCATGCTCAACAAATTTAAAAGTTCAGCAGAACATCCATTACTCCAATCCAAAAGAGAGTTTCATGATTATAATTTGTGTAAACCAAAAACAGAAACGCTGCTCAAGAATTTCTGCTTAAGAGATGGAAACATCGCTCATCATCTACTTAATTCATTAAAAGTCATTACACACACCGCACACACACACACACACACACACACACACACACACACACACACACACACACACACACACACACACACACACACTCACACACCGCTCCGGAGTCGAGAATAACCCCAGCGCAACGCAAACAGGAACAGCTGAAATGGCTAACGAACTTCATCAGCCCTTTTTTTACTGCAGCAGTAATCATAAAAAAAACAAACGGCAGTAAACGATGGGGGTTGTGAACCTGGGTCCATCCACAGCTCCTGTCCCTGCTGGGCAGAATTACTTCCCATTAGCAGGGCCTACGGGGGCCACTCTCTGCCCTCAGACGCTCGCTATGGCTTTAATAACACACATCCCTGCTTGCATGTGCCAGCCGACTTGGCTGGCTCCTGGCACACGGCTCGCCTCACCCCCCTGAAGAAGACGACTACACCACTAACCTCACCCAGACTCCACACACACACACACACACACACACACACACTCTCTCTCTCTCTCTCACACACACACACACACACACACACACACACATACACACACACACACACACACACAGTCTCCTCTCCAGGCCTTATTTTTTTTGTCAGTCGGAGCAAATCATTCCAATAGAAACAGAGAGGGAGGGGACAGTGTCTGTATTCCAATTTACACAAATAAATCTGCTGATATTCAGTGGTCAGGCCTGAGGGGAAGCTGGCACGCTGTCAGCTGCTCTGAGATCAGCAGCCGAGAGTGACACGGGGAGGTTGAGTCAACTCTGTGGGCCCACGGCTTCACTGTAGGCATCTCTGAGAAGACCAGCAGTGGAAGGTGAACAATTGCACTGCAGTTTATCCTCAGGCAAATAGCGCCGATTTTGATGTTGTTGTGTTGCATTGTATTGCACTGTGTTGTGTTAAGTTGTGTTGTTTTGTGTTTTCTTCTGCAGGGTTTGGATGGGGATTGAACTATGCTGTGTGTGTGTTTTTTTCTGCTGCAAACACAGAGGTTAAAGTGCTGCCAACCTCCGTGTCGTCTTGTCCACAGAGAGACTACCTGAGGCTTTAGGTGCCATTTAAAGCTCTGATTAAGATTAGAGCACTACACCCTTTTTTATGAGATCACCAATGCTGTGATGACCTGTGACCAAGGCCTGCCCTGGGGACATCAGAGCTCGGCCTCTGGCAGCCATGCCGGGGATTTGAAGTGACAGAGGAAAACTGACAGAGAGAGAGAGGCGGAAAAACACATAATCCCAAAGTGGACGAGGACTGATAACATTGAAAACAGCTTTCCCTGTGCTGTGGGTTTCTTCAAACAAAAATGTAAAAAAAAAAACTGGTAAAATAATGTACAGTAAATATAGAATGGTAACAAAGAGAACACTTTCAGAAATAAACAACAAGTCTCTCTGGAAATTCCTGTAATACAGTTTCTACTCTGGCATCTGTGCATTGTCCAGGCCTGGTCAGGATTTTACTCTAGTGGAATTTTGTCAGTATAGCAGTATTTCTCCCTCCCTCTCTCTCTTTCTCTCTTTCTCTCTCTCTCTCTCTCTCTCTCCCTCTCTCTCCCTCTCTCTCCCTCTCTCTCTCTCTCTGTCTCGCCCTCATCTGTGGGGAAGAGCCTCACCACAGCTGAAGGCTGGAGGGCCCACACCAGGCCAGGAAAAGCCATTATTCTAGTCACTCAACCTAAACCACAATCAGTATCATTCCCATCCTGATCAGAAGTAATAGAATCAAATTAGCCAGTGGACTATACCAAGCAGGAAACGAACATACAAAGCCTGAGGTAGGAGATCTGAAAACATTTTTTTTGTGCATCTCTCTTTGCTCTAAAAACAATGATCACTTTGTGCTGACCCTCAATACACACTGAGGATTCCTCTCAGACTGCACACAGAGAAGAGATCTGCTGTCTGTGTGGACCGTTCCCATGTTTTACCAGCACAGAGATGCAAAGACTAGCAGAGACTTCAGCAGCATCACATCAACCCAGGGTACGCAGCGAAGAGAAAGCCTATCAAAAACCTGTAACAGCTCACAGCATTGTTCTCATAGGAACACAAATTAACATCATACAAAAAAAAAGCGCCTTAAAGCTGTTAGACCTCTTTGAAGACCCTTTATGGGTAATCTCTAGAGGACAAGTTGGCAAAATCACACGGGATGTTCAGCAAGAACCTAAGGTGCACTCTCTGCTTACCCTCCTTCTTCCTGGAAGCCCTCCATCTCGTCCTTCTGTTCCGCCAGTGTGGACTCCAGGTCCAGGTAGCTGCCATTGTGAGAGAGCTGCAGGGCGCAGTCATCAAGCTGCAGCAGGAGAAAGAGAGAAAGAGAGAGAGAGAGAGAGAGAGAGGGTAATGGTTAGTCCTTCAGAGCACCTGGTGACACCTCTCCTCTACACACCAAGTCACTCAGATGATTCCGGATGATTCCATCTCTGGCTGTGTGTTTACGCAAAGGCCATCATCACAGCGTAGCCATTCATGGTGGTTAGTATTGTTTAACTAAAAATATTGCAGACATTACAAACAGCGCTCTGCTCTGTTTTGCTCAATTAGTTTTGGAGTGAACGGTACACCTGATACCGTGATAGTAAATAATTTCGAGCAAATAACCAGGTAGTTCTCTCAACAGGCCTTGAGGGCCACGGTAAAGGGGGGGGCCGTGCCGGCAGACTCCCCTTGGGAGTGTCTGCACCGCCTGGCTCTGCTGGGGGGCATTCTTGTTTGTTGACACTCAATTAGGGGCGAGTGATGGGATTTAAACGCCCTGGGGAGCTGCCGGTGCGCCTCGGCCCTGTGATCTGTCAATCAACAGGACCGCCGGGCCAGTCGCAAAACCCTAAACACGCTAATTACACACAAACATGCACACACACACACACACACACAAGCACAAGCACACACACATACCTACTCACACATGTCAACACGCCCATTACACCAGCCCTCCGCCGCCCACTGCCCTCCCCGCCTGTTCAGGTATGCTGTTAAGTTTAGCTGCTTCACTTCACTCCAGGACATGAGAGGCTTCAGGATGAACCTTACAAAGGCATCCACTCCCACAACCACGCGCACTAATGGGCTGATTTCTGGTCTCACTATCAAAACACCTGGTGCGGTCCCCGTCGGTTTGATCCCAGGCTAATATTACCCTACCAAAGCATGTTAAATACAGTTTGAGGGAATCCTAAGACTCCATTTCAAAGGAGACAGATGGAGTGCAATGGTGTCTCTAAGGGAGGGAGAGACAGATGCCTGTGAAAGGCCACAGAGAGGGGGGCCATGGTGGAGTAATCTGGGATACGCTAGCTGATGATAAGAGCTCTGGGTAGCACTGAGGATCGGCCATACTGAGGTGTGGAGAGTTTGAGGGTGCGCTGGTGTGCGAAGGGGATTGTGGTAAGCTGTAGTGTAGGGGGGATGGGGGATAACTAGGGCATGTTGTTGGTGTGTTAGGACAGAATGAGGCATTTATGTGAGAAAATGGTCAAATGTTTTATTTCATCATTTGGTAATCCTACTGCATACCTTATTAGGCTGTTAGGACTAGGCTGGTATGTTTTCAAAAGGCTGTCTGTCAATAAACAAATAAACAACAAAAAACTATGTTTTTTTGTACGGTCTCATTCTCTGGATATGATCAGGATTAGCACACACTGTGACTGATGAGTATACATTATTAATGTTTTGTGAAATTGCTGCTGTACAACCATAAACAACTGCAGACCTTCTTGAGCAATACCAAAACTAAAAAACATTTTTCTTTCTTTCTGAGTTGTACGACAGGAATATATCTGAAATTTATAAAAACATATACATGACATCCACCACCAGAGCTGGCTGATCTTTCATATGTACGCTTTGATGTGGTGCTGTATCCTCCCACAAATGATTGTAACTTAATTAAAACTTGAGGGCACAAGAGAACCCTGGCTAGCTGGAAAATACATTAAGGGGAGGAGGCTCTTTGATCCCAGAGCCACTCCGTTTGTCTTCGAGTGCTCACTGGCATCCCGGGACTGTCATGTTTAAAGGGCCAAGACAAAACATATGGTCAGTGAGAACAACATCCAGGGCTCATCCCATGAAACCGCTCCTATTCCTAGCCCTCTGACGAGTCTGGGACCCAGAGTGCAGCGCTCAGACTGGACCTGATTTACACAAGCACACCTGAGACGGACCCGAGCCACAGAGCACCGCGCTCTTTACAAATTGAGAACCAGGTGGCAAGCGTTTTTATTTCAGACACCCTCAAGACAGGGAAAGTGCTGCGCCAGATTACAGGACAGGGCCTTGGCCAGCAGGAAATCCAGACAACCGTGCCAGAGTTAGGCCCTCTATATTAAGGCCTGTGAACAGGCATGCCTCAGAGAGGTATGGAATGGGTGTGACGTGAAAATAAGCATGGGGGGGGGGGGGGGCAAAAAGAACGTTCCCTCATTCCAGTGCGGCTGGTGTTATTGTGTGGAGAGGGGGCAGAGACAGAAAGGAAAAGAGAAAAGACATTTCCAGCTGGGAAGGTTGGAACCATTTATTAGCTGTAGACTTATGGCTCACGTCCGTAAATAAATGTACCACTTATACCCTCTCCTCTAGTAATCCTGCGTGCGGCTAACCAGCAATTTTCTCATAGACTTGACAAAGTCATAAAAAACTAAAAATCCAAAATATCTACGTTGTTTTTCTCCTGGCCTTAATGCCTCCAGCTGTGTTCCAAGGGTTGAGTTGACCCAGATATTTTGAATGTGTAGAACACAAGCAGGTAGTTGGGATTAGGCCAGGCCTGAGGTGGGGGGGCGCTGATAAGCATCGGGGACAGAGGCTACTGCCCCCCCATCCCACCAACACCCCCAACCCACCCCCACTCCATCCCGTGCCAGCAGTCTGGTGCTGGGCCACAGCCCCCTCTTTTCAAAGCCCCACTTTTATGATCTGTCACGCAGCAGTGACCACAAAGAGCAGGGCAGGGTCCAGCAGCAAGGTGTTGGCCAGGTGCTTTACATTACTGCTAACTGACATGGAGGGTGCACACCACCTCCACTGTAATTGGCCAGCACTGGATGGGAAACAGACACCCTTCCCCCTTCGTTTCTCTCCTCCAGTCGAGCTGGAGTGAAATGTCTTTGGATGTGGAGGAATTTTTCTAAAGCTCTCAAAATGATGGAAAGGAGATTTGCCAGATTTAAGGTATGACATCAGCCTCTTTTCTTAGCCCGGTGATTACATCTGAAAACACAAGCATGTGCATATAGATCCATGTGTCCCTTGGGTCTTGACAGAGCCATACTGAAATGCATACCTTAGTGCACAGCACATAATGTGCAAAACTTCTGTTTGCCTATTTCTGTTGGATTCACATGTAAATATCTAAGGCTTGCTGAGAAGATGACCAGCTATGTAAGCAGAGACTGCAGCACAGAAACAAAACAGGGGGGTGTAAAAGCAACCGGCAATTACCGAGAATCCAAGAGGTGCAGTTTCCTGCATGAGGTTAAAACACAAAAACCATGCCAGTCCAGGCCAGGACGCACAAAGGCACACACGCCACCACTTTTGGTTAGTCGTGGTTGCACAAGAGAGCTAGATTACAGTCCCAGCTGGGGTTTCCAGGTCAGAGACGGCCGTTAATCCAAACGTAGAGCTCCTGGATTAACAGTCGTGGGTGCTCAATCAACCGTCACACCCAGGATTTGAACCCGTGACCCTGTGGTCCGCAGGTCCGGCGAGTCTGACCACAGCAAAACGCAGAGGGCCTGGCCTCGTTCTCTCCCACCACAGTGCGGTTTACCGGCCAGTGGAGCCACTCAGCTGGGCCTGCCCTAAAAATAAAGAAGCCTTTGGGAACCTTGGCTCTCAAGAGGCGCAGCGCAGCGCAGCGCCCCATCTAATCCTCAGCCTCATCCTGGGGCCCCACTCTCTTCCCATGAAGGCTCTTGGATCAGCCGACGGCTCCGTGAGCAGAATAAACACAAATATGTGAGAATCGACTAAGCATGCTTGCGGTCATGATGAGGCATTCATGATGATGCGTGTCAAACATCGAAAACAGAAGAAGAATAGCAGCCAGCAGAAGCAGAGGAGGCAGCTCAAGGGGAATAGGGGCCGTCCACTGCCCTTGATGGAGACATGAGTCAGCATTTACATCTGGCCTTTGAGCTGTAGCTTAAATACGCCAGAAATGTCAACAAAACCTTTGTTCAGAATTGGGATTTGCCTCCAACTAGGTTTCTGAAACCATCTCTTAAAGATTGAAAGATTGATTAGCTGGTGTTAGCAGCATGCTAACTTGAACAGGAGCCCATGGTCTTCAGGGAGCGGGCAGAGGATGAGCATCCCCAGAGCTGCATGGCAGGCCACTTTCACACAGAACAGACAAACCTCAACCCTGCAGAACAATGTGAGAGCGCAGTCCAGAGAGCAGCCACAACTGTGGAGCGCTAGCCTATACTTTACAGTATTTAGCATAACTTCTCATTATAGGCCTCTGTAATTTCTGCAAAATAATGCAAAAGGAAGAAAAACAAAACGTTTAAAAGGCCCCAAAGGTAAAAAAAAAAAAGTGACCTTCAGAAAGCTCTAGGGTTACACACAAATAATGGAACTGAGTGTGAAAGAGGACCAAGAGATGACTATGAGGCTCATAGATTTCTCTCAGTTAACAACAAGCAACTGGGAGTTATTGCATAAGGACTCTTGTCAGGGGGCAGGGGACCGCTAAAGTATGAATGAGCTGCCTGCATGACTGAGCAAGCCGGCGGGTTTTACGGGGGCTTGACAAGCACTTCAGCTCAGACAGATGCTGAAAACACTGCAGTCAAGTGATCCAATCATGCAAAGTCATCTTTGATTTAAAGAGAAAAATTATAAAAATAAATATGTTCATTTACCCAACAGTCCCCAAAATGTGAATGAACGTGTGTGTGTGTGTGTGTGTGTGTGTGTGTGTGTGTGTGTGTGTGTGTGTGTGTGTGTGTGTGTGTGTGCGCTGGCGCATGTGCGTGTGTGTTTGTGTGTGGTGTGAGAGAGAGAACTTGTCTTTATGTTGGCGTGCATTTATGTTGGTGTGTGAGGATTATCTTATGATGCCTCTCCACTATCAAAGAAAGTAAACAGATGAAAAAATACAACCCAAAAGTATTTTCCATAACAAATGAAAAACTCTCCCCTTCTGCCTCAGAAAAAAAACAGGGCCACCACACATTTGCTCCTCAGCAGAGTTTCCCACCTGCTGTTCTTGAGGACCGATGCTGGCTTCCCAGCGCCCCTGTCACAGCACCATACTGCTCTTCACTGGAACTTTGCATATGCTTTGTGGTTGCTATTGCTTACAGCTTAATTGCAGTTGGTTCTGAAGACAAATTGTGTGCAGGCTCGAGGCAGCCTCTGTTTGTATTTTCAGGGCTGTCATCTGTTCCATCTTCCTGTGTTGAAAGAAGGGGAGAAATCCCTATCCCCTGACTGCCACAGAGAGAGAGAGACCTAGGTACATAACTAGCTAAGATAAGTCTGGCAGCCTACAGGATGATAGAACTTAATTTCCCTCATACTGGAACTTGCAATTTATAGGAAAATATCATTTCTCCTCTCTTCAACCTCTTCACACTGTTAACAAACATGACTGCCAAATGTATCACATGATGAGAAAGTATCTCCAAACTCAGAAACTGACTCACTATAGTGTTCATCTTAACTCTAATGGCATACAGTATTCTTCTTGTCATCACATACATAACACAGCATATAAACTAGCGTGTTGCATTATTTATAGTATAACAAAGGCCCTCCAAAGTTCAGTGAATTCAAACCTTTAATGCCACGGCATGCAAATTTCATTTACAACACACTGTCGATCGATGCCAGTTTTCTCTAAGCTGGGCTGCATAGTGTAGCATGGCAAGGAGCGATAGGTATGAACACAGGCAACAAATGGAGAGACTGCAAGAAGAGTGCTCCTCCTCCGTACCAACTCAGAACAGGGATAAATGAAGCCAGGTGTCTGGCACTCAAGAACAAAAATATGAATGTACTGAAGAGCCAGAAAAAAACTCCCCAGTCATGAATGCATCCATTTCCATATCCTCCATATTTCCACATCCTGACTACACATGTTTATTGTTTTGTTGTGTTATCTAAGACAAATGCATGAAACCATCAGTGAATGAGTAATTACTTATTCATCATCTTGAACCTCAGATCATGAAAATGTCTCAATCCTCACTAGATAAAAAAAAAACTTGATTTACACTCCATACAACACCTAGGTATTCTTTAGTCATAATTCTGTTTAAGTACGCTTCAACATTAAAAAAAAGCTTGGCATGATCACACACTTTCAGCTAACAGTCACAGAGAAATGACTGCATAACCCTCTGCACCAGGAAAGACTATACCCACTGCATGTGGGTGCTTGAAAGCAAGACGAAATTAGAGGTGTCTGGCTATCTGACATTAGTCAAGGCAAGGGACACTGTAGTGGTCGTTATTTTATGTCACATGGGATTCAGACTCGTGTTCTGCACAGACACAGTATGGATCTGAGAGAAGGACCGAGGTGGACATTCATGTCCAGGAGGGTTTGACTGGCTCCAGATGAGCAGATAAGTGTAGACACTAACAGACCCAGTGACAGCTGCAGATTCTTGAGTATGGAGCTTCCTGCTATGTTCCTCAGCTGCCCAAAATTCCATACGACCACAATAGCATCCTTCCTAAAACTGTCTCACGCCATGATTGTGTGTTTGTGTTTTGGAAATGACCAAGATTTCCATCATGATGTGACTGACTCAGAGTTATAGAGATATACAGGCATGTTTACAAATACTCATGAAGTGGGTACCTGGGACACAACTACTTCTCCTGAAAAACATCCATGAGAGTGAAGCACCTGGCAATGCATGCGGCACAAACATCTCAAATCAACAGCAGGGAAAGATGCTTGTCTATTTTATCAGCCACCCGCATGATTCTGCAGATACCCACAAGTGCAGACACACACACACACATACACACACACACACACACACACACACACACACACACACACACATATAAACACACACACACATCTATTTCAATATATGTATGACTGTCTAAAAACATTAAGACAATAGGACATTTAAATGTATTATTACTACTATTCATCAAACTTAATTATAACCTAAGCTAACCTAGCTAAAACGTTGTATCACAAAAGTTTATATTTCCAAAGCCATACCTTTTGTGGTGCTTTGAGAAGCCGATGAACTCCAGCAATCTGATTAATAAGAGGAATATCCTCATTGAATGTGTAGTGAGGAGGTCTGGTCGGCTCAGGAAAATTCGTGCTGTTAAATGGATCAGTATCATCTAGGAACTGTACCCTGCATACAAGCGTAGCCATTATACATCCATGCAAAAAAATGTTTGGAGAAAAGTCCGCACTGTCAGTAAATACCGCCTGTAATCTTTTTGCTCTGTCGCACTACCACTGTTGGAGCAGGTAACCACTGAAGCAGTTGCAATCGCTCCTCTGTCAGTTATCCGCCAACGTACTCCGTCACATTAGAAGCGCATAGGTTAAAACATTAAAAGCTGTAACAGAGGGGCAGCGACTAACATTAGCCCCTAGTTCCTCCGAGTGTTGAAGGTAAACCCCCGCAATTCGTGCGCGATTCAGGGTCTCTACGGCAGATTCTCTGAAGGAGGCACGCCAGTATCCAAGGGCATTGTGGGCAGGCAAGGTGCTGAGGCAGACTGCGGCCGAAACGGGACGGGACAAGGTCTGCAGAGAAACTCAGACAGCTTGGGGACTCCCTACCCCGGCTCTCACTCAGCTGCCATAGCGCAACCACTCTAAAAACTCGCGCAACAGCGGCATCCATTGACCAAGAAGAGAATTACTTAGAAAGATTTTAGGCTTCCTTGCAATTGTATAGGGTACTTCATGTTCATTGTATAAGCTACTTCATTTTATTTATTAATTGTATTTATCCAGTGCATATATACAAATCTATAATAAAGTTATATTATATAAAGGAAATACAACAAGGATTTCATTTCATCCATCTATCATGAACCAACTTTAACTAAAGAGCATAATGGAATTCCATATTGCAATAAAATAAATGTCCAGAATATCTTGTGGGCTTATTTGCTTATTTGATTTGTGCTCAAACTTGTGATTCACCAAGTCTGCTTCATATGGGCATTTGAAACAGTAAATGAAAACATACTTCGGGCCCCTGAGTCCGATTAGTTAACATTGCATGTCAGAATTTACACAGTGAATATTTAAAATAGGCTGAACAGAAACAGAACAGAACAATAGCTGTTTATATATGTGTGTATTCAGTTTTTATTTAATTTCTATGTATTTGCACAAATGAATCACATAGTTGTTCCATCATCTCATCTCTTTCCTGTCCCTTTTCAGCTGACTGACTCACTTCCACTGCTGCATCTATCTTCGTGAAGATACAAAATTAATAAATTAGATTCTTACTTGTGGTGCCAAAATTCAAAGTTTTTCTTCAGGTACAACACAGCTACTTTTCTTTCCATGAAGCCACCCTTATTTCTTTGTGTGAACTCCACACATGAACAGAAGGTGTGCCCAACTCTAGGGTACAGGTAGCTCGAGGACCACATCAGAAATAATGTATGGGAGTTGAGAAGAAATGTCATCTCTCGATAAATGATCAGTTTCACTCAGTGAACCAAAGTACTAAATTCCACTCATCTTTTTGTTTTGAGTGTAATATGTAGTGTTTTGGCTCCAGCTACGATGGCTGCAGTAACTCAGATTTCGAACCTGGAGCAGTCTCTTGAATTCCTTCTTCATCAAGAATATCCCACTTTGAATAATAAAGCTTCTACAAGGTATATCTCACCATACAACCCACATTACCAAGAAAGGCACCATCTCGATGCAGTTTCTTGCCTTAGCCTTTTGTTTTTGACTTGACTCGTGCATCCTCATATCACAACCACAAGAGGGCAGAAATTGTCACAAATCACAGCTCTGGTTTTGATGGTCCTTTTGATGGTCAGGACTTGTACATGTTTTTGAATAGGTCTTCAAATCTATTGTACCAACTGCGTTCAATCAACTGTTTTCAGATCAGTTCTCTGTGCTGTTTTCCTTGATTTTTTTTTATTAATTCTTGCTTTCATATAGTTTGCCAAACCTCTGCCAAATGTGTTAAACACTTTAACTCATTTGCCTTTTTTAAACATAACAAAGATAAGAACAGAACTTTAATTGTACATACTGCCCTGGACACACAGATGCATACACACCTCAACAATATTATTTTTGTAAATTGTAGCCCAGCAAGACAGCAAGTAAGCAACTCGTCCAGAGTCGATATAAAAGTTTGTAACTCACAGTCACATTTTATGTTCTGTCCATATCTCATCCACTTAAGTATAATGATTTATCATGACCACATTTAGCATGACTTCATGGGAACTGTGATACAATTACCATTTTAAAATCATCACTTTATCACACTCTCTTAGAGATTAACAATGAGTTACTGTGATTCAAAACCTTCTGTACGCCACTGCAGTCGAAGTGGTTGTTTTGTCTAAGGGCTCAGTTGTATTTAACATGACATGAGAGGCACTTCACAAAGCTATTCCTTTTTTAATAACAACAGCTCTTGTGTAGATAACCTAAAGCAATGGCTGCCACTTCCTCTCTGCTCCTCAGCCACGTCTGCAGAGGCACTAAAGCACAGCGGCCATGTGGAAGTCAAACATTACAGATGAGACAGAGGGGAAACAAGTGTCACTCTGTCAATGTTTGTTCCCATTAGGCAAACATTAGAAAATGTCACCAAGAATAAAGCACCTTTTAAAACACAACTGCTTCTGCCTTTCTGTGCAAGGATAAGATCATCATTGCCTTTGAATGTTGAACCCTTGTTAGGATATCAAGTCTCCACTGGAGAGTCATATAGATCATTATCTCTGTGCTGTTTGGCATCTGAGAGAGCCTGAGAAGGGGCTCTTCATACGGAGCTGGTTGACTTTATGTGTCCTAACTCACAGATAAGGCATTAATTATTGTCAAGTGCAGCTTCATTGGAATCACACTTGTGCTTTCCTCATCCAGCTGACTGCACAGATTCCAGTCATCTGGGAGAGGCTGCAGCCCAAGGTTGAGACGGTGCTGGAGTGCACTATAAATACTGTCCTTTGCTCCCGTCATCTCATCTCCCTCGTGTTAGAGTTACAAGTGCACAACATACAGAGCAACTACTGTGACAGCCACCCGTCGGTACCGCCACCGATCTTCCGCTCGCGGTACACGAGGCCATCTGCACGGACACTAAGGAGCCCAGAGGAGACGACGGACTCAGGGATGAAGCTTCAGCTCCCCAACCCAGGCCTGGAGGACAGGATCCTGAGCCATGAGCAACTTGAGAGGCTGGAGGTGGAGGAGGCCGGGGACAGGCCCAAATGGGACAACAAAACCCAGTACATGCTGACCTGCGTGGGCTTCTGTGTGGGGCTGGGCAACGTCTGGCGCTTCCCCTACCTCTGCCAGAGCCATGGAGGAGGTAGGCTCCTATGTTGTTACTCATATCCATGGGTTTAGGCGACAACTGGTTTGACTGCCAAGGGTCAATCTGCTCTCTGAAAGGCTAAACTAAGAGATCACAAGGAACCTTCAGCTTTAAATGTCCTTAAACTCTGAGTTTAATAGTTTCCAACAATTGAGTTGCCATTCAACCCAAACAGAAATAATGGTATTACATTTTGGTGGAGACCCAGTTAACATTGAGGAATTTAATAACATTATGTAATGTTCACTGTTCGTTCTCACAACGTTAGATGCAAATATTTTGACACACTTCGGTGAGAACATTTTTACAACATTGCAAGTGTTCCATAAATGTTAATGGAACAAACAAACCACACCGGAACATTGTAAGTCAATGGTTCAAGCATGATAATAAATATTATTACAACATTCTTTTAGCATAAAATAAAATAAAAAAATAGAATATAATGGGAACATTAGAAACATGCTCTTCTAAATAACATTGTAGAAACTTACCAAATTCTGGACTACATCCATGTTCCTTTAACTAAGCTTAGCATTCACACAAAACTAGTTGGTGGGAACATATTTTTTTCTTTTTCAGACATTAAACATTAATATAATTGAAGGTAACATTACTACAAATTTGATATGGAGTTTAATGTTTTATATACAATAACACATTCAACTGACTGCTGATATTTAGAGATTGGTAAAATACTATTAATTCACAAGCATGCCATTCACAATCTGAATAATAAGCATTTTTAGCATTCATTAAGATGATGCAGATGACACTGCAGCTTCATTTATTTGAGAGTTTTATTATGTAGACCTACAGTTAGTATATATAGGTAATGTTGGTGAATATGGGAAAATACAAGAGTTGTTTAAGAAGTATTGTCCTTATGTCTCAGAAATTGGTCCAAAATTATGAGTTGGCAATTCAGATGTGAATAAGAAGTCAATAACTCAATAACAAGATTTAAAACATCTTCTTGATTTTACTGAAGCAATTCAAACTGAAAGATGCAGTCCGCAATTCTGGCAAAAGGAAATTTATATTTGAGTTCAACAGCCAATCAATTTACAACCTATTGATTGGCTGGAATTGTTTATGGGCCACTATGTTTGTTTCCCATTTACAGCGCCAGGATAGCTTTTTGAGTGCACTCCTCACACACTGAACAGAGAGCCAGTATGAGTGTGGAGCAATTTGCTGTGTAGTGTGTAGTGTGTGTGTGTGTGAGTGTGTGTGTGTGTGTGTGTCTGTGCGTGTGTGTAGTATTGCCGACTGTACCTTTAACTCAACAACAGCTTTGATCATATATTTACCTCAACCCTCAACTCAAGGTTAACTAGAATCCTTCTAAGGGTCACTCAGTAGGTTTGAATACCTTTGCTGGTTTCTTCATACATTAACCAGGCTGGGGAGAAAAGGCTGACATCTCAGTCTGCTGCTGAGGGTGACTTTGCTCTACACGGAAAGTGCAGACCACACAAGTATCAATCTTTTCGGCCAATTGACAGTAAAATGGAACCACCAGTGCTGTGTTGATAACAAAGGGGAAAAGGGAAAAAAACAGAACTACTTTCCTGTTGTGTAGTGATTTGGAACTTAGAGCCCTGAAACCTTTCCTGTTCCCAACACTTAATCTGTTCCCTTGGACTGTTATCAGTTGTGTCAACATATGCCAATCAAAGAATAAAATGTGCCTAAGTGGTTATACATCACATGTTATCAACGAAGCAGAAACCTCAAATTACTTTTCATTTTCCCTGGCTGGGGTGCACGGCCTTCCACAGCACACCAGCCTCAGACCAAAAGCAGATATGAATGTTATCATCTGCACATGACGCCGGGTAATCCCGATTAGACCACTCTGTCAATATCAACTTTGACATAAAATCAAGTACATATATATACCAAAATATGGTTCACATTGCCAAAATACTTAAATAAATGCTCATTTAATTTATTTACTATTTGTCCTCCATGTATTTTCTATAATTTCCTGTTGGTTGGGGGTTCTGTGTTTTATATTTCATCATTTGAATAACAAGATGTAGCACCTTGAAACTTTATTATATCAGTTATGGCAGTTGTCACTTTAACTAAATATTACCAAGTTTCACCCATTCCAAACTGTAACCATTTAGCAACTGTTCTTACTCAAACATTATTTTTTATAAAATCATTCCCATTTTAATTTTAATTTAATAAATATATATTTTTCTGTAAAAGGTTGTTTGGTTTGCTTTCAGTAGACTTTTCCCCTAAAACAATACACTTATAAAAGGGTTGACTGAGGAGATATTTTACATAAAAGCTGTTTCATTGTGAAGTCTGAAAGTGCTAAATTAAATAAAACATTTTGACCATGCTCTTTGACACCCGACTCAAAGACCCAACTAGGTCTTTTATAGGTGTCAGTGACCCCTCGGTTTTCTTAAGTAAGGTCTGGTATGTGCACAGATGATCTCTTTATGGTTGGGGTCATGGCTAAGTATGTTTGAGTAAACAAGACGACCAGTATGGCCATTGAGACCACATCCATCCTGCTATTTCAGTATCAGTAAAACGTTTAAAGGTTTCTAAGACTTAAAACCTCATTTCTACCCAATCCCACAGGGGCTTGCCCTTTTATCCATCTCTGAAGCAAACCCTTCCACTGTTTTCAGGGGCCTTTATGATCCCTTTCCTGATCCTGCTGGTCCTCGAGGGGGTCCCCCTACTGCACCTGGAATTTGCCATTGGCCAGCGGCTGAGGAAAGGCAGCTTGGGGTGCTGGAGGACAGTACACCCCTACTTGCTTGGAGTTGGTGAGCCTTCTTTCGGGAATAATGTTGAACATTTTGAGATACGTCAGAGGGAACATTGTGCACATCCTGACATGGTGTTTTTTGTACAGGCCTGGCATCCATGTGTGTGTCTCTCCTGATCAGTCTGTACTATAACACCATCATTGCCTGGATCCTGTGGTATTTCTTCAACTCGTTTCAGGAGCCTCTGCCATGGAGCCAATGTCCTGTTAATGCAAACAATACAGGTGGGTTACGTACTCCATAAGGAAAGTTAATTCATCAAAATAAATTCAGCCATTTGCTGTTTCTGAAGTGTCATCTGAACAAGCTGGCCAAGACAGATGGAAGTTGTTGCTTGGACTCTACATTGTTGTGTGGGATTTATCCAGTTTCTGTCTACCGATCACAGGCCTGGTGTCCGAGTGCGAGAGGAGCTCTCCTGTGGATTACTTCTGGTATCGGCAGACGCTCAACACCACTTCTGTCATTGATGACACGGGGGGCCTGCAGTGGTGGATGGCGTTGTGTCTGGTGAGCGCCTGGGCTGTGCTCTACGTCTGCTGCATCCGGGGCATTGAAACCACAGGGAAGGTAGGTTATACCCTCAGCATGGCACTCTGTGAGTCACTACATGAACGTCACGGTGGAACAGGAAATAATAGGACATTTAATGATGGAACCAAGGACAGATTGTGAAGACACGAGTTTGTAAATGTGAACTATGCATAGGATTGCCTTACTTTTATAGTTTTACGGTCTTTCAAAACAAAGCTTTGGTATGATCATTGATGCAATAAAGTAGGTGTTACACAGTAAATTACTCAGCACTTATCCTGTTAACAATTAATTTTAAGGAACATTAAATAAGCCAACCTCGTGTTTTTACAGCACATCAGTATGAAATGAGAAGAACGCACTTGGTGATCAGTTAAGTTTCATTATAATATGACTTCAAACCCTTACAGTATGTCCACTCACTCTACCCTTTCCCAGGCAGTGTACGTCACCTCAACACTCCCCTATGTCGTACTCACCATCTTTCTGATCCGAGGGCTCACTCTAAAAGGTTCTGTGGATGGAATTAAGTTTCTCTTCACACCGGATGTAAGTAGAGGTCTAATTACAGACACAAGAAATGTTTGTGTATAAATATGGCCAAGCTGTAGAGATGGGGACTCGAGTCGAACTTGACTTGACAAATAAAACTATATCAGGCCTCTGTAAAGGCACCCAGATAGGTCAGTCACTTGGTAATGTAAGGTTAGCGCCAATGGATGGTTAGCCAACATGTTAAATTCAGCATCAGCTATCTAACGTTATCTTGCTACTAGCTTTGAAGTTAAGGGAGGTTAACTTGATTAGATTGGCGTTATCTTAACATTTTGAAAAGATGAGTGAGGGTATGTTCTGGTCACACTTGTTCAGCAACAAACAATTAAGTCCTTACTTTACAGTTTTTCTCAGTAGCCTTGGTACAGCTCTCAAATCATCCTTAACATTTTCAAAAAAGTAAGTTCGTTACTCGAAATAATTGGTACAAACAGTAGGACACAGTGGATAACCTGCAACAGCCCGTAGCATCCACAGTTTATGGGTCAGATGTAAATAATCACGTTAATGAATAGCCCATGCCAGCGCCAGCAAAATGCAAGTCCTTTGGTCATGTTTTGTAACCAAGACAAACGAAATATGTTACCATGTTGCCGATATAAAATTATATCCAGGAAGTCTCTTTCTCGCACGATATCTTATCACCATACCAGATTGCATTTCCAACTAACTGAATAATATTTTTTAGCAAGTTGAATTTCATGTCACTGAGAACAACAAGTGATTGTTGAAGAATATTGTCATAGGATGCAGAACATCAGTTGAGACTGGACAGTATAGCAACAAATACAACCTGTTGAAAGACAATTGGACAATCTTGCATGCCACATAAAATTCTTTGCAAACCAAGTAATGTTATCCAGTCGTGATGATAACAGACATTCCACATTTTTTCACTCTGGCTTGGTGGCCTATCATGTTTTACACTCAAGATTTCCCTTTCAAAAGATTTGATTAATCCTCATCAATCTAGAAAACTAGTTTAACCATTTGCATGTCATGACAGAGTGAACATATACCTAGATGTTAAACATCAGACTAAACATCAGACGATTGTACATAACCTTTTGCATGAATGTGCAAAAGCATTTCCAAAATGTTCAAAAGAATGAGAAGTTGCTGTGTTACGATGTGCGGAAGTGAATAGATGATGTGGAGGTTGAACAGTTTTGAGAATTGTATTTCTTATCTGAGAAATGTACCGACGCAACTGAGAACAACTCCAAGTAAGACCTCAGTTCTTAGCGTATACTGTAGCTGTATGTTAATGTTACAAGGCAAAATACTGTTATATGACTTTAAAGGAAAGCTTTTATTGTGCATTTTTTTTTACTTATTTTTTTATAGTATTGCAATAGCCTGTGAAAATGATCATGTGCCAAACAACTAATCTATGCTGATATCATATGGTAATAGATAAATGAGGGATGATAATACAGTACATGTTTTTACTTTGATTCTATCGATTCCATTTATATTAGAGCTACGCCGTGTTCTAAACAGACTGGATGACGTGCAGCAGATTACGACCGAGAGACTTGAGACGTGACTTGGACTCGAGCTCAAAGACTTGAGACGTGACTTGGACTCGAGCTCAAAGACTTGAGACGTGACTTGGACTCGAGCTCAAAGACTTGAGACGTGACTTGGACTCGAGCTCAAAGACTTGAGACGTGACTTGGACTCGAGCTCAAAGACTTGAGACTTGATTTGGACTTGCAAAAAAAGACTTGCGAGCATCTGTGCCAGGGTGTACAATGTAGGAAATAAATGGATCTCTCTCTCTCTCTGTGTGTGTGTGTGTGTGTGTCTATTTGTGTTCATGTGTTTGTGATGGGTGTGTAGTTGAATGAATTAGCAAACCCCTCCACTTGGCTGGACGCAGGTGCTCAGGTGTTCTACTCTTTCTCTTTAGCCTTCGGGGGGCTCATCTCCTTCTCCAGCTATAATTCAGTGCAGTAAGTGCTCTCATTCCAAAAACTCTCAGCTTAACAAATGAATACACTGGATATAAATAATGCTGTCTCCTTTCACCACAGTAACAACTGTGAGCAGGACGCAGTGATCATCTCCATAATCAACGCTTTCACATCAATCTACGCGGCTACTGTCATTTATTGCATCATCGGCTTCAGAGCAACAGAGAGATTTGATGACTGTTTAAGTGGGTATGTGTCCAGTAGCATTGTTGGAAATATAGATTATAAACGTGGTTGCAACTATGTTTTTCATGGCTCAATAAATATACAATATATTTTAAAGTAATATTAAATAATAACAATGATATATAAATACAGGCATTATATAATCTTTAAAGATGTTTCTCATACTTTTAATTGCAGGAACATTCTTGCTCTAATGAACGCCTTTGATCTTCCTGAGGGGAATGTCACCACGGACAACTATGATCAGGTTGTGACGATGTTCAATAGCACAAGTCCAGATGTCATCCAAACACTCCACCTTAAAACCTGTAATCTGAACACTTTCCTGAGTGAGGTACTGAACTCCTCTTTGGCTTTTTCAGTGCTTGAGACAATGAGACATAAACAAACCATGATTTTGAGTCCGATGACAGCTGTGACACTCTCTTCCATTTAAGGGAGTCGAAGGGACGGGTTTGGCCTTCATTGTGTTCACCGAGGCCATCACAAAGATGCCATTGTCTCCTCTGTGGTCCGTCCTGTTCTTCATCATGCTCTTCTGCCTCGGCTTGTCCTCCATGTTCGGCAACATTGAGGGAGTGTTAGTTCCGCTTCAGGATCTCAATGTTTTTCCCAAGAAATGGCCCAAAGAGGCTATCACAGGTAAGGTTAATCAAATGCAAACATTTAAGAATGACCTTTAAATAGCTAAAATGATTGAAATATCTTGAAACATCTTATGAAACAGTTGTCTGATTGAGTGAATGACTTAATGACTGAGATAGATGAATACATGAATTAACTGATTCATGTTTGGTGCTCTTAGGCAGTTCAGCATGGGTGAGAATTGACCCTGTTAAGAAGTGTGCACAGTGGTTGAGTGTAGTGCTTCCAAATGGAGATATTCTTCGGAAAACAAATGCTATATTACATAAATTAACTGATATTTTTCAAGAGTAATCTATTAGTGCATCTTCGACCTTGAATTTCGCTCTCTTACCCTCCCTCATATGTGATTTTTCCCAAAGTGCAGTACGCATGCCCATTATGTGTTAATACCAGCCCTTATCTCTTGTTGAAAGATAAGATGATAATACCCCCGTCTTTCTCTTCCTTTGCCCCCTCTCATAACCGTGCTCTGCCCAGGCCTAACCTGTCTCGTCTGCTGCCTGGTGGGCCTCATATTTGTCCAAGGGTCAGGAAATTACTGGCTTGCCCTCTTTGACAGCTTTGCGGGGTCCATTCCTTTGCTCATAATTGCCTTCTGTGAGATGGTCGGCGTGGTGTACATATACGGCATTGACAGGTAAGGTTTTTGTGGCTCATAATCAGAGGGTTATACAAGAATGCCCGGAATAGCATTGCTCACCACTGTATAATTTTTCCTCTTACCAGGTTCAATGACGACCTGGTGTTCATGATCGGCCACAAGCCCAACATCTTCTGGCAAGTCACGTGGCGATTCATCAGCCCCCTCATCATGCTGCTGATCTTCGTCTTCTACTTTGTCACCACCGTCACCAAGGAGCTCTCCTACATCGCCTGGGATCCAGACTCTGTAAGTAATCAAAAACTGATGAAAACATCATTTGTTTTCAGAAATAGTTTTTTAAACACATTTACATCATTTTACATACACTTCACACTGTCAATATGGTGTGATTTATGTTTTTTGGTGCTATATAATGTATAAATAATTTGAACTATATTGGGAGTTTAGCTAGTTTGAGGATAGGTTGGGGACTATATGGTATCATCGCTGTGGCTTCTGTTCTTGTTCTGTCCAATAACCAAAATGTTCTATTTCCAGGATAACTTCCCCACTCTGGAGGAGAAGCCATACCCAGGGTGGATCTATGCCATCATATTCATCTTGGCTGGCATCCCTAGTCTTTGTGTGCCAGGCGCTGCTATTTATAAGATGATACAAAACCACTGTTGCAAGAAGGAAAATGAAGACAAAACACAAATGGTCAACAGCGTTTCTTTCCAGATGCAGGATGACGTGTCAAAGGCAAACTCATGAAAGACTTAGTGAATACCTCCAGAAATATTGTCATTTCAATTTATATTTACAAGTCTGATCTCTATGTTCACAGAGAAATGTATTAGCATTGGAGCACTTTGCTATATTTTTTATTTTATCCCTATGCAGTTTCTTTTGATATCAGAATGTTTGTACTGTTAATGTATGGATGTATCATATCTGATATAATTGATCACTCATAAAATGACAAAATGACAGATCCAAAAAGATTTGTTTTGGATGGTACAGCCACCATTTTCCTTTTACATTTTTCCTTTCATCTATATGTAACCTATACCAGACTGAAGCTTGGCTAAGAATCAGAATTAGCTAGGACAAGGGTGTCGTGGACCCGGTATTCCCCACTATGGGTTATTCAATTAAATGAATGAGGAAAGGAGGCGGCGTATGAAAATAATGCACTTTATTTTCTGATGTCTTATTTGCAGGCAGAGATATAAATAGATGCTTATCAATAAATACTTAAGATCAGTGTGGCAATAAATAGCTTGTATATAAATAGTGATACAATATTGCACAATTCCCATAAAGTGCTTACACAAGCCACTAATACCAAGCAGCACCAGAGCTGCGGTTAGGCTACTATGCCTGCTACAAACTTAAGATAACGAAAGGACACGAATATGTCAATAGTGACAGAGCTATCAAATCATAATTAATCACACCAAAAGAGAGCACTCTCACTGCAAAGGAATGAAAAGAAAAGAGTAGGCTCAGCCAAACACAATAAATAAATAAATAACCAAACACAACTTGGAGGTGGTTTCACACACACACGGTCAAAAGGCACACATTGTAGCAGAACATAACCGCCAAGGCAAGCCTTGAGCTGCTGGCTTAACACTAGTTGCACTGGAACAGCGAATGTGGTTTAAATGTTCCACCCCACTAATTTCGTATTTAATATAAATCTAAGGTAGGGAAAAACAGTGGCTACAAATGACTCCTGTAAGTAACAAACCAAACATTAGCCACATGCCCATCAAACGTACTAGATTTAAATGCTAATCGTTTAAGAATTCATGCAATTAGTACCTGTACGTCTGTGCTGTTGCATAGACTGTAGACCGGAACAAAAGTATTTTAAGCACGGTGCACTACAAAGACAATAAGTGCATATTCAATACAGAGCAGTACATACATTTCCCATTTACATCCCACAATTTACAATGTTTTAATACACATCACATTTACCGTCATAAAACCCCATTTAAAACACAACCACCGGTAAGCATAGGCTACATGTTAATTGAGCTATGCATAACCTGTTTAAAAGAACGCTTCTCCTTACCCGCTTCACGTAAAATCACCACCGGCAGAATCCCCTTTCCAACAGTGCTCTCACCACTGCGTTTGCCGCGCTCTTAATTCAAACAAAAGAATGAACTTGCGGTGTGCCATTTACCTGCGTTTCTTCCGGTCACATGAAGGGAGTGTCAAGTGACTCGCTAGGAAACAGGTGACTCACTTATCCCACTCCCACCCGTCACATATTCCCCCCACTTTGAAAGGTAACCGTCCCGGTACCGGTGATCAAATTCTTTCTAATGCCATGGCCTAAAATAACAGCTGGGGATAAGGTTAACTGACTGAATGGCGTTTTGTTGGCCCTCCAGGTGTTGGGTAGCTGACTGTGGCAACCGGAAGGGGTTGGAGTGTTGGCCTGCTCGTGCCCGTCTTGAGCGTCTCACTGGGTCTTCTCCCGACGGCATAATTTCTTGGGGTGAGTCTGACCCCACCTCTGGAGAGGAGCTACCTGTGCCACCTACTGTTGTCATTGGGGTTTCCGAGTCACCTTGTGACGGGCAATAGCTGGGCATTTGTTGTCCAGCCAGTGTCCCATCTTGTCCAGCTTCACAGCAAGGCCTTGTATCTGGCTGATTAGGTAGAACTTGGAACCACACCTCATCCTCATCCTTTTCATTGGCCTTTGGTCGGTCATCATTTTCTGCTGTGCCACATGGAACGTCCACAAGAGCATCCACCGGTGGTTTATCCTGGCCTGGCAGAGCTTTTAACTCCGAGCGGTGGACATTCATGTCTGGACCCAATCCATCTTCAGGTGTAATATGATACACCAGCCCCTTGTCGTCCCGGCATTTCACCACTCGGTATGCTCTTGGGTCCCACAGATCTTGGATTTTATGCCGGCCGAGTGGATGGCTTCTACGATACACCCTGGCATTCCCTAGGAGGGGGGGTGGAGGCTGACCGTAACGTTCTCTGGTGGTCGCTGCTGCCTCCAGACGGCTCTTGGCGTCAGCGTAGATTTCGGCCAGATGTTCTTTGTGGGTAGTTACCCAATCGGTTGGAGGTGTGTTATCTGGATCTTCTGCTCCCAGCCCCAGCAGGAAATCCACCGGAAGTTGGGGCTTCTGCCCAAACATGAGCTCATATGGGGAGTGACCTGTGGACTGATGGACAGATGTGTTGTATGCAAACAGCAAGTGTGGAAGAGCTTGGGGCCACCTTTTCTTCTTCTCAGGGGGCAGGGTCCGTAAAAGGTTGTGGAGTGTACGATTAAAACGTTCACATTGCCCGTTACCTTGCGGGTGATAGGGGGTGGTTCTGCTTTTGTTAATCCCATACAATTTGCACAGGCGCTTCAGCAATTCTCCCTCAAAGGACCGGCCTTGGTCTGAGTGGATTCTTTTTGGCACCCCAAAGGAGTAGAACCACTTTTCCGTAAGAACCTTGGCCACAGTCTCTGCCTGCTGATTAGCAGTTGGGTAGGCCTGGGTGAATTTGGAAAACACATCGGTAACAATGAGGACATTTTCATAGCCATTACTGGCTTTTTCCAGGGTTGAAAAGTCAATGGCGACAACTTCCAGGGGTTTGGTGGCTAATAGGTGGCCTGCATAAGTTCGGGCAGTAGGAACCACTCCCTTGGCTAGAGTGCACCGCTCGCATTCTTTGCACCACTGCTCAATGTCCCGACGCATCTTAGGCCAGTAACACCTCTGACGGACTAGTTCAGTGGTCCTTTCCACCCCTTGGTGGCCATGATTGTTATGCAAGCTTGTTAATACCTCCTTTTGCAGCACTTTGGGTAGTAGTAGCTGTAGTTTGAGGTCCCGCGCTGGGGGTTGTTGAATCTCACGATACAAGATGCCATCTTGCTCTCGGATTCTGCGCCACTGACGAGCTAGCTCCAGTACCATCTCGGCTTCCTGTGTTCTCTCCTGCCTATTTGGCGGCCGGGCCCTCTTCCAGTACACCAAAAAGGCACCAATCACTGAGTCTTTTGCCTGGAGTGCTCGTAGGTCTGCTGGCAAGCGGGTGGGAGCTGCATCGATGGTGGCGATCACTGCTTGTTGTGCCAGGTGTTCTGGTAGTACCTCGGGCACCCTTAACTCCAATGGAACCGTAATGCCAGAGACCAAGGCTGTAACAAGCTGTGTGGACAGATCACGATTCTGACGTGACAGGGCGTCGGCATTCCGGTTTGCTGTACCAGGGCGATATTTCAACTGAAAGTCGAAAACTGCCAACTGGGAGGCCCACCTCTGTTCAACGGCAGCTAACTTGGCAGTCTGCAGGTGGCTTAAGGGATTGTTGTCTGTATAGACAACAAATTTGGCCCCGAGCAGATATTCTCTGAACCGCTCCGTCACCGCCCATTTCAATGCCAGAAACTCTAGCTTCATCGAACTGTAGTTCGACATATTTCTTTCAGATGGCCGCAATGTTCTACTGGCGAAGGCAATGGGTCGTCTCTTCCCGTCCACCTCCTGAGACAAGACAGATCCCAGGCCCTGGTGACTGGCATCTATTTCAAGGACAAATGGCTTTGAAAAGTCTGCATACTTGAGGACTGGGGCACTTACAAGTTCCTGTTTAAGTGTCTCAAACGCTTGTTCACAGTGGTCATTCCAGAGATTTCCCAGCATGGCATTAGCTCCACCCCTCTTCTTTCCCTTCCCTTGGACTTCTGCTACAAGCTTGTGTAAAGGCCCTGCATGCTTGGCAAAGCATGCCACGAACCTGCGGTAATAAGAGGCGAACCCCAAGAATGAACGCAGGTCGGTCAGGGTGGTAGGGCGCTTCCACTGCAGGACAGTCTGGATCTTATCTGGGTCAGTCGCCACACCACGAGCCGATATAACATGCCCTAAATATTGCACTTCCTCTTGGAAAAAATGGCATTTGCTCAATTTAAGTTTTAAGTTGTGTTCTTTGAGCCTACCTAAGACCACTTCTAGCCGTTGTAAATGCTGTTGAAACGAGGATGAGAAGATCACGATATCATCCAAGTACAACAGCAAGGAGTGGAAACTTTGGTCGCTAAAGATTCGTTCCATCAGGCGCTGGAACGTACTAGGGGCGTTACATAGGCCAAAGGGCATGCGATTAAATTCAAATAACCCGAAGGGTGTACAGAAGGCAGTTTTATCTTTATCCCTCTCAGCCATGGGGACTTGATGGTATCCAGAGGCCAGGTCTAGAGTGGAGAACAGTGTGGCACCTGTCAGTGCGTCCAAGGGTATGCATCCTTCCTTGTTTTGGCATTGAGTTGTCTATAGTCCACACAAAGGCGGATTGTACCATCTTTCTTTTGGACCACTACGATAGGTGAGGCGTATGGACTACAACTAGGTTGGACGATCCCCTTCCCTACCAGTTCTTGTACATGAGCCTTGACTTGTGCAAACTGAGATGGAGGCAGACGCCGGTAACGTTGCCGTACTGGAGCTATATCCTCTAAGTGTATCTCATGTTGGACTAGTGCTGTACAACCCAAGTCCCCGTCATGTTCACTGAATACCCCTCGGTACTGATCTAGGAGGGCCCTAGCTTCCTGCTGTTGTAAAAGTGAAAGTTTTGGCCAATGTACTCCCCTGAAATCTACCGAAGCTATGGTGCTAGCCCCTGCTGCTTGAACAAGAGCTACCTGCTCATCACCTGTACCATCACCGGAGGTGGGGTCCACTATGTGAAGGGTTCCCAGTGTAGTGCGGGGTTGGAGCCACTGATCTTCTGTCCCCACATTAACCACTGGTACATTCACTTTGCCCTGAGTAATGGGCAATAAGGCAGACGAGATAAGGAGATTCACAGGCAATCGACCTTCTCCATAGGGCAGGGGCTCGCGAAAGCATGACATAATAGGACCTGGGACAAGAGAGCAGGTGGCCTGCACAAACTTAAGGCACCCAGCGGGTATACGAAGGGTGGGACCTGGCTGTACTACTGCCTTCCCAATGCACCCAGAGCCAGAGATGCGCTCCAAGCTTTGGCATTCAGATAAAGCTCGTTTCCATCCATTCTCCGCGGTCTGTACTGGCGGACAATGGAAAAGATCCTGCCCATGTTCCTTGAACAGTTCCTGGTAGCAGGGGCTAATAGCGTTCATCCCCAGCAGGCCTGGCACAGATATCTTCTGTTGTCGCGTGGTGGCGTCCAGTGCATCTCTAACCACTAACACTCCTATCTTTGGGAGAGTTTTGCCCAGCACCTCTAAGTCAAGCTCAAGGTAACCCAAGTAGGGAATGGCTAGCCCATTAGCCGCTTTAAGCTGTAGCCAATCACATGGCTGCATTGTTTCAGTGGTCTGAGGTTGTACATGCTGCCGGAAAAAGCTCTGTCACCGTTGTTACCATGGAGCCGGTGTCGAGGAGGCAGCGTGTAAGTACACCCCCAAGACGAATGTCAATGACTGGACAACTTCCAATAAGACGGGTATTAGTAGATGAGGTCTTCTGTTTTGAGCCCAACAAACCCCCTCCTGGTGCCAAGCTCCCAACACCGGAGGGCGCTAGTTTTCCTGCCTCATCACACTGTTGGCGGATGCCCCCGTCTGCTCTCCCCCATGGTAGTCACTCCGTGTTGCCACCCCCTGACCCCCTGGAATGAAAGCCCTGCACATTCTAGCTATATGGCCAGCTTGATTACAACGTAGGCATATGGGCTTCCCGTCTGCCTGGAATTTGTAGGGCCTAGGCTGAGCTGCTGCCGGTCTGTAAGTGGAACTGGTAATACTGCGTGACTGTCCTAGTTGAGTTAAAATTGCATCTAGCTGGGACTGCTGTTTGCGAAGGCACTCCTTCAGCTCTGTCAACTCAGAGGGACTGGCTGTAACTGCATTAGTGTCTGCCTCATAGGAATTGCAGGAATATGCACGGGCTCGGGGGGTGGTCTGTGTGCGCCTATTAAGCCAATCAAGAGCTTCATTGCGTATATCCCTAAAATGTAAACGCTGGTTGGCTGAGATTCTATCCAGCAAGTCACCCTGAAGTTTATCATTACGGAGACCTTCGACAAACTGGTCACGGAGGATGCGATCCGACTGCTCTAAATCCTCGTCCCTCTCCTTTATCTGTTCCATTAACTCCATTAAAACATGGGAATATTCCCTCACAGATTCACTTTCAAACTGCCGGCGGTGATAAAACTGGCGGTACAAAGCATTAAGAGATTTGGAGCAACGGAAGTTATTTTTCAAGATGGAAAAAATTCTCTGTGGGTCCTTGCGATCAGCTGCTGGACTAAACTTTATCTCCCGCTTAGCTTCCCCATCCAAGACATCGTACAAAAACAAAGCCTGCTCAAGTTTAGACATAGAACGGACTGCCAATGACCGCTTTGCTTCCTCAATCCAGTCCTCTACAGACATATTATCAACAGACATTTTACCCGAAAACCTTGAACATTTTCTTTCTCGTGGTACACACACCAGACGCTCAACAGGGGTTGGCCTAGTAGGATTGTTGGGAAGATCCTGGTCAGAGTCTGATATATTTGAAGGACCTGCTTGCCCTCTAAGTTGCTGGTTATCAGCTTGAAGCTGTTTAACCAGCTCCGTCAAAGCCCTAACCTGTTCCTCCAGGGTATCAGACATGTTGTACGATGAGAAAGCCAACCTTGAGAGCGAAGTGTGATGAATCTTCCTCGTGGTAACCACTGAAAAAGGAAAAAAAAACAATATAAAAAGCAAAAAAATATATACAAGTAGCCAGGCAGAATTGCACACCACCTCCTACCCTGCTCGCAGCGCCAAATGTAACCTATACCAGACTGAAGCTTGGCTAAGAATCAGAATTAGCTAGGACAAGGGTGTCGTGGACCCGGTATTCCCCACTATGGGTTATTCAATTAAATGAATGAGGAAAGGAGGCGGCGTATGAAAATAATGCACTTTATTTTCTGATGTCTTATTTGCAGGCAGAGATATAAATAGATGCTTATCAATAAATACTTAAGATCAGTGTGGCAATAAATAGCTTGTATATAAATAGTGATACAATATTGCACAATTCCCATAAAGTGCTTACACAAGCCACTAATACCAAGCAGCACCAGAGCTGCGGTTAGGCTACTATGCCTGCTACAAACTTAAGATAACGAAAGGACACGAATATGTCAATAGTGACAGAGCTATCAAATCATAATTAATCACACCAAAAGAGAGCACTCTCACTGCAAAGGAATGAAAAGAAAAGAGTAGGCTCAGCCAAACACAATAAATAAATAAATAAATAAATAAATAAATAACCAAACACAACTTGGAGGTGGTTTCACACACACACGGTCAAAAGGCACACATTGTAGCAGAACATAACCGCCAAGGCAAGCCTTGAGCTGCTGGCTTAACACTAGTTGCACTGGAACAGCGAATGTGGTTTAAATGTTCCACCCCACTAATTTCGTATTTAATATAAATCTAAGGTAGGGAAAAACAGTGGCTACAAATGACTCCTGTAAGTAACAAACCAAACATTAGCCACATGCCCATCAAACGTACTAGATTTAAATGCTAATCGTTTAAGAATTCATGCAATTAGTACCTGTACGTCTGTGCTGTTGCATAGACTGTAGACCGGAACAAAAGTATTTTAAGCACGGTGCACTACAAAGACAATAAGTGCATATTCAATACAGAGCAGTACATACATTTCCCATTTACATCCCACAATTTACAATGTTTTAATACACATCACATTTACCGTCATAAAACCCCATTTAAAACACAACCACCGGTAAGCATAGGCTACATGTTAATTGAGCTATGCATAACCTGTTTAAAAGAACGCTTCTCCTTACCCGCTTCACGTAAAATCACCACCGGCAGAATCCCCTTTCCAACAGTGCTCTCACCACTGCGTTTGCCGCGCTCTTAATTCAAACAAAAGAATGAACTTGCGGTGTGCCATTTACCTGCGTTTCTTCCGGTCACATGAAGGGAGTGTCAAGTGACTCGCTAGGAAACAGGTGACTCACTTATCCCACTCCCACCCGTCACATATAGAATAGCTTTATAACTATGTTTTGCACTAACAAACTGTCAATACAATTATATTAATTTGAGCAACAAGAACACATATAAACTCATCAGTATTGATATACAAAATGATGTAATATATTTGTATTATATATTGTGAGGCGTATAGCACAACATTGTATTTTGTAGCTATAGGTACACAGATGAAATGTAACAAAAAAAAATCAGTGAACTGTGTAAATGTATATAAAAACTTAAATGCATGCATTTCTACATCGTTGTTCTTTGTTCGTATCAACCTTTGATGATTTTTCCTTTTTTTGTATTTCACTTAACACAGTGAGTTACAAATTAACTCAGCAAATCAATGCTGAGAAAATACAACAAGCACTTGAATAAATAAATACATTTAATATAATGGCTACACAACTTTGTCCTGCCTCTTGAAATGACTGCTTACGTAGACATGGATTGCACTCTTATGCACTCAAATGCATATCAGGCCTTTGTTGAGCTCTTGGTCCTAACAGAAGATATTGCTATCCAGAGGCCACTCCTTTCTCCTTAAAACCAGAACATGCACAGTGGCAGCAGCACTACATTCAAACGGGCAGGGACTCCACACTAGGAGTACACATGGAGTAGACTAAGCCAGACCAAAGCCTCCTCTTTTCTACCTTAGAGACTGATAAATTAAAGGGAGGGTATACTGAGCCAGCCTAGCCATGGGTGATGCTGTGATGTCTGATGAGATCCAGATGGTGGAGTCCAAAACCAGCGGAGAACGTCCAAAATGGGACAACAAGGTCCAGTACCTTCTGACCTGTATCGGCTTTGCTGTTGGACTGGGAAATGTCTGGAGGTTCCCTTACCTGTGCCAGAAATACGGAGGAGGTAAGTCTTTCCTTTTGTGGTGGATAGAAGTCAGGCCTGAGTGAGGAAAAAGCTTCCTTCCAAAGATACTAGACACTTTACGGTTCATTTAGTTTCTTCTTTATATACAGTATTACTGGCTCAGCCAAACACCTTGTTTTTTTTTTTTTTTTTTTTTTTATCCATTTGTTACAATCTGCTACTAAGTATGATGTACATTAATGTGCTAAAAATCTTTTTGTAAGGATGCACGTGTGTAGGATTTTAATTCAATAAATCGAGTTGATTAATCAGATCATTAATTACATCCACGATGAACTTAACTGATTCATCTAGTGTATGCTGGCACATCCTTTACAGTGATGAAGGTCCGTGCCAGTCCTGCTGAATATGTTGTTGGTTACTTCTACCATATTAGGACACAGAAGGTTGACATCCAATATGATGTTAAATGTCAGATGAGGGAACATGTTTCATAGATGTATCCTTGTAAAGTCTTGTCCAAAGACAAAAATACACCATTAGAACAGGATTTAACATGAATGTATTCACCACACCTGAAACTAATCCACTGAAAATTGCCATTTATATCAAGGACACTGCACCTTGTTGCACAAGGACACTGCACATTGCTGTACAAGGACATTGTTGAACATTCAATTCAAATTTAGAAGTTCAAATCAAAAGTTTGTTCGAAATTTTGCACTGTGAATGCATGCATTTATATAAAATACTGGTTTGTACGGGCGTTTGTGGTTAGTCTGCACATCTTGGTCACTGACTAGTAGCATAGGTTATGTTTGTGTACGCTTGCAGATGGAGTTTACATTTTTGATTCTTGATTCCGAAGTCCTTTGAAGGGCAGCAAAGAGATGATTACATGACATTATCAAAGAAACCTACCACCGTCTTTTTTGTCACACATTATTTTTATCTTGTGTGTATTCAATGTTCAGTTTACAAGCAGGAGGACTACTGACTTTGCCTTTATGGAAACATCATGCCTACATTAATCCTCAGTCACAATTTAAATAGTTTCATGATCACATTTACCGGTGAAGAGGAAGACTAAACACAGCATGTTTACACTTTTCATTAAGCTTTTTTACTGCTGCTTTTATTTGTGGAAATACCAAATTATTAAGGCATAGGCACAAAATGTGATGATAAAATGAGAAAGTAGAAGATAAAACGTCTTAAAGACCTCCTGTAGCTTTAACCCAAGCCAACCTGTCATTAACCTCTCTGATATTTTATCAGCTGGTCGTAGGTGTAGAATTTTGTGCTAAAACCAACATATAGACTGAAACTATGATACGCCAGTATGAAGATTTAATTCAATTACAGTGGAATGTGGAATTGAAATGTATGGGAGTCATACTGTAGGTCAGTAGATCACTTGTGACTGTGTAAATGTGTGCTTTGCTCCAGGTGCTTTCCTTATCCCGTACCTGATAGCTCTGGTGTTCGAGGGCCTGCCTCTGCTGCACCTGGAGCTGGCTATAGGACAGAGGCTGAGGACGGGGAGCATCGGGGTTTGGACCTCAATCTCCCCGTTTCTGGGAGGAGTTGGTGAGCTCTGATCATTAAACGCTTGAAGAAAGCACAAGGAATTACTAATCACCTGTACTTCATGTCTCACAAAGTGTAAAGTAATTTCACATGGCCAAACACATAACTCGTCAGGATATTTTGTTCAGTAGAAATGCTTTATTTGGCAGGTCTTGCCTCAATGACGGTTTCATTTTTGGTGGGTTTGTTCTATAACACAATCCTGGCCTGGATCTTGTGGTACTTTTTTCACTCATTCCAAAACCCCCTGCCTTGGGAGAGCTGCCCAATCAACATGAACAGAACAGGTAACCCCCCCCCCCCCCCCCCAACACTGATACGGGCACAACTTAGAGAACCTACAATGTTCTAAAGTACATCTATTTGTCTTTGCCCAAATTCAGGCTATGTCACGGAGTGTGAGAAAAGCACACCAGTTAATTACTTCTGGTATCGAGAGACATTAAACATCACTCCAAACGTCGAGACGAGTGGCTCACTGCAGTGGTGGATAGTGCTATGCCTTGCTACAGCTTGGTTGCTGGTTTATGTGTGCTTCATACGTGGCATTGAAACCATTGGCAAAGTAAGGAATTCCCCGAAAAAATCACTAACATTGAGGCATTAAAAATAAATGGTACTTCCATTGAGCTTGAAGTTGATGCCCTCATGTAAATTGTAGAATTCCTTTTGGACCATCTCTCCAACAGTCAGTCAGTCATTTTTCATTACTCCATGTATTCTATATCCAAGTTAAGTGGCATATATGTGCATGTATTCATCTATTCTATATCCAAGTTAAGTGGCATATATGTGCATGTATTCATTTTTAGGCAGTGTATGTCACAGCCACTTTCCCATATCTTGTGCTCACCATCTTTCTGATCAGAGCATGTACCCTCCCAGGGGCTTCTCTGGGCCTTACATACCTCTTCACACCTCAGGTGAGTGTCATTGATCACATCTCTTAGTAGTTCATTTCAACACTTCATCTCTGTCATATAATGTGTAGATGTATATGTGACCTTATGAGTGACGTCACCGGAAATGAGACATCACTGGATATATGTGAGTCTTACGTTAATGCTGAAGGTCATAAGTTTGATTACCTGCCTGTGTTACCTCCATGTTTGTTCAATAGAGAACTTTGCACTTAAATACAGTTATTGAGTGGACCTCAGTTCTTTACAATCTCCAAATATACTGTGTGATGGTTTCTGAGTGTCGGGTAGCTGAGCTGTTTTGTGCCGGCAGTGGGAGACTCTGAAGAATCCGAAGGTGTGGTTAGATGCTGCCACGCAGATCTTCTTCTCCTTGTCTTTAGCCTTTGGCGGACTCATTGCATTCTCCAGCTATAATCCCCAGAAGTAAGATGTTGCACGTTACACAGATCTTCACAAATATCAGTCAATTTTATTATTTTTAGACATTCATTTTTTTGTGTTTATTCATTTATTCATTCAATGCAAGGGAACAAGCATTTAGGGTTTATTTCTTCTTTCAGGAATAACTGTGAGCATGATGCTCTCATAGTTGGAATCGTTAACAGTGCCACGTCAATCTTTGCCTCAATACCTATATTTGCCATTCTGGGATTTAAGGCTACCGAAAATTTCAATGACTGCATTGGGGGGTGAGTAAATGGATTTGTACCATTTGTGAGCATGAATTGGGAGCATGCCCATCTGTATTTGACTCAAACAAATGAGGTTAATAGTGTATTCACCTAACATTAACAGAAACATCCTGGCCCTGACTAATGCATTCAACATTGGAGATGAGAACATGACTTTGGAGAACTATGATGACTGGCTCACCCATTTAAATGCAACTGATCCCAGTCTAGTGATGAGCCTCCACTTGAAGAAATGCAGTCTTCAAACGTTTCTTGACCAGGTACCGTCCATCACACATAGAATCCAATTTGAAATAACTTCTTAATGTATAACTTTTAAATCTGTCTCCCTGCAGAGTGCCTCTGGAACGGGTTTGGCTTTCATAGTATTTACCGAGGCTGTGATAAAGATGCCAGGGTCCCAAGTGTGGGCAGTGCTCTTCTTTGTCATGCTTTTCAGCTTGGGCTTGTCCTCCATGTTTGGGAATTTAGAGGGAGTTTTGACACCTCTTCTGGACCTACATGTAGTGCCCAAATGGATGCCTAAAGAAGTTTTTACAGGTAGAACTGCAAGGAGAAAACTATGCTATTCCTAACAAGGAGAAAAAATCCATGCAAACATTATAACATCTGTCTTAAATACAGTATTAGTGTAATGGGTTATCTTTTATTCAGGGTTGATGTGTATGGTGTCTTTCACTGTGGCCCTCATCTTCACTCTGGGCTCAGGAAACTATTGGCTTGAGATTTTCAACAGCTATGTGGGATCGCTGCCTCTTCTTGTTATTGCCTTCTTTGAAATCACAGCAGTAGTTTTCATATATGGGATCAACAGGTAAGTTACAGGCAAAATATAAAAAATTGGAAACTTAATATACCGGTATACGTAGAAAGAGCAAAGTTAGAAAAATATGAGACCTTTAGATTTTCGTTGAGAGAAAATCATGTTTACTTTGTGGCCAGGTTCAATGATGACATTGAGTGGATGACCGGTCGAAGGCCCAACCTTTACTGGCAGGTCACCTGGAGGGTCATCAGTCCACTGATGCTGCTCGTTGTGTTCCTGGCGTACATCGTGGTTGAAGCGGGGGAAAAGCCATCATACTCTGCATGGAATCCAGACTATGTAGGACATTTTCTCGGCTCTACTGATAATTCCATAAAGCCATAGCAACGTTAGATTAAAGATGTACTACTTTCTTCGCAAAAATCATCAAAAAATACTGTAAAAAGTACAAAGTAAAAAGACACATTTTCTCAATATTCCCAGGATTTGTCTTCCTTTCACTTGAAGACACTTATTGTATTTAGAAAGTATGTATCCCTTTTTTTCTGACAGGAAAAAAGAGTTTATCCGCACAAAATTATTTCTGCCTTTCCCTGCATTTTTTCTGCACTAGATGCACTGTTGAATTTTTGAGGACAAAAAAAAAATCCCACCTGCAGCTGTACCTTTGACAGGAAGCTATAAGATCCCACATGAGCAGATTCAGTCAGTGAACTCTCTTCCTTGTCCAGGTTGACTTCCCCCTGGCTGAGGTGCTTCCGTACCCAGAGTGGGTGTACTCCATCTGTGTGCTGCTCTCGGCCGTGCCCTGCGTCCTCATCCCACTGGCTGCACTCTACAGACTCACCCAGCGGCTGATCAGATACTTAGCCCACAGGCGGACCCCAAACCCCTATGGAAATGAAAGCTACATGACAGACATGTAGCCTGTAACATCATGTTTGTTATTGATGTTCCCAACAGTGTTGCACTATCGCTTCTGATCTGCGGGTTACATGAGGATTGAAACCATTTTGCTGGGGAAAAAGTTCCAGTTGAATTTAGTGGTTAAATCACTCGATTACTGTTTGCTTTTAAGAAAGGATTTCAGATCTCTTTAAATTATTACCATTTAAAAACAGTGGCTACTTTGGGTGTTTTTACACTTATATGTAATGGTGCTTCTTGCATTTTTCAATTAAAATGTTTTTGGTAAAGGGTAAAATTGTACATAACTGAAAAAATTATATTCCAAGTTTCTCAAGATTGCCTGTACATAAAGGTTGTTTTTTATTGAACACAATAATAAAACAATTAATCTCAGACATTATTCTGTTCATTTTCTTTTAGTCCAAACACTTATACAGGTGACACAGAGTGACTTGTCTTCCTTCTGCAGGCTTCTGCACTGCTCTGATGTGGTCTTAGGGCCCGTCCAGACGGAACCTGGATTGCCTAAATCCGGAAAGAAATGTTGTCGGATCTGCCTTCCGTCTACACGAACCCGGCGGATTGGGTCCCTGAATCTGCAACCTTTTGAATCCAGTCTCCAGAGTGGAAAGAATCCAACCCGCCAGCAGATCTGTGTTCGTGAGGATGCCCGATCCGCACATTTTCTAACCCTATGACGTAATTGCCCCACGTGAACGCCTCACGCCCCACCTCGCAACCTCAGCCTGAACCCTTATTAACCCTGCTGCGTCACTTCATAACAGCAACAACATGATCTGAATCGATGTTGTTAAGAAGCTGGTTAGGAAAGGGATGACATTAACAAGCCACACTTTAATCTATCACTGTTTAATCTATTTGCATCGGACCATTGTTCAAAACCGTTTTTTAAAAGTGTATGTGTGTAAGTGCAGGTCAGTGTCTAGTATATTAATGTTCCCTGGCTGTCATCTATTCAGGGCCTTTCCCCTGCTCTTTATTCTGCTCATATTTATTTAAAACGTAATAAAGAATCACGTCAGAGGGTGAACAAACTGTTGACGTATAAAATACTTGCTTCCTCTACGCTCAATACATGATTAACTATCTTTGAAAAGACCAATATCCATTTGATTTATCATTTATGTCTTACACATAAGGCAGGAACAAAATATTTAGTTTAGATCTACTAACTGAATCTACAGGCAATCAAAGGCAAACAGCACTATACTACATGCAAGTCCATTAATACAATTGCAAGTCAAAGGTTACTCTTCCTCATTAATCGTCATTTAACTATTTACACTGTGCATCTACCATCACACACACACACTAATAAAACACCAACGCAGTTAAACAAAAACAATGATTTGTGACTTGCAGAGGACCAAAATGCACAGTAAAAAAACAATGCTACCTAGAGTTTTGTAAATACATTTGTAGACCCTTTTAGACACTTTTAACACTAAAATATGAAGTAAATCGTCAAACACGGTAATTAAACATGTACATGACACACTTTAGTACTTTAGTCTTACTTGTCAGTACAAGTCTCGTACTGATCCCTCTTGATCCTTGAGATAGGTACAGTGACAGGTGAAGTCTGAAAGTGAATCGCTATCTTGTTAGTTTTAGAGACATTATCTTTCAAAAGGGTATTCAGGGGAACATGCTGTGGCCTCTGGCAGATATTACTGTTGTACCATGTCTGTTTGTGTGTGACTGACTGTGTGTATGTGTGTGTGTGTGTGTTGGTGTCATACAACTGACAGAGTGGACCTATTTGTGGGCCTACAGTGATATTGTCCACTCTCTGTCACGTGCTCTGGAATATGCTGGCTGCCTTTGTTTCACCCACTGTCCATTCTGCTTTTCTGGCACTTTCATACAATGGTGCACTACACACTGATGTTATCAAGCCTTTCTGACTACTACAGCTTGAATTCCAGCCCACAGGAAAGAGGAGCGTCTTCACGTTGGACACATGGAAAAAGACACAACATCCAGGAATACCGGCTAAGGGTTAGAATTAAGACAGTCAGTAAAGATTCCAGGAAAATTCCTTTAATGTGAGTTTGCTTTGTGACATTCAGGTAATGTGGCCACGGCGCAAAACTATACTGTGTTGCTGTTTAGTGACTTGACTGTTTGTGGTAGGCCTATATCACTTCCGTCTGTCAACTACTTCATTTTGGTTCAGCCTTATCTATTTCACCATAGGGAAGAAGGTATTTGCTAAATGTCAATATATGATTTAAACTGAAGATAGATTAGTAGCTTGGAGTTGTGGCAGTGGTGATTTGTAAATTGAAGAGGAATCAATTGTGCTGTTCATAAATGGGGCACACAGTTCATTGGAGGTCTACAGTCAGTCCGGGTGTTACTTTTAAAAGAGCTACCGCAAACATCGCCTCACTGCTCCATCTCAATCTTTTGCTTTATTACATTTGACTAACATCACCATTTATTTTACTCAAACACAATGTTAGTCATGATACAGTTTTGTTTTTGTTTTTACCTTTTTGTTGATTGCAGAGGGACCAGCCTGCATGCACTGAATGTTGCTTCATTTGTGTAGAGTGTATTCCTGTTCCTGGCCAAACCGCCACCAGTGCCCCAGAGATGTCCCTCAGAGCTGACGCAGCCCCGTGTGGAGGGGTGGTGGTGGACTTTGAGTCTGATGACGTCCGAGAGGCACGCAAAAAGAAGGCCAGGAGTATACCAGGTGAACTGCTCAAGTCTCTGAAACACTAGAAGACCTTTTAACCAAGTTATGTCTACTGTAATGCTTTTAATCATAGTTAAAATCATCAACCTATCCCGCAGAGCTCATGCGTGCAGTGTTATGTGACTCTGAAAGCAGCAATGTGTGTCCTTGAGTTACGATGTAGTCTGTTACTCGGAGAGTTACAAATACTGACTGAAACTGACTTCAGCTCACATTTCTGAATTCAGAGTACTCCAACTGTACAATCATAGAATAAACGCATGTGTGAATATGGATTCTATAAAACTGTATGACTGTTCACTTAACACAGGTTGTAAGCATCTATAGGCAAATAAGACATTCCATATGTTTTTAGGGTCAGCTCTTATCTACCTCAGGGGCCCCAAATTTCTGATCTATGTCAGTGGAGCTCTGTCCATGTGGGTAAGCAGCCTGATGTGCCTGATGAACATGCAATGAAAGTCATACCTGCTTCCCAGTCCCTCTGGATGGGTACACATGGAAAAGTGTCTGAGGAGGTGTTGATGTTTATGACTAACATACATTTTACAATGTGTAGATTGTACAAAAAGTCAATATGTTATCACTAATTCTGAGCTGTGCTTATCATTCCGATAGGGCGATCGTATGTGGCACTTTGCTATCTCTGTCTTCCTTATTGAACTGTACGGACGAAACCTACTACTGACTGCCGTGTTTGGCTTGGTAGTTGCTGGTTCGGTGCTGCTTCTTGGCGCCATGATTGGGGATTGGGTCGACCGCAATCCAAGGAATAAGGGTACCCTCATTCTTCAGTTTTCCAATCGGTCATGAGGACCAGACATGTATGTAAATCACAAGTTCTTTGATGGGCACCTTGCACTCAGCTCACTTCTGCTCACTTCCATTGTAGTGGCCCATGCATCCCTCTTCATTCAGAACATTTCAGTGACCGTGTGCAGCATTGTTCTCATGCTTGTATTCTCATACAAAAAGTGGATTGAACAGATTTGGGATGGCTGGCTAACTGTAAGTATGATTATTTACTTATCATATAATTTTTTTCTCTCACAACAATAATAGGATAACTCCTTTTCATCAGTGTTTCACTAGGGTGTTCATATCATTCCTGTTCATAGCTGCTCTGTTGTGTCATGTGTTGTAACATTTTGCATCACACAACTTACACAAGGTAGTTTGTTATACGGTGGTGATCATCCTGGCAGATGTGGCTAATTTAGCAAGCACAGCCCTGACCATCGCTATCCAAAGGGACTGGATTGTGGTCATCACTGGATACAACCGTGGACACCTTGCTGGTGAGATGCCTATTTCTGTCAAAACCTCTCTGTCAATGTTGTCAATATAACTTAATATGAGGTGTATTAGTACCCCTATACGTATGTCATTAGAAAAGTAATTTCTGTGTTTGTGTGAATGATATTAGAGACACTCAAATCAACTTAATTGTTTTCAGTTTGTATCATCCCACCCAATGTCCTTCTGCAACAGGAATGAATGCCACCATGCGTCGAATAGACCAAGTGACCAACATATTGGCCCCACTTGCTGTAGGGCAAGTCATGACCCTGGCATCTAATGTAGTTGGCTGCGGATTCATCTTGGGCTGGAACCTTGTGTCTCTGATAGTCGAATTCATCTTCCTCTCACGGGTGTACCGCATCGTCCCAGAACTCTCTGAAAAACCTCCAGCGTTGGAGGTGGATGATGAGAACTTCTTGGAGGGGAGGACGGAAAGGACAATCGCCACAGGTCTGCAGCACCAATGTGACTTTCGTTATTGTGTTAACAGATCTGAAATTTGAAAATGGCCATTTTGCAAATGTGCCAGTGACGTGACTGACTGTGTTTCATGTCTCGTAGATGAGAGCTCGGTGAGGGAGGCGAAGAGCGTGACAGAGGAACGCTGCAGCATCAGCCTCCACCTGAAGGAGATAACCAACCTGCCTCTGTGCTTCCGCAAGTTCCAGTGGTTCCTAAGTACCTGCAAAGAGGGCTGGAAGGCCTACTACCGCCAGCCGGTGTTTTTCGCCGGCATGGGCCTCGCTTTCCTTTACACCACCGTGCTGGGCTTTGACTGCATCACCACGGGCTACGCCTACACTCAGGGCATCAGCGGCTCACTGCTCAGCCTCCTCATGGGCGTGTCAGCCATCACTGGTTTGATGGGCACCGTCATGTTCACCAAGCTTCGCAAAGTTTACGGCCTCGTCAACACTGGTGTCATCTCCAGCTGCCTGCACCTGGGCTGCTTACTCCTCTGCGTGTGCTCTGTGTTTGCTCCTGGAAGCCCTATGGATCTTAGTTTACTGATGCCCTTCACTGAGTCGGCGAATGATTCAGAGTCCAGGAACATGGCAAGGCCGAGACAGAAACAAACCTATCCTCTTCAGGGCGTCAGCAACCAGCCTCTCTTGCCCGACCGCTCCTCCATCCACTGGACTAACACCACCGTGCTGTTTGAAAACATGCCGTCAGGAAACACGCCTGACAGCTATGTCTCGATTATCTTGCTGTTCCTGGGCGTCATCACAGCACGAATTGGTGAGTACAAATATGGCTTTGCTACACTGAAAGCGTGGTATTAGATGGTACGGGGGTGTCTTTGCAGGGCACTTTGCTTGCTGTTTGTGGGGAATGTGTAGGGTAACATCTTAAACTGATCAAGATTTTTTGGTAGATCTTGTCTGGAATTCTCTCCTGAGATAATTTTTATAGAACATTTCTGAGACTTTATGTTGAAAAACCTTTTTAGGTTTCCTCATCATGTGTCATAAAGCATCATGTAATGTAACGTTTCATGTAAAGAACCTATGAAGAACTTTTATGCAATGAAAGTGTTAAAAATCATAGTAACGGTATTCCTGTCATGACCCCTGCAGGCCTCTGGTCCTTTGACCTAACAGTGACCCAGCTTCTTCAGGAAAACATTTGTGAGTCGGAACGTGGCGTGGTCAATGGCGTCCAGAGCTCCATGAACTACCTTATGGATCTGCTGCACTTCATCATGGTCATCTCTGCTCCACAACCACAGCATTTTGGCATCCTTGTCATTATCTCTGTTTTATTCATCACCACAGGACATACTATGTACTTCCTCTATGCTCGAAAGGCGAAGAGAAAACAGCATCTGAACACATAAAAATACTCATCTAGTATGCATTTTTCATGTGCTATATAACTCTGTGTGATGCTCACAAAATGAATGTCCCTCCATGCGCTCTGCAATCAGTCTGCATTTGCAGTGCCAAGGCACAGTGTAGCACCCCTTAACACTGCTTCAAGCTGACATTCATGTCAGCCCACCGCTGCATGTGCCATTCATGCTGCCCACGAGTCCCACTGCTTTCATAACATTCTCACCAGGTGTTACAAAAGCCCACAACTCAGGAGAAGAGGGATGCGGAAGGATACATCTCCCCCTGCTGACAAGCGGGGGTCACAACAGGCACAGATGTGGATGCACACTGCCTCCAACAACGGTATCTCACACAGCCAGAGAAAAGCTCACACCTGTAATGTGTCCCTGGAGTAATGCCATTGCATTGAAGCTAATACGTCCTGACGTAGAAGGTTTTTGATACCAGAGGGTTACAGACAGAGTGGATCCTGTGGTTTTAACCAAAAAGAGTCACCAAGGCACAATTAGAAGCGAAGTGATGATGACAACTTGGCATGAGTATGTATAACCCGTCCAGCTGCAAATAATTAACAACCCTCCTGACTTGAATACGGAGTACAATCATTTGCATACATTTTTGGATGACAAATTTGAAGAATGTATAGGTAAAGTTGATGGCAAATTAATCGATATTTAATACATTTTGTAAACTGGTCTAGTAAAGAATGTTCTCCACATGCCAGTTTTAATTATTCAAAGCAACTTAAACTGACAAATTATTACATGATTATTTTATCCTCATTTTGAAATGCAGTGAGAATACTACTGTCTTTTAGAAACTGAAGAATATGTACATAATGAAACAATCATTGATTACATTGTTCAGATGTTAAGTTTGTACATTTATGAAAAAAAAACATTATATATTCCCTTAGTTTTATGCATTTTAAGGTCTTCTGAATGAAAACATTACCATCTTTTTACCTCCTGTACATAAACAAACTGAACAAGAAAAAATGACTAACTCATTTCTTCCAACCACATTACTGTATGTACCTGTATCAACTGCATCTTTGGGTTACCTTTAATGCCCAGACAACATTACATCATGGTTTTTATTGTTTTTTATAGCACAGATATAGAATATGTTTTTGATTCCTTTGGTTGTCTTTTTATGTATCTGATTGTTCTTGTGCTGGTGAAAAAATAAATATGATTTCAGTAAGGACACGGCTTGATCCTCTGTGACTAGTCCTACATCTAATTATTTCTACTAGGCCATGGGACATACTTCCAAAGCTTAACCAAGGGGAACACACTGAATTAGGTTTCCAGAGTCACGTTGCCATGATAGTGAAAATGATGGCATATACAGTACAAACATTATGAAAGTGATGGACTGGCAATTCTTCTTGTCTCATTGTAAGTGGCTCATCTACTGCAATCATGTCAGAATATAGGGAGTGTGTGTACTCAATTATTTAACACAAAATTAAGAAGAAATGACATGAGCCCTGTTATTGGTAAACCTTTGACCAATTTCTCACTTTATAAGTGTAACTTGTTCCAAAGAAACCTTCCTCTCAGCCCTTAAAACACAATTTACTTCCTGTATTTGACCAACAGCAGAAACCAATCGTCTTTGCCTCTCTTACAAACAAATTACCATTACCATTACCATTGTCACTCAAAAGATAATGTAATATATTGTGTGGTGTATTCTGGGTAGCTTCAACAATTCCTTGTTCATTGTTCCTTCAAATGTTCCTTTCTTAACAATCAGCAAACCCAAAGTTGCAATCTTGAGCTATAAAATTCTCTCCCACTTTCATCATTGCCTTGGGAGAGGTTGGCAAGTCAGGTTCAAGACAGATCATTCTCATACCAGTAGTGGTATCATACAAGATTCCCGTTCCTGTGCCCTGAGTTCAATTCCTAGCAATGTGTGCGATATACCTTGACCTAATGTGGAAGACTATCTATACTAAAACCTGATAGTAAAGAAAATTAAACAACAGAATCAAAATATTTTCTGAGTAATATAAAAATGAGACAAATCAACTTTTTTGTTCTGTAGTCACACAACCCACCAGCCATTTCATGAGCTGAATGGAAAGCAGATGCCCCAGTAGCGCCACCTGTTGTTTCGGTGCCTTTACATTTGAAAACCGTACAAGCAGGAAAACTGTGCCAAAAATCATCTGCATGACGCGCTACCTACTGCGCCCAAGAGCTCATCTACGTATCTGACGCAGAGGCAGGGGATTGGCTGTTACAACCTTGACTTTCTAAACCGAAGTATATTTCCGGCAGCCGAAATAGCTCAGTTGGGAGAGCGTTAGACTGAAGATCTAAATGTCCCTGGTTCGATCCCGGGTTTCGGCAGCTCTTTAGGAGTTTGACTGTGCACCGGGAGGACAATGAGCCAGTCAGGACTTCCTCAAAGGAATTTAACACGTCCGCAAGAGGCGATCCTCCACCAAGGTCTCATTTGTGGCAGGTTTGGCTCACTGTACGAGGAGAAAGAATAAAACGCACTTTTTGGGTCGTCACAAGGGCAGAGAAGCACGTGTGTTAGAACCACACCGTTCTGGTGGGAATCGAACCCACAACCTTTGAATGGCCTCTTCCATTGCTCACTAGAAGTCCTATGCGCTATTGCGCCATAGATGGGGCAAAAGCAGACTGCTAGGGTGGGAAGCGTATCTATCAGAATCAGAATCCGGTTTTATTGGCCAAGTAAGTTTGCACAAACAAGGAATTTGACTTGGTAAAGTGGCTCTCAATGTGCTTACACAAAATATACATTACAACACAATACAAAATAAACAGCAGTTTCCTAAGCCCCCCCCCCTCCAAACCATTTTTTTTCCTTTTTGATTTTGAGATCGTCAAATTCACACCTAACAACCGATGTAGTGAACTTATTTTGTTTAATTTTTAGAGTTAGAAATAAATTAGTCTCGAGTAGCACAGGAATCCCGCTTGTTTGAGACTGTGGTGTCAAGGGCAGGGCTCTGTTTGGTCGTGAGTGAGCGAGCCTTGCGAGCCTGTAGAGCAGGGGTACTCAATTAGAAACCCAAAAGGTCCGCTCGCCAAATTTCCATTCAGTCCAGGGTCCGGAACAGTGACGGTCAAAATCCAAAAACATAACTCCAACAAAAACGATCGAACTATGCACAAAAGGTGATGTGGCCTTATTTGTGTGAAATGTGACACTTTTTTGTGGTTTAAACTTGGGCATAAAAGGTGTGAAGGCCAGGCAGAGGCACTGATGTAAGTGTTCATTAGTGAGTGTGCTCCTGTATTTGTTTTTCACCATATTCATGGTTAAAAAGGCAGACTCACAACAGTATGTTGAGGTATGCACGCTCTTGTTGTGTGGCTGGTCTAACTATTACACTGCATGTTGCTTGGTATGATTGCAGATGATTTATTTTTCTGCCCCTTACCTCAGAGTTCTGCGGGTATTTTTGTTCGAAGTGTGCATGCTTTGTTTCATAGTGACGTTTCACGTTACCACTTTTGACAAGGGCAACCGTCTCGTTGCAGATTAAACACATCGGTTTTGTGCTCCCCACAGGCAGCACAAATGCATACTTGTCAGTCCACTCTGTCTTAAATTAGCGATTTTTGGAATCAACTTTTCGTTTCTTGTCGGGTTTAAAGCACACCATGATTTTCGTTTGCTGAGAAAAAGATACCGTTCACAAATCTATCTGCCCGAGTTGTTGCCATTGACACACACAACCTGCGTGACCCACAGAGCTCGCGGCCAACATTGAGTGAGTGAGTTGTCATAGTGATGTTGTTATTACAGCTCCTGATTGGACTTCTGGATTGGACACAGAAGATAGAAAGCACATCCAGTAGGAAAAAAAAAATATATAGCGCGAAATCACGCACAAATAAAAACGTGTTTGGATCATGTTTCAATTAGAATGTTGATTTTGGCTTCGGTCCAAATTTGATTGCGTCTGGGTCCGGATCCGGACCGCGGTCCGCCTATTGAGTACCAATGCTGTAGAGTGTAGACAGATGGTGATAAGCTGATAACGTCTAGTAAACAGACCGGGAGCAACGGTCCGACCCAAGCTGGTGAAAGCTGCCATAATCTGCTGGATATAAAGGTATAGCACATGACGTTTAAAATAGTAAAAGAAACGAAATGGTTAAATCATCACGAGTTAATTATATATGTCGTGGCTCTCTTTTATGCCAGTTCATTGATGCTGTGGGTATGCTAGCCTACTCAGTAGCTCAGCCAGCTAAACTAGCTAGTGAACTCCTACAAGTCCTAGCCTACAACGATATCAATGTAATGTTAGCGAATATTGCTATTGCTAATATTTAGTCTCCGCTGTTCATCCAAAGCCAAATCTGTTCTTAAGGTTCCAAACATTTTCAAAAGCAATTTGGCTTTAAATGTGAGTAGTCCATCCAGTTATGGTTTGTCCCGTCCTTTAAAGTAAACCTTTTAGCTCCGGCATTGGTCTCCCATTAATTATTTAAAATTTCACGTTTCGATTGAAAGTCCAGTTTCCAGGCTCTCTTCATTGAGGCAGAGGTACCGTTTGCCTCCCCTCTGTGCTTTTTCACTGCGGTTTTATGTCAGATCAGCAAGACTAAATAGGTTCTACACATACGTGAAATACATTACCTATTCTATGGATAGAAAGTGTAAAGAATGTACACATTATATGACAGAAAGGACATATAATAAAAGTGTCCACAAATATTACAGTGGTGGCAAACAATGAGAAAGTGTTGTAGCGAAATAACAACTGTTTCCAAATCTTAGAGTACATTTTACATTTTACATTTACATTTAGTCATTTAGCAGACACTTTTGTCCAAAGCGACGTACAAGGGAGAGAACAGTCAAGCTAAGAGCAATACAAAGCATGGTGTAACAATAAATACTACTTTACATGAGAATTAGAAAAACAACGACCTAGAAAAAAGGAAAAAGAAGTGCAGGAATGTAACTGCTGAAGTGCAAGTTAAGCGCTAGTCAGGTGCCAGTTAGGAGGGGAGGTGCTCTCTGAAGAGTTGGGTCTTCAAAAGCTTCTTTCAATCAGTCAGAAGTCCGGAGTGCGATAAACTGAAGTTTTATTCCATCCTTGCTGACATTTCATCCAAAACGAGAGTGGTGGTCCATGGAGCAGCTCTAACTAAAAACCCCAATGCATTGACTTTTTGTTCTCATAATTCGTCACTTTCTGCAAGTCATGATCCTCAAGCTCCATCTACACTGACCCAATCAGAATATTCCCTTATATCTCCTCATATTTTATCCACGCTTTTGGCCACTCAGAATATTCTCGCTCACCTGTTGTGAGGGAACTTTTTGCTTTGGGGGAGATAGACCCTCCTGCCAATTTGCTTGGTATCACTTTTTTGGAGGCCTGGTCTGACCTTGACTGCCATCATCTTGTGTGTGTGCGTATGGGTGTGTATGGGTGTGTATGTGTGTGGGTGTGAGTGAGTGTCCCCCCTCCTGACTGCTTGTTACTTTCCACTGGCCTGCACCTGCACCCTGGCCTTCATGATGCTTGACCTTACATGATACCCATCCCTGCACACAGGCCCAATGACAATTGTAGCTGCAATTCTGCTCTATGACCACCACGGCACTGTTTTACAATCATAATTTTCAACAAAAGCAAAAGGCATGTGCTCAACCCAGTTTGTGAGGGATTGCACAATCTGAGACGAGGCGCTGCTTGTCGCTGCCTCACCTCGCGTGTCTCCTCTCTGTTTGAACAGGACATGCGCAAATTCAGCGATTTTGATTATAAATTAATATTTATTTTATCATTATTTTATTTTTATTTTCATGATGACATATTTTGCCTTAACTAATGTAATTTACTTAAGAAGGGCTATTAAAATGTGATTCAGATTTTTTCCCTTCATATATCGTGATATCATATCGATATTGTCTGGACAGTGGAAAATATCGTGATATGGATTTTAGCTCATATCGCCCACCCCTAGAACCCGGTTCCCACTGCTTTTTGTACGCTCCAACATCCACTCAGACTTATGTTTTACCTGTTTCTCGTAGCCGTCCATTCCTTTCACCACGTTCTGTGGACCAGTGCTGCAACATGACCTTCGATAGCTCAGTTGGTAGAGCGGAGGACTGTAGTTGAAAAATCAGATATCCTTAGGTCGCTGGTTCAAATCCGGCTCGAAGGAAGTGGTGCTTTTTGCCTTTCTTTCTCGCCGTGTCAAAGCCAAGCGCTGCCGCAGGATAACTCTAGGGCTTGAAGAGACTCGTAGTCTCATTTAACAACTGCTGGACTCAATGTGGCTGACCGACACCACACCACAGTTTTGCGCCTCATAAATCAAGAGATCATGGCGCGTGTGTGGGAGGTACAACGAAAACACTTGCCCTGCATCCAAGATCCACCTGGTGTTCAGCTGTACACAAATATGGGGTCAAGATTAAAAAAGGGAGACAAAGCACTTGATGTTCTGAGATGTGAAAGGGGGTCCTCTTATTTAGAGAGCTTTCATCGTCACCAGTATAAGGTCATCTCATGCCGAAATAGCTCAGTTGGGAGAGCGTTAGACTGAAGATCTAAAGGTCCCTGGTTCGATCCCTGGTTTCGGCAGCTCTTTAGCAGTTTGGCTGTGGCACCTAACGTATTTGCAAGGAGCCAGTCAGGACTTCCTCAAAGGAACTCAACACGTCCGCAAGAGGCGGCCCTCCACCGCACAAGGCCTCATCTGTGGCCGTTGTGGCTCACTGTACGAGGAGAAAGAATAAAAGCCCTTCCTGGGTCGTCACAAGGGCAGAGCAGCACGTCTTGGAACCACGCTGTATGTCGGCACCCTTAAAAGCACACGATTCTGGTGGGACTTGAACCCACAACCTTTGAATGGCTTCTTCCATTGCTCACTAGAAGTCCTATGCGCTATGGGGCAAAAGGGACTCCTGGGGGGGGGGGGGAAGAAACACACATAAGAACCCGGTTCCCGCTGCTTTTTGTACACTCCAACATCCACTCAGACATATGTTTTACCTGTTTCTCGTAGCCGTCCATTCCTTTCAACACGTTCTGTGGACCAGTGTTCCAACATGACCTTCGATAGCTCAGTTGGTAGAGCGGAGGACTGTAGTTGAATAATCAGATATCCTTAGGTCGCTGGTTCAAATCCGGCTCGAAGGAAGTGGTGCTTTTTGCCTGTCTTTCTCGCCGTGTCAAAGCCAAGCGCTGCCGCAGGATAACTCTAGGGGTTGAAGAGACTCGTAGTCTCTTTCAACAACTGCTGGACTCAATCTGGGAACTGAGCGACACCACAGGTTTGCGCCAATGAAATTGCCAGAGATGCATAGTGAAGTTCAGGAGGATGAATGTCCTGATGTGACAATATCTCATGCGACTGACATCAAGTTTCATACTTACCTTACCCAGACACTCAGCAGTCCTTATGTACCATTTAATTCATTATCTCAGGTAATAACTGTTTAATCATCTGTCAATACATTTGTACAGGAAAAGATCATTTGCAGATGCCAGTTTTCAAGACGATTTGTGTGTGACTGACATCTCAAATCGGCATTTCCTTTTTGTGTAGCATGGATATTGTAGACCGTTTGAGGACATCTGCTCCAGTAGGCCAAGCACATCAACTCCGGTAAAGCGGCTAATGTTTGATTATCTGAGATTCAGACTGGTTTTATCTTCTCTGTGAAATAAGTTTTGTAGGATTTGGTTTTGTTTTCATTTCGTGGGTCTGGTCAGGATGAGCGGTGTGATACAAGAGGAAATCCGGGATGGGAGGCAGTTGATGACTTGGCAGGATACCTCGTCAACCTCAACCGTACCATAACTGCTTTCTCAACCTCCGAAACGGCAGAGATATTGCGGTTGTGCAGCCGTTTGCAAAGCATTGTCCAGTCTCCCACCAAATATTCCCTTAAATGTAAAAAGAGGACCTTGCCAGGGCCATAGAGAGCTTCACTGCTTCGTAGTGGCTCTGCACCTGGGCAGCAAGCAGCTGAAAGGTATTACACAAATATACACATATATATATATATCACTATGAATACTAATTGATGAGATGCGATACTGATCCATCCACAGACTTTTCATGACTCACGGCCAAGCTGCCCACAGACCTGATGTAAACAGCATTTCAGAGCGTGTTGCGCTGGAATTGTTCAAGGAGCTCGGGGAAGCCGGAAATAGGAAAAACAGTGGAAAAACTTTCGGCATTCCGCAGTCAATTGTCATAACATATGGTCATATCAAACAACTGATTGAGGACTGCAAAGACATACTGGAGCAGACCAGTGGTGGAGGAAGTACTGAAGTTTAGTACTTAAGTAAAAGTACAAGTACCCAGGAAGATAAAAGTAAAAGTAAAAGTAAAAGTACAACATCAACAATCCTACTTAAGTAAAAGTAAAAAGTACTTACTTTTAAATTTACTTTAAGTATTAAAAGTAAAAGTACTCACGCAATGGGTTGTCTCTCAATGTCTAGGCTGTGCCATTTTGATAAAGAAATAGCTACTGGTAATAAATGCCTCTACAGATGTCACTACTAGTAATAATTATAAGCAACAACATTTGTTAATTGGAAAGGTTGGTGTACTTATTGTGCCTACCATCTGTAATACTGTTCACACTATATCTTACAATTCTGCGGATGACAAGTTATCTACCAGGGATTATTTGCAAAGTTAATACCATTAAGCCAAACCAATAAAGACACCATGTGATATCTTTAAATCTTTTATTTAATTGTAAACGTGTAAAAAAGGGAAACATGGAACATGAAAAACAAATGTGATTGTAAAACTGGACAGAACAAGGCACGCTAGCTTGACATAGCTAACCTACCAGCTTTATCTTACCACTACGTTAAATATATAATGAAGGTCCAATCATGTTTTTTTGATGCTATTGCTGTATGTCAACATGCATTTCGCTAGATAACATTATAATATCATGTCAGTAAACGAATTAAATACATATATCAATATTCAAAAGTCAGGGACATTAACTTAGCATAGCAATCACTCTGCTTACCTCGATATGCTACTTTAAATTTGAGGGCGAATTATCGAAGGCTAGCAACTCCTTTTTTTGAGGGAGACAGGAAACGCATTGAAACCTCCAGGAGTCATTCTTGGGGCCTTTGAACTCGAACATATCTTTTAAATAGGGCCAAGGGTGGCTCATATCAGAGGGCTCAGTTCAGGCCGACTCTGGATCCATGTTTACTAGGCAGTAGTCAGGCTGAATGTTCAACTATAACGGGCAAAGCTACCGCTAGTGCTGCTGCCAAACGCGCACTCTGATATCACTGGAGTTGATAGAGCCACCTGATTGGTTTAAACTTCCAAAACAGCAACGCAATCCATAGTTTTGTGTAGGCAACATTTTGGCGAAACTATGTTCATAAAATGTAACGAGTAACAACACATATTGTAGAAATGTATCGGAGTAAAAGTATAGATAATAGCTGCAAAATGTAATGGAGTAAAAGTAAAAAGTATGCACTATTATTTTTACTTAAGTAAAGTACAGATACGTAAAAATGTACTTAAGTAAAGTAACAAAGTAAAAATACTTCGTTACATTCCACCACTGGAGCAGACCAACTTGGTGCTAGTGTCCTCCTGGTGAGTTGAGTTTTTTGCTTCATACCCTCACTTAGATATGACAACATATTTGAATTCATACTGTAGCCCTATGGGAATATTGGGTGTAACCTGAATTGTATTTTTATTTTGTTTATTTCATTGTAAACGGTGAAATTCATAATGTTAAAAATGTTTAACTACTGTTTCCATGTTGTAAAAATGATATTAGTTCAAATGTATTTGCAAAAGTATAATCCAATCAGAAGTCAGGGCGAGAGGTCAGGGAAGAAGAAAAAGGACCATTGGGAGATCGTTAAGTGTGAGACACAGGAGAGAGAGCTTGCACCGGAGCCTTGCTAGTGAAATTAGAAAATCAATGTGAAGAGATATTGTGTGTAGTTGTGTAAGTAGAGGAACGGCCAGTGACTCTTATAGTACCCAATACAGCGATATTTTCATGCATTGTGTTACCTGTTTAATACGGAAACTCGGACAGAGTTATGTAGGACCACAGTGAGATACAGCAACAGCTAGTTCAGCTCGACATTAGCTTTGAGTTGTGTAAGGAGCTCCAGGACTCCTAGAGAGAGTAGCCAGCCTGGCCACTCATTCGAAGGCTAGGCTATGCTATGCTTGTGTGTATGCTATTGGAATGCTATGCTAATGCTAAGTGTGTGTGCTATTGGAATTTTAGGCTATGCTATGCTTATGTGTATGTTATCCGAAGTGATGTGAAGTGACTGGACGCAGTCATACACAACTAAGTAGTTTGTGATTTATATTCTGTGTAGGCCTACCTGTACATTTATACTCTTCACAATCATATTTTCAAGTAAATGGTTAGATGTATGTAGATGAGTATAAAGATAGATACTTAATTGGTATTAGGCTACTTAACGGTATTCATTACCTGCTTAAATAATAGTGTTAGCTGTTTACTTTAACCTATCATTAATTATATTAAAAAAAAGTTTAGGAATTCGGGCAGCGCACTCCAATAAAATAGCCAGGACAGCTAAGGGGCGCTACAATCCAAACAAACAATGATTCAAATAAAACAGACTGGAAAAAATTCTTTCTTTTCTGAAATTTTTCTTCAGGCTGCAGGATCGGCAGAAGAGAACGAAACGGGATTCCTTGCTCCAATTCCTTGCTCCAAGCAACTTCCCCAGCAGGTCCATTTAAAAGAGCATTCCCTCGTGGAGGCCAGGGACCTCCCATCTGCGCCTGTACAGCATGGGCATGCAGTTGTTGAGTTCCAGGAACCTGAAAACCGTGAGGGTGAGGCCAACGTCGCTGTGCCAGAGCAGTGTTTTCTACTGCACACACACACTTAAGGACCTGCACCTGGCACCAGCTCCACCCAAGCAGCACATGACTGGCCTGGTGCACAGCACTATCCTGAGTGGGTTACTTGCCCTGGTATGTCGGACCACTCAGCTTTACACTCAGGGCTGGTCCCCTTATCAGCCATCACCAGCTCCTCAAAATCGACACTGCGAGTGAAGACTGGCAGCTCTTGAGGATCAGAGCGAGTGACTAGAGGGGAGCCCCCAAAGAAGTGACACAGCAAAGAAAGCTACCACTATCAGTGCAATCCCTGACCACGACAGACCGATCACTTGACTTGGTCCCTGGGCGCCATAAAGGCTGCCCACTGCTCCTGGGGTCCTGGAGGAAGGACAGTCCAGGATGGGAAAAATGCAGAGGAAAAATTCACTGCGACCTCGGCTTGCGTGTGTGTGTGTGTCCGTGTCGCCACCCTAAATGCACGTGTGTGTTGCTGTGTCGTATTGTGCCAATAAACTGACTTTGGTTTTTGCCTGACCACATATTTCAAAGTCAAAGTCACTGGCCATACCCAGGTACAGGGGAAATGGTACTGTCCAGCATCTGGGCAGACCATCGCAGAGTGGAGGAGCACCATGTAAAGGCTTAAATACAAAGATGTGTTATGGCTGAAACACCACTGAAGTGATTGTCTGTAGTAAAGTAAGCAGTTGTAGACATGTGTATAAAGTTATAATTATTGTTACTGTGTTTCTATTTTGTGTGCTTATTGTATACAGCTAAATTTTTATACTATTGTGTTTCTATTTTGTGTTTGTGTTCTCATTTAAATAGTAGAAGATTCCAGGTGCAAGTCTTGGTAAGAGTGTGTGACTTGCTGGTCGAATCAGTATTTCATTCAAAATGATTTCATTGTATGAAAGTAGCAGTGCCTTTTTTTGCTAGTAGTTCAGGCGATGGACTAGAATCCATTGGGGTCTCCCCGCTCAGGATCGAATCCTGCCAACAACGAACGTTTTCACATTCTCAACGTGACAGGTTGTCATACATGACGATTCTGCATGTACAACCATAGATATATATATAAAGGCTAGATGTATCGTCTGCCTTTATATATATATATATGTGTACAACTGCCTTGTCACTCTAAGGTACAATTATGAATGTATTATTTGCAACTCACTGGAATGATAGTTCATCTATTGATTACACTTTGAATGTTCCTAGTTCCAAAACGTTAACGTTTTCGCAAAAACTACATTTGTCGTGCGGCGTCGTTATTAGCCCTCCCGCATTCTGTGGCCAGACACACAATTCAGCGCGCGGGACAAATCTTGTGCAGTCAGTCCACTAGGTGTCAGGATTTACCTGCGTGATCATTTTGAAGCTGGTCATGTGGCAACAGAAGTTGCCTTGCTTGTCCTAACGAAATGATGATGGCAGATGATCTGGACGAACTGCTAGACGAAGTGGAGGCAAAGTTTTGTAGCGACATCTCGTTACCAGGTCAACGCAATCAAGTGGACCAAGCCTGCGAACAAGTACAATACAGAAGCGAGAGGGCCTGGTAACTTGGCTATTTAACAATTACTCGAGCAAGTCATCTTGGTAAATTACCTTTGAAAACAAGTTGGCGTTGGCAAGCAAGCCATGTCGTTGCTATGTACACTTAACTACTCAACCTGTTAAAAAGTAACCCAGCGCAAAACAGGATAGAGGCCAATTTGGAAAATAAAACGTTACCGTTATAATCTCTTGCTATACTTTCGCAAACTTGGCTAACGTGAACTATATATCCGAACCTGTGTGAGGCTAGCCAGCTAAGCTAGTATACAGGCTAAATTAGCTAGCCACAATCAATAAATACTTCAATGACAGGCACGATAATCTGGATAATGTCTTTAGTTGCAAGGCAGCACGCGAGGTAGTTTGCATGGAATAGTTTAGTCAGATTCGCACACTAAACGCCCTAATAGTGGGTTTAGCTGATTCAGTTTGTAATTCATTCGCGTTAGCTAACGTTAGTTGAGCTTATTTCTAAAGCGGCTGGTGTGATTCTCGTAACGCTATATTTAATTAAATTACATTCTATTTTGAAGCAATACCAAGCATGATGCAACCAGAAGAGTTAAGAACGACGACATCGACACGCTGCTTGAGGAGTTGCTTGACGATGACGACGATGTCAAAAACAGACAAGCCGATTCTAATGTAATTAACTTTTTTTAAACTTATATCGAACTTTTCATATGAATATTATGAATTCTACTTCTGTGATCAGACTATCACACGTAGAGACAAAATAAAGGCTTTTAATATGACTTTTAACAATGGGAACTTGAAACGCTTTGACAGTGCAGCTTGTTTCCCAGGTTGGCAAAGCAATCAGAAGTGGACCTAAGGAGCCAGTGACACAGCTTGTTAAAAGAAAGTATGGCAGTGATTTTTCACGTATTCATGTAATATGAATGAGTCCTCTTTGTATGACGATATATGATCATATTTTACATTTGCTTTGCAGATGCTGTCCTGTATTTGTGGGTGGAAGTACCATACCACCAGGTGTAGGAACAAGCAACTCTCAAAGGTAGTTTTGAGAATACATTCTTTTTTTTAGCCTAGGTCACATGCTGGCATATCCAGGTCATTATCACATATGTTCAGTTCAGTTATCTAACATTAAGAGCATAAATAGCAACACAACACTTAGTAGAAGATCTTGTTGTTGAATGAGCCCCATCAAATCACAAATGATTAAAGGGCAGATATAATTGTCCAAAGCGATGTACAAGGGAGAGAACAGTTAAGCTACGAGCAATAAAGACTTAGTGTAATAATACATACAATTTTACATAAGAAATAGAAAAAAAGTGCAGGAATGTAACTGCTGTAAGTGCAAGTTAAGTACTAATTCAAATAGAAGAAGCCATTCTACAAACACAAAACATTACACATGCATCATTTAAACAGACATTAATACAGAAGCCTTGAGAAAGCAGTCACTCTCGCCACTCTAGTCAAGGAACAAGTAGCAGTGAGCCATTATGTTTGTTGAATAGCTCCCCTGGAACGGAGGCATCTGCTCACTTTACTGGCATGGGTGTTCCCTAATCCAGCATGAACCCCCTCTGAAGAACAAAATGGATCCCTCAGGATCATCTGGAAAGATGAAGAGGGCTAGAGAAGTGGGCTAACTACATTTCCTGCCTGAACTAATGTTTTGCCTAAATGTGAGCTTGAATTGTCTGAAACGCAGGGGAGAACCCTTTGAAAAGCAGCCTGGCAGGATTCTTCACCTATCGTCAGTTTTTAGACCCTGATTTTAGAGTATTGAATGAGTACATTGTAGTTTTTTTTTAAACAAATTATCAGCATTTATTTAGTCCATCTGAACAGCATTGAAATGTCTTCTAAGAAAAATAGGCATCATCATGACAACTCATGTTTGTGTGTGTGTTATCATGTTCATAGAACTACGTTCATCATCATCATTGTTTATTCAGGGAGAATTGACTGAGCACAGGGCTCTTTTGCAGCAAAAACAAACCATAACAAAACAAAACAGACAAAATAAATAAACAAAACACATTAAACAACTCAGAAATTAAGTATAAAAAAAATAAAATAACATAAAGTAAAAGAAAAAATTAAATCAGAGAATCATTTAAAACAACAGCATTGAGGCACATCGACAATGTCCAACATTGTTTTGCTTTTACATGCCAGTTAAATGTGATCAGGCCTTAAAGCAGTTCTGTACAGCAATTTTCCACTTTTTGAGTTATGTTTTACAGGCAACTAGTTTTGGTATCATTTTCACATTTTGATGATATATGGTCATGTGATGGACAGATAAACACAACTATTATCCCTTCTATCTGCCTAGGTTTTGCACTATGTAGTTCTGTGGTCCAGGACCGAACACCCCGCGAAAATTTCTGTAAAGCTTTCATAGCACAACATCAGCAATTATAATGTCAAAAAAAAAAAAAAAAAAAAACGCCATTTAGCACATTGGCAAGATTTTATCAGTGCCAGCTGGGCTGTTGGTGGTGTTGGCAAGGTTTTGACCCACATGCCTTAGGTAGTCAGCTTGCTAGTTTTAGACCTCCTTACTGGTGCTTTAAGTGGGTCTGAACATGCAGCACACCATCATGTGTGGATTAAAAATGACATGAAATTTGCACACATAGACTAAAATGCCACGGCCTGGTTTAGAATAAAGAAGGGATTGCTGCCGTGCAACACAGTATTGGTTACGATAAAACACCTACATCCTCGAGCATGCGGTTTGGGAGACATTGTTGAACTAAAATAACCCTTGCCCAGTAAGTGATGATTGGACAACGTCTGACTGTATTCTGTTGAGAGATCCATGTTGTCTTTTCTTGCTTTATCTTTTATAGGGTATGCAGCCAGCTAAGGTGTATTTCCTGCGATTTTCGAATTGCTTCATTTGATGACCATGAGTGGGACTCCACATGTGATTACCTCTTCTTTAGGTAAGATGGAGGAAGAAGAAGCATTGGTGCCATTTTGCCTTGCACAATTACCATTTGAGATATTTTTGTGCCATATGATGCTGCTTCCTCCCATAAATACAGATACCTTGAGAAAGCGGTCACTCTTGCCACTCTAGTCAAGGAACTAGTAGCAGTGAACAGTTATGTTTGTCGAAATACCTCCATTCCAGGGGAGTCTGCTCACTTAACTGGCATGGATGTTCCCTAATCCAGCATGAAACCCCTCTGAAGAACAGAACCGACAGCATTACTTGAAATTGCATTTACACGTCAGAGTGTTTAGCTGAATAGTGTGCAAGCAGATGACACATAAAGACGGAATTCTAAACAGCTCAAAAATAACAGTAACGGCAAGAGGAATGACACTACGTACAGGCTTTGAGAGCAAATGAAGGTACCATAATTTATGTAAGCATAATAATGTCTAAGGATACTTGTAAAGACACATGATACTTCATGCAGTCTTTAGTTAGTGGACAATATGACTTGGGTGGCATAAAGAAGTTAGAGCTGGTAAACGTGCAATAGTATTTTCCACCTGTCTGCATCTCTTCCTTGGCTTCTGGTTGCTGCGTCGTAGATGCTGCTCTGTTTAGCCTTAGCCTCAAACACTTGATGAATCACTCACTCAGTGTTGTGGGTAAGGATTTTAATTGCAAGTCTGCTGCTTGCACCTGTGCACAAAGATGCAGAGCATACTATGTGTGTCATCAGTGAGAACCTCCTTAACGTTAAAAAAAGGGCCATCAGAGCAGAGCTGAAAATGAGCATACATGTATGTGTTTCGGGATGGAGTCGCTGATTGTAAAGAAATTGATAGTGGTTGATGATTGATTAAATAGTTAGGAAGAAAAATAGCCCAGTGATACTACTAGGATGTACAATACCACTTCTATTTTATTATTTAATTCAGTGAAATCTTTTTTAATTTAGTAATAATTTCATAGGACATTTTGCCTGTATTTCATAATAATGTGTTCTTGCTGGTAGCATCTGAAAGTTGCCTGAGTAGGACAGGAGAAAAGGGAGAAAACAACTCTCATGTGAACCTATAAAGTAAAACAAATGGTTCTAAAATATACATCGAGATTTTATGCATTTATCAAAGCATTTAGGAGAGCCGTGATGAGACCATGACGATTGTTTTTTTGTGCAATGAAAAGACTTACATTTGTTGGGTGTTTTATCTCCAGGAACAATATGCCAGACTGCGACCGACTGCGGGCCAAGTTGAAGAGGCGCAAGGGAGCGCGGGCGTACGCATGCCAGTGCAGTTGGCATTCGGCCCTGGCACTCACAGACCTCAGGGACCAGCCTCAGCTCAAGTGGGTCTGCGGCAAGCACGATACGTGACAAAGCCCCTCAGGGATGGCTGCGTCCTTTTCTCAAGCAAAAAGTTTTGCATCGTTTCAACCCGGGTCTGTCTTTTTTTTCATGCTTTGTTTTGTTTTGTTTTGTTTTGTTCCTCTATGTGCACTTCAATGTTTTCATGTGTTGGCAACATCAGACGTGTTTTCTTTTTTTTCTTTTTTTTGCCTTTTACTTATATAGCAAAGAATAGTGATTGGGACACAGTCTGCTCTTTACAGTTGCAGCGTGTTTTGTTCTTTTCTCATAGTTTCCATCTATATTCAGAGTAAATTAAAGCCTTTATCAAAAAGTGCTGCTGAGTCGCTGCTCTTTATGCTAATAGAGTAGATATTAACTCTGGCTTTGAAGGCCGCGGATTACAAGGAACAGCAAGAACCGCCTTGCCCCCTTCAAGAAAACAAGTGCGTTGAAAGGGATTGCTAATTGTATTGTCTGGTGTAATAACAAGAATTCTGTACAGTATAATCCATTGTTACACTTCAAAAGGGAAGAGTTTCACTACACAGAGCTATCCTAAAACATTCACAGTATTTTTAATATATGGTGATTTCACTGTCTAAAGGAGATAAAGGGTACCATCTTGTGTTGTTGTATGCCTCTCGATCTGTTAATTCCTCACAGTGATGAAGCAGCATAGCTGTGACTGCTAAATTGAGATATCCTCAGCCAAGTGGATTTATTGGACCAAAATACGTTTCTGAGACACGTCTAATGTGTTTGATTGTGTAATATGTTTTAATCACTGACTACTGTGACTGTGTGTGTGTTTGGTGAAGTTAAGTGTTACATTTACTCGTTTTCAAACGTGGAGTTTAGTATTAATTTGTAGAACTGTTTAAAAAAAGTCCAAAGATACTGAGCACATTGACCAGGTTTGTTTATTTATATAATTTCTCTTTCATTCCCTTTGTTTTGTGTGTGTCTGTGTGCATGCAGGCGTGTGAGCGTGTGTGTCTGTGAGAAGTGAACAGAAAAATAGACGTGTCCATGTGATTGTGGGACTGAATAAATATCACTACCTGAGGAACCCTGCCGTCGCCTGTCTGCCATTTTGTTGCAGCTGCTCAATAGTTCACAAAAGCCCAAGGCAATATATCATATTCCGTATATGTCAATGTCCATAATCAGCTGGTGGCATCATAGGGCACGTCATCATAATCACTGTCTGATGATGACTGATCTTCTGGGTCCTCGAGTGGCGCCTTGCGCATCACCGGTACATTTTCATAGTCTTCCCCCGAAGATGTGCTACTGGAATCATCTAGAGAAAGACAGGAATGCCAGTTTAGGATAAAGCATGCTTACACATTTAGGAAACCTTTGGAAACGAGACACATTTACTACATAACTACGGACAAATTGGGCTAGTAAACTCAAGTGCTGGGACTGGGTCTGTTCATCTACAGAGGGCTGTTAACTGGTTGTTTCAAGGCCCTCGCAGATTGAGAGTCATTACATTTTGTATGGAGGACACGAACCAGTGAACTGTTTGAATTTTCACAGTATGAGACTGAAACAATGAAAACTCAAAATAAGCCACAGCACTTAGTTTTTCTGAGCCCAAGTAGTGTTTTGAAGGCGCATTTCACTTCCCTGTGGCACAACAACTGCATTCAGTGCTTCAATATAATGACCACATACAAATGTACGGTAACAAGATTAATTAAAAACTTTTGAACAGACCTTGATCACAGTTGCTTGCAGGGAGGTAGCTCCTGTTGTAGTGATTGAAGCCACCGTGGTTTTCTCTTGTAGGTAGAGGTGCTAACTTGAACTTTTCAGAGTTTGATTGACTTGCTCCATCTAGTGAATAACAGTCAAACAAGCAATCTATAAACATACCTTTTGGCGTATTATTGGGGACAAGTGTGTTTTATAACACCCCTTTTTACTGATCTAACCTGGATTTTGTGGATTCTCTCTGTTAAAGGCCGTGTTTTGATAGTCCTCTCCAGAGGATGTGCTGCAAGACCCAACTGTGCAGCAGAGAAAAGGAAAAGGCTGTCACCCCTTTCAGAAAGTAAACATTGCTCTTACAATCTAATTCATAACTCATCCACTCCAAAGGAAGGTGCTTCATTTGAAGTCATTTTGGTGTGGGTGTTGTTTACTTGTATAAATATGAACATTTGGTAGTAGTATCATAATATGGTCAATTATTAGCAAAGTAGTGCCCCACGTTATTAAACATTATAAATTAATTACAGTGAAATAGGATTCTAACTAATGAAATATTAAATAATGTTTATCTGTTTTTTTCTCAGGTAACACCAAAGGCCTTGAAAGTGTTCATGTTTTGTTCACATCATGTTTTGTTCATTTATACTCACTGCTTGGTGCCCTCTGCAAGTTGTTTGGGTCGTGGACAGATATGGGGTTCTGTGATTCGCCCGGTGTGTAAATATTCGCTTTTTAATGGAAATGAGTGAATAAATTAGCATTCAGTCATGTCAAATGAGGAAGTGCTAGGTCAAGTACTCAAAGCGACCGAGGGCCAACACAAAGGGGTTTATGGACATATTTTTTTTTTTTCTGTCTGAACTGAATAGAATTCATCTCCTGAGTGAAAGAAGTCAAAGGACTGCCTAAAAAGATGTGATCCCAAGGTCAACTGTATGTGATAAAACTGACCTGACTTCAAAAGATGGTCAATGTGACTGCCAGTATTTTCATAATCATTTCCACTCTCAGAATCCGAGTCTGAAATATTGAAAGGAAAATTCACTGTGGTTGTAGGTGTGGTTCACTGTGTCTGTTCACTGAGAGGTGTGTGTGTGTGTGTACGCACGCTACTGCTTTACATTTTGTCTAACTTCTAGATATGACCACACAAGCAGAGATGGGAAGAACTTACCTCTTCCTGATTTATTATTCCCATTGATTACTCCCTCTGACACCGGGCCAGGGCTGGGTGGAGCCTTGGGAGCTTGGAGAGAAATAAATCACCTCAAAACCCAACCTCTTTCATACCAAATACTGTGTATGTCCTTGGATGAATGGAGACCTACCATGAAAGCTTGGCACCTCAGCAATAGGCTGTATGTAGTAATTCAGGTCCCCTGAGTCACATGAGCTGGTGGAGCTGGTTGACGGTGGACGGGCGGGAACCCTTGGAGCTGTTTATGTGTAGCAACAACAACAACAAAAAAGAAATTCTGAAAACTAGTAAAACTTCTTCTTGCTTGTACCTGATATGTGTCTCATTAAACATTGTTTTCATTTTTTTGGCTGCCAGATTCAGAATACATTTCCCTTGAATAAACAGAATATAGGTTCTCTGAATCCTGTCAGCTTTGTAGAGAGGAACTGGTAAGAATTACTTTTTTCTGAAGATGCACAGGTACAGGATTTGACACCGAGGCACAAATATGTTCACATTCAGCGAGATAAAACACAGAAGATGCAAGGACAGACCTTGACTTGGGGTGACTTCTGTTGTGACTCGGAGCAGGTTGAGATCAGGTTCCTCCTGCTCGCTCCGTTCCCTCATGATGGCAGAGGTGGAACCATCGTATGTTTGATAAATCACAGACGCTATCGGGTGCAAGGAAATATGTGTTTCTCTCAGTAGTGCTACATTCAGTGCCCAGTGCTACATCTATCTTCAGTCTTAGCAATCTCCAACTACTAACACGGTTGTCTTCATTAGAAGCATTTACAGAAATAGATTGCTTAACTGGTACAGCACAGAGCAAGATAATGGGTTTGACTCTCAAGGTACCCACATAGGTTTCTAATGAAAATGTATATTTGTGCTGTACTTTGGATACTACTAAAAGAACACATGTAAATATAGAAACCGAAACTGTTGCACAATTGTGACTGAGTAAAAAACTTTTACAATAGCAGTCTTAATGATGCTATCATCACACATATCAAGACTACTGGGCTTGTCTCGTGCAGCAGAAGCCAGAAACTATATCTCACCAGCGCTCTTCTTCTGCTGCCTACAGAGTATGACATTGGAGGCCAGCACCAAGATAAGAGCCACCGTGAGCACGATGCAGCCTGCAACTGCAGCTTGCAGGCCGGGATCGACCGCCTTCAGGGAGTCCGTTGCTGCTGCAGCTAGGGTGAGAAAGGAAACGGGCTGCAATTTGCACCATGCAGATCTTGCTATTGTTTGCACTCGCATGTTGTGTTTTAGACCGAGGTGTAGTTTCTGTGCTATTCACTGTCAGAAGAATGAATGGAAGTGGAAAAAAAAGAACTGAATTCCAGCAGCCCTACTTAAAAAGGGTCTGAGTGTGTAGGACAGAGTACAAGTATGATGAGGGAATGCATCCTACATAAAATGTGGGATAAACAGTACCTGTGGTCAGGGTAGATTGCGGTTGAGTTCTAGTCTGTGCAGTAGTGGTGTTGATGGCTCCTGTGTAACAGAAAACATATTTACAGCATGAGTCATTCAAATTCTCTACGTAGAGCCTTCTCATAGTTGTTTCTATGATCGCTTTTCCAATTTACATTCAAGGGTAAATTTACATTTTGTATTCATACTCGTCCATCACTGTTGTCAGAACTCTTTTTAGACACGAGTTTAAGTTCGTCTTTGTTGCTCAACAAACAGCTTTTTTGCTGTCTGTGCTTTCACACTTGACCACGGCCAGTGTCATTTCTGAAGAACCAGTCCAGATAGGATATATGGCTTTGAACCATGGTTCATTTAGATGAGAACATCTGTTTGCAGAATATGTGCAATTAGTGTGTTTAAAATATGAGCGTGGTAACCTCTTAACACTGAACGTTTACTGCCCCAGGCAACACAGTCTTGCTAAAGACAGTTGGAAACAGCCGGCATACAATATTCATGTGAATCCTTTTCACAATAGGCCGCACTTACACCTGATAAAAAAGATAAACTCTGCATCAGGTGATGTAAGAGGATAGAGGCCAGTGAGGTGAGATCAGGAGGAACTAAACCCCAAAAAGTGGCACTGCAATAATGCTCTACCAACCACACTACCTACACTCACATTGCAAATCTATAATCATTTGTACACTGCAAATCCATAGTCTTACAGGAGGACCTACCTGTGCACACCACTCCAGCATCCTCTTTGTGTCCACAGTCGTGTGTCTGTCCAGTCCTTGGGGTGACACACTGCCACAGGTCCTTTTCAGAGCCCGTGCAGTTCAGCTCGTCCAGGAGGATGTGTCCAGAGCCGGACGGGAAGGGCCCGCCCTCTCCTGTGACCTTATGGGCAGACCCACAGTCTAGCTGGGCACACACCACATCCCCCGCCTTTACATCCCACCCATCGTCACACACTGAGCCCCAGTCAGTGTGGTTCCACACCTCCACGCGGCCCTCGCAGGGGTCTGTGCCATTGGCTAATCGGATAGCCGGACCTGGGGGGTCTTCAAGAAATACAATTATTTTCTTCGCCACCTGCAGGGATGTTTCAACGGTGCATAAAGTCCAAGCCAAGTACCATTTCTGTGCTGTGGTGGAGTGTGTACTCACCACAGTATATCTCCGTCACATTTAAGCAGGTGCCAGGCTTGGCCTCTGTGCAGTTGAGCTTCCCGGGGTCTTCATAGACGCAGTCAGTGACACAGGTGCTGCTGTCTGCGGTCGTGTGTTGTCTGACCTCATACACTTCCCCGCAGCCCAGGTGTCTGCATATGTGCCCAGCCACAGCGCTGCGATTGGTCAGGCTGAGGTCGACTGGTACATTCGCGTGAGAGCGACTGCGGGTCCTTAAAACCCCAGCACAGGGGTTGGACAGACTGAACTGTCCAAGTTCAGCTAAACATGGAAACAAGTTCGTTTGAGTAACATTTGAAACAGAAGGTTACACAATGGTGGGCTGCTAATAAAGTGAAATAAAGCGCTAGTGGAAAAGTGTGTCTTTGCACAGTGAACATCAGACACAAACAGGCATGCACGACAGATCTTGGGGAAAAACACATTCCACCATTCTCCACAGATATGATCTTTGTCTGTTCAGGTGAACACGGTGAGTGTCCCTTTGTGGTGTGGCAATTTTTTGTGTGTTTGCACAAGATCTCAAGAGTGTGAAGCAACAGCACTGCAGCAGAGCGCAGCAGAGCACAGCAGAGCCACTTCCCGTGACTCACTTCCTGTGGAAATGTCAGGTTGTGGCACAGCTAGAGGAGGACACCGAGGAAAGCAAAAGCACCAACCAAAGAAAAAAAACCTTTTTTTAGATACTCCACCGCCACTGAATTATTTTTTTTATGTGGTGTGGTTGTGCTGGGGTAGGGGGGGGGGGGGGGGGGGGGTGTTCTCTGATTTCTTAAGCAAAAACATTTGGCTTGTTGTAGCAACTGCATTCTAGAACCTCTAGACCTTTAAGGCCCTCAGACACATTTTCACTTTCAATGGATAGGGGACTCTGGAGGATGAAGCAGGGCACACCATTTCCACGATTGCACAAGTAATGATTTTTATTTCCAAATGAATTAATTTATGTGAGAGTTTATACAGTATCTGAACTGTGTGTGTGTGTGTGTGTGTGTGTGTGTGTGTGTGTGTGTGTGTGTGTGTGTGTGTGTGTGTGTGTGTGTGTGTGTGTGTGTGTCTTTGTGACTGTGTGTGTGTGTCTGTGTCTTTGTGACTGTGTGTGTGTGTGTTTTATGTGTGTGATCATTGCATTGAATTGCATTGCATCTCTCTCTCTCTCTCTCTCTGTGTGTGTGTTTGTGTGTGTGTGTGTAATCAGTGATCTGCGTTGTAAGTGTAGTTTGGTCATGGCAGCCTTGAGTATATTCACAGATTGACTGAAGAAAAGAGCTATAGACACAAAATCCTGCTCCAGCAGTGTTTCCTCTAAAGATAAATGTAAAAATGCAAATGTAAATCCCTGCTGGTAACATTTGAATATGGAAATATGGGAGGATTCAAATAAATAATCGCTTCCTCTGTGTGTGTGTGTGTATGTGTGTGTGTGTGTGTGTGTGTGTGTGTGTGTGTGTATGTGTTTCACAGACAATAATTGGAGTATGAGTGTGTGTAGCCTATATTAGAATTACATATTAACAGACATAAGTTACTGTCCGCTGCTGACAACCACACTGTTTGCCTCCCAGTTAGCGGTTCCCTCCAGGTTTTTGTGATCTTGCATTCAAATTCACGTGAATTCAACGATTTCCGGCAAATGCAATTGCAGGTTGCAATTTTTTCCTATTATCGCAATATATTTCCGCAAAAAAACAGTCATGGAATTTCTGCATTATTTTCAATTTACTTTACATTATTTGATTTACTCAAAATCACTGTAATAGTGCAATTTTCATTTTTTTTTCAGTCAGTTTTCAAATTCAGTCACTTTTGGCCGCAGCAATCACAACAAACCCTTGCAAGATCCTGGAGGGACTGAATTAGCCAGCGCTGTAGTGCATTACACCTGCTTGCATGCAATACTGCCTGAGAATTCATGTCGCGCTGTGTCTGTCCGCTTTGATTGGAATGTGAAATCAGAGGAAACAAGGACCATCAATCAGTTAAGCATAACAGCTATCGCCAGAAACTCACTGTGATTTCCATTTGGCCCCTTAGTTGGAGATTCAGTGGTGTTCCATTGGACTGAAAAGATGAGAGCAGCTAAGAACGAAAAGGAGAGATTATGTTAGCAGGGCCTCACGTCCCTGGGCTGGCTCCATGTGATCAAGTATTGTAGTATTCTGATTGTGTGCCAACCACTGTAAAGTCACCTTTGTGAAATGCGTTTTTGCAGTCATAGTCAGTGCTTTCTAGCACAACAACACAATAAAGGCGTATCGTAAAGTGTTTGCCCTTGATCGATGTAGCTCAAGTAAACTGAAAAGAAGCGCTGGGCACGATCTGCTACGGCGTTGTGAATCAAAAAACTGACTACAAGCCAACAGATTTTATTTGAGACCTTTAGACCTTTATTTTGAAGGGTGAAATGGGGGAGAGAGCAAGTCCTGTGGAGGGCTTCAAAGAGGACGACTATAGCTGTATCTGTAGCTTCAAAGAGGCATTACAGAAGTTTGTCTAAAACTAGTGAGCTAACTAACTAAGAGCCATTAGACTTACCATAGAAACGCCATCAACAGCACAGTTAGCACAGTTACAAGGGAGCTAACTTGTCAAGTGATGTATTTTTGCTGATATCTTTGGCAAAATGCTGTAAAAGTTACGGTTATGTTTTTGAAGGTTTTCTGACCTGGAGCACAAAACTCTATATTGAAATGCTTGGGCGGCTACTGGGAACAAAAGACGTGTTTATCTATCATCTGCATGACCATGTAACATCAAAATATTATTATTATGACATTCATTTACTATAAAAACATTCATTAATAAAAAAAAAACCTGTACAGTGTTGCTTTATCTTTTAACGCATGTTGACGTGATTCATGTGGGTATAAGAACAATATAATTAGCATAATATCTTGAAATAGTCATAGAAAAGTTATTGTAACAATCCACATAATTTTATAGTAACATTTTAGAGATTTCATAGTGTGAAACAAAAATTGAACTGAGTTGATGGATTGTTATGGTCTTTAAGTAGTATGCTCTCTGAGTTATGAGTTTAGGGCCTATCCAGGAGGCATCCGTGTCCTATACATTCTGTACATGAAAGTTATCCATGCATTCCTGCATTATCTCTGTCACTCAAATTATGACCAGATAATTAATATGGAGGGGATAGATCAACGCATTCATTATTAATCAACAAAATTGGGTGTTTGATTTGTAGATCACAGAAAACAAACAAATCAACTCTCAACGCAAAGCTGACTATAAATATGTTCACAAATTATTTTGTGTAGGCATTTGTGTTGTGTGGGCATTTGTTAAACATTGGCCTACTCTTATGTTTTAACTACAAAAATAAATAAATAATTAAATCAGTGAGTGAATATTACGGGCAAAGCTTAATGGCTCATTTATGACGCTGTAAAGCATGCGTATCATCTCAGGTTACATGATAAAGCCTAGAATCCAATCAATCCACACTCCAGAATTAGCAGTATTGAAGCAAAACACTTGTCTTAGATGTGATGATAACAGAGTGAGATATTCTTACAGTACACCACATTCATCATCTTGTCATTATCGCACAAGTAATGCTGCTTGAAACAGTGGTTGATTACACGAGTGCCTAGAGCAATCACTAGCTTGGCATTTTAGAAAACAATTATCAGTTTATATTTTAGGTCCACATATACAGTAGTGTATTTTAAAATATGTTGCTATGACAACAGATTTTGTGTTACAAGACTGAGTTTTACTTTACGTTTTACATAGATGCCTATGTGTTTTATTAATGCAGTTTGGACTGTAATGCTGGGGGTTTGATGTTTGTATGAGTTACCACAGTGAACTAAGACATTTTGGCTATGATTGTTGTTTTGTAAAAAAGAGAATGACGGAAAGACTAAATAACTGTTGTTATTACATTTTTAAAACCTCAGTAGTTGCCCGATATCCGATATAACCCCTTTATTTTTCCTGGCATGTCATTACGTAAGGTCAGCCACATTTGTCATCATTCAGTTGCAAGGTATTGGTAAGATGCATGTTGACAACTAGTTTGTGAAGTACGGAATGGATTTTGAGATCCTGCACATATAAAATAGCCATTCTGCCATAGTTCTATGCCCTTCATTGCTATGCTACACGCAGACCAAGCTGTCTTACTTCTCTTCCCCCATGAGAGTCTTAAAAGTTGTTACCTTGAGAAGCATCCAACATTTGTAGAAGAATGGCGGCTGTCAGCAGTTCCATGTCTGTAAGCCTCTCTCCACCTCATAAAAAGTGTCTCTGATCTTCACAAGTCAGTTCTGTGCTACCCACTTTATCTACAATCACATGGCGAGCAAATGTGTGACCCTGCGCACACTTTCACACGCAGAGATACACACACACACACACACACACACAAACACACACACACACTCTCACACTCAGAGATACACACACGCCCTCACATATCTCTGTCTCTGCATCTGCAACGTGTGGTTTTCATTCCGGGGTTTGACATATTTTTGTATCAAATAAACAATCACACTCAGAGTGTGTCAACAAGTCTGTTTTTACTTAGGGACTTATCATACAATTAAGGTAGGATCTAGTACCGTGTGTACCTGTTTATCAACAAGTCTGTTTTCACTTAGGGATGTAGATTTATTTTTTAAACTGAAAGAGAAACGCTGTGTTGTCAGTGCACATTACAATAAAATACATTTAAAGCAGAATTTTTTTTTTCAGTATATACGCAAAGGAGCCATTAAAGCATTTATATTGCAGTGGTGAGTTACGTTGATGAGTTCCTGTGTGCGTGTGTGTATGTGAGAAAGAATTCAAACTTTTTCCCCTTCATTTAACATGTCATAAATGTCCAGTTTAAACAAAGGTCCTCTTCCCTAACATATGTCTGGCCTGTGTGGAGTAGGAAAAAAAATAATTAGCATGTTACATAACTGATAGTGATGTCATGTCATTAACTGCTCTATCCTTATTAAATGTAGCAGTCTACTTTCCTTTTTTTGAGGACAGAATAATTATCGCAGTCTTTTATGTATTTATTTCTTTTTAAGGAAGCTTCCAGAAGCATATACTGTATAACCATGGAAACCATTCTCTCCATGCCAGCATACAGGTAGTACTGCTTGCATTTATTTCCTGGCATTTCATTAGGGGATGGTGCGCTGACTGATCCCTGCACCATTAGCAACAGGCTGAATGCAGAGCAAGTACAGGCAGTTTTTACTCAGCTGACATTTCAAAGCATTAACAGTTGAGGGCGCTGTTGCACTTTCCACCCGTTTAAAAGCATAAAAAACATCTTTCAACATTGACAGAATTCTTTTGATAATAAAGGAATGTCAGTAAGATTTAGTTTACCGTGTGTTGAAAGCTCAGTGATTGAATTGCATTTGTGTTGAGGTGTTCAATCAAGAGCCAGAAAATGTTAGTTGTAAACAGGACTGCAGAATACTGAGCATAAAACCCTGTGATGCTCGGGACAGTCATGTAACACATTCCTATGGGATTGAGGCTTCTGTTATCGCACCCCAATGATTGATCTCAGATTCCCTTGTGTGTTTATCTGGCACCTGATAAAATAGATTTGCTGCATCCGTTTTGCCTGTTGCTCACTAACTAGAGATGGAATTTGTTCTGAATCCAGACAGACAACTCCAGCAGGACACTGTGCAACATAAAAAAAGGCAATTTGATGGAGGGACATCAAATGAATCACATACAGAAAGTGACACTGAGTGTAAATGAGTGCAGCCACTGCATCCACAGTGTGTAAGGATCTCTAACGGAAGGCTTAAATGGTTTCCGACCGATAGAATTGTTCTCTGCATGACCACAGAGGAATAAATTGGCAAGAGATCAGCGGTGTCTACTCACATTACAGATAGTAGTGGGAGGGTTTGCCATCTCAAATATCCAATTCATTTTGTGTGCTTTCATTTTCCACTTACACTTTATGTTAATGGGCCATGGTGTGATTATCAACAAACTACGAGAAGTTATTCAACAAATGTCAAACAAAAAATGAAGAACTGTAAACTAAGATAACTTGCTAATTCCCATCTTTCAACTAACCCTGACCATAATCTGACCCAACATAAAGCCACAAACATTAGCCTATTTGTATACCTTATTGGGCTTATCCAAAAAACACGGACCTATTTTGAATTCTTCAGCCAAGTAAATGACATTACTATCAAATACAAACAGAGATGCGCTTTGCAATGTTCCTTTTCAAGTCAGATAATTTTGTATCTATTTATTTTTGTGAATATTTTTGTGCTCTTCACAGGGTGTTTTGTTTTGTGAGGGATATTCTTACTGTACCATACTGTACATCCTAGCACCATTCATAATACATGATGTCCCTTTTGATCATTTCAAATTGTAAGGTTCAAAGGACAAAGCTATGAAAATGGCGCTCAGAATCCCACCACTTTTATATAGGCCTTTGACTGCAGTTTTTCCTTTGTTTTGTAAGACTATATTTAAGGTTAATGAATGCTGTGTTAATAGATGATGTGTCAAACAATGCAGAATGCACAGACAAACACACCCACTCCCGCACACATCCACAAACCATATTTCAAAATCTGGATTCCACCAACCTGAAGCTGGTCTTGTCTGTGTCTACACCTAGTCGCATTCTGTTCCTTAAACAGAGAAGAGAGCCAAATAGATAAACTGTCACTTTTGCTGCAGGCTACGGCAACCCTCCCTTTTTGTTTATTTCATATAATTGTATGCTCCCCATGCATCCAAATGTATATACAGTGCCCTCCACAATTATTGGCACCCCTAGTGAATATGAGCAAAACAGGCTATACAAAAATATGTCTTTGCTGTTTATCCTCTTGGTCTTTGACTCAAAATATTCACAAAAATCTTACCTTTTCATTGAAGTAAAACTATTGAAAGAAAAAAAAACTGTTGACATTAAATACATATTTTTCCCCAAAACATGTGTGCCACAATTATTAACACCCCTTAATTTAATGTTTTGTGCAGCCTCCCTTTGCCAAGATAACAGCTCTGAGTCTTCTCCTATAATGCGTGATGAGGTTGGTGAACACATGGCACGGGATCTGAGACCATTCCTACATGCAGTATCTCTCCAGATCCTTCAGATTCTGAGGTCAACGTTTGTAGACTCGGCTTCAGCTCATCCCACAGATTTTCTATGGGGTTTAGGTCGGGGGACTGTGATGGCCATGGCAAAACCTTTATTCTGTGGTCGGTGAACCATTTTTGTGTTGATTTTGAGGTGTGCTTCGGATCATTGACCTGCTGGAAGGTCCAACCACAGCCCATTTTAAGCTTACTGGAGGGGGCTGTTAGGTTTTCATTTAATATCTGCTGGTATTTGATGGAGTCCATGATACCATGTATCCTAACAAGATGTCCAGGGCCTTTGGAAGAAAAACAGCCCCACAACATCAAAGATCCGCCACCATTCTTCACATTGGGTATGGGGGTCTTTTCTGTATGGCTATCTTTCTGTCTACGCCAAACCCACCTTTGATGTTTGTTGCCAAAAAGCTTTATTTTGGTCTCATCTGACCATATAACTTGGCCCTATTGAAACTATTGAAAGTCTGACTTACATTTGGCAAACTGTAGGCGCTTTAGTTTGTAGTTGATTGACAGCAGAGGCTTTTTTCTGGCAACCCTCCAAAACAACTTGTGGTGATGTAGGTGGCGTCTGATGGTAGTTTTGGAGACTTTCTGACCCCAAGACTCAACTCACTTCTACAATTCTCCAGCTGTGATCCTTGGAGATTCTTTTGCCAGTCGAATCATCCTCCTCACGGTGCGTGGGGTCAATGTACACATACGTCCTCTTCCAGGCTGATTCTTAACATCTTCTGTCGCTTTAAACTTCTTAATTATTTCCATGATAGTGGAAATGGGTATTTTCAACTCTTTAGAGATTTTCTTGTGTCCATTTCTTGATTCGTGCAGCTCCACAACTTTCCGTTGCACATCGTCACTGTGTTCTTGGGTCTTTCCCATAGTGATGAATGACTAATGGAATTTGGCCTGTGTCACCTCACATTTGTACGCCAGTGGAACAGGAAGTCATGGTTGACCTCTTAAGAGTTCCTTATCAAACAGGTGAACTTAGAAATGTAAAACATGACTGGAAATATACTTCAGTTAGATTTTAATTATAAGATTTTTCTAGGGGTACCAATAATTGTGGCACACATGTTTTGGGGAAAAATATTTATTTATTGTCAACAGTTTTTTTTTCTTTCAATAATTTTACTTCAATGAAAAGGTAAGATTTTTGTGAATATTTTGAGTGAAAGACCAAGAGGATAAACAGCAAAGACATATTTTTTTATAGCCTGTTTTGCTCATATTCACTAGGGGTGCCAATAATTGTGGAGGGCACTGTACTTACCAACACCATCTTTGTTCATAAAATAACAATAATAATAATAATAGACTTTATTTGTATAGGACCTTTCATACAAAACAATGCAGTTCAAAGTGCTTAAAAGTCTTCCATTGCTTTTTGTCAGAACATTATGCTGTAATTTCTCGACTATTAACCACGGTCTATACATTGATTTAATTAATTCTCGGGTGTGCATTTTAATACACAGGGATGCATTTTTATTAACAGTTGGCAGCTGCTAGCATGTGATGAACAAGGCGACTATGACATCAGCTAGATAACTCGCTATAATTTCATGCAAATGGAACGTTAGTTAGATAGCAGAGCAAATAGATAAAAAATTATGAATGATTATAATAACAATTATAATTAATTTTTTTTTTTTTTTTCAATTTAATTAAAGCCACTCTAGGTAAATTAGTGTTATGGTCTTTGAATAAGCGCTGAAGCCTGTTAATAAAATACACTGTGAGTGTTTAGACTGTCACGTAAGGCCAGGATGCTTACCTCTTGCTTGTTATCCAAACACACTTGGAGAGGTGCCTGGGGAGGTCTGCCAGAATGCCCTCCACTTCCATCTCATCCATCCTGCTTATTTACCGGCCAACATTAGCATCAGACCATGACAAAATAATTAGTCTAGAAATAAAGCATGTGAACCACAATTACCTCTATTTGACCTCTGTTTCTAGCATCACAAATTAAACACGCAGGCCATTTCTTTCCCGCTCTCCATTTTCTACCTCTGTAACTGTGTAATATTTGGGGATTGTCTGAATAGTGTTGATTGTTCTCATCAGAACATCGTCCTGCGGCTTGGATAAATCGTGATGACTTGATCAGTTGGTGGGTTCTGAGGGGTTTGGCTCGAGGTCGTATGTGTTTGGATTGGAGTGTTGCGCTGTCAGGGTACCATGGTACCACCAATCACTGACCACAATGGACATGACCATATTTGGCAGCGTGCCTTGTGCTGTGTTTGGTGTTCACATGTCATAGCATGAAGCTATGAGTTCAAGCTATGAGTTATCACTTTGTTTTATTTGTCTCTCTCTGTGTTTACCAGTTTGCAGTTATTGTTGTTATTGTTACTGTTACTGATACACAGACAGACACACACAATAATGTTCATACTCACACTTGTTTTGGAGAATTTACCTACTTTCGTGTTTTACGGAATTTTAACTACTGATGTGATTACGTCTTCCATCAAAGGCTACCTGTCTCAATAAGTGAGTGTTAGTTTGATGCTTCCCTATTTACCAGCCTGTGTCTCATAGAGGCGTTGCGTTTAATTGATGCTGTCGCTCCAGGCTGCAAACACGTTTCTTTTTGTGACGCAGCAGCATCTGTGTCACAGTCTCCCAAGTGCTGACAATTTAGAGGACACTCAACACTAGCAAGACTTTAGAAGAAGAAGTTTAGTAGGAGGAACAAAAATATGACACAAATCAATGGCCAACATTTTTCCTTCCTTGGCAACCAAAGCGTTCGCACAAAGCTTTAGTGTACTGTCATGTAGGAGGCTTTTTATATAGAGTATGAGCACAGTGAACTTCAGCCGTGTCAGACCTGCTCTTTGTCTGATCAAGTCAAGTCAAGTCAAGTTACCATCTTCCGTGGTCTGCACATAAATATCATCTGTATTACACATTAAGTTCAGTCATGTTTAATGTGCATTATCTGTGCGTTATCTTTGGTGAAGCCAACCGAATGTTCTTAAGAAAGTGATTAAGACCACATCTTGTCTCCAGCATGACTTTAATCATTTTGTGTTTGGAGCGCTGGAGTGATCTGCAACTTCCACCACTGACCATTTATAAACTTAATGAGATTGAGAAGGAATGAAGGAACTTCACAGAAACAGGCAGTCTTTCACACAGACCCAGAGGGTTTCCCCCCGCCCTGCTGTGAAGTCTAGGTGCAAGGTCTCAGCCTCACGGAGGGAGACACAGCTCTGGAGGATGTGGTTTGGTGTTTTCTGAAAGTTCCAGAGAAAGAGGCCCCCCTGTGACAGACAGACACCCGTGGGTGGAGGCACCTCCTCCTGGTCCTGGAGAAGTCCACACTGAGGGGAAGTGAGCGGGCGGCACAGAAGTGAAACTAAAATAAAGTAAAGTTATAACTTGCTATGATTACATCATACATTGAGACCCACACTATCAGTTCATATCTCTCTCTCCCTCTTTCTCTCTCTCTCTCTCTCTCTCTCTAAAAGAAATGTATTCCATTGAATAAAGCAGATACAAAAAGGAAACAAGATAATATTAAGGGAGTAACAGGATGAGATTTCATTTTCAGAATATACATCTCATTCCTACACCGTAGACTATTGATACATACATGCTCAACCACGGTAGAGTATTGCTTTGACCCTCTGGTAATTGTATGCTCCACTCATATAAATTATACACATGCAATGTATACAAAGAGTGCGCATGGCTGGAAATAACTGGGTACCGAATGTGAAGACGGAGACTCCTTTTAGCAGCAGATTTTTGTTTTCACCTCTGCTGTACGATAATACTGTCCCCCCCCAGGGAAGGACAAAGTAATTGCGGTGCGTATAAATACCCAGGTCAGAATCTTCAGGAGAGTAACCGTCTCTCCAATTCAGCCTTCATCATCACCCGGGTCACCAAATGGCTTTAGAACCCGTATAAATCATTTCTCCTTGGGTACAAGCTTCAGAAGGCTTTAGTCTAATCTGAGTTGTTAATGAAAACCTGACGATGACCTTATTGCAATTCTTGACATTTCAGTAAAATGATCGCAGTGGTTGAGCATGAGGGACTGTTAAATTTAGATTTAAATTACTAAAATAAATAATAAATAAATCTTCTTTCCTGCTTCTGTAATCATTTTCTGAATAAATGGACGGGCAAAGTACGAACCCACAATCATAAGTTTAGCTTTTCCTGATGAAAGTTGGTTTGCTATTCCTGGATCTTTAAATAATGACCTGCCTTATACATGAAAAAGAAGCTGCCATGCTGGAAAAGACAGGCAAAATCGCAGTCACCCTGTCTGATAAGGAAGCCGACGTAAATGGTTTTGTGCAGGTTCGACGGCAGGAGGCTGACCTGAACGGCTCTGATTAACTCGGATGACCTGCCTGTGTCTAGTTTGTCTCCCTGCGTTTACTATTAATACAGTGCTTTTCTCGGCGCATCAGGAATGGCTGAGAAAATGTCAGCGTTGTTTCGGAGTAAATTAGGGTTCAATTTGTGGCCAGGGTGATGTTGATGATGTTTGCTTCTTTATGTTAATTGTTATGTTTTTAATGTTTTTATTTGTATTTATTTTTTATTTTTTTGAAGGGTGGATGAACTGACTGGTGATTGGTTCCCTGCTGCTGGTAGAACACTGGTGCAGTCATGCAGAAGCTGAGGGGGGAGACACAGCGCCAAGTGACAAGGGTGGGTAATTAGTGCCTGTGGAAATCAGATGGCTCATTTGAATGTACTCATGAACTGATATTACATACAAGCTCTTCTTCAGTAAACAGCAACCACCTGTTACCACTGTAAATGCAATATTCGCACATATAATTCCCATAGACGTGGCACTAACTACCATAAACATATATAGGATCTTTGACAACTCAGTAGAGGCTCATTGTCGAGAGGTAGTAATATACATACCTGTATATTATGTCAAATCTTTGTTACATAACACTTTAGGCTTGATTAGAGCACCCTCTAATGTTTAGAGGTGCTACACTTCCCTGAATGACCAAGGCCAGTCTGAAGAAGCACATTCTCTATCCCCCCTCCTGCATTTTCAGACCATCAAGAAGTTGTAAATTACAATCTGAAGATTTGGCACAATGAGGTATCATGCAATTGCCACTTGGCTTCAGGTAATTGAGTCCATTACTAGTCTGATTAAAGGTCACCACAGTCTTCCACATTTTGCATTTCCCGAGCAAATTAGATGCGAGTGTAATTTATCAATTGAATATTAAATCCAGAGGACCTAGTACAACAGATTGGGTCATATTTTAATCAAGTGGCGGGAAGACACAAGTGACCTTTATAGTAAAGGGGATCCAATCAAGGCCATTGCTTCCAAATGCATATGTTTATGAGTGGTGTTAAGCACCCTTCAATAAAGCAGATATTGACATATATCCATAACTTCAATCAAGTAACAAAATACGTAGCAGTAAACTGGCATGGAGGAAGACTTCCATAAATGACACATATTCATCTTCAACATCAAATGCCCCCAGAACTGAAGGATCTCAAGTGACGGTCAAATAACTCCAAATCAACATATTGATTGGGCCCTAGTTTCCTTTGTTTTGTTCTAGTAAGGCTGTCTGAACTCTGAAGTCTGTTATTGGCTGCTTCTCTCTGAAAAGGAACCAAGTCGTAGTCTGGTATAATCAGACCCAAATTTACTTTGTGAAGAGATGGCCATGCTCCACTGGGGATTGTTTCCAGTCGTTGCATCTTAATGAATGTAGACTTTTTGTCAATTTTGAAAACAACAATCAGCATTGACCACTGTAGAGTTGCTATACTTCCTACTTCACGAACTGATACAAAAGCAATTACAATAATATTACAATAGCAAATATACATTTTGGACTGTTTTTGACCTGAGGTTGAGTTTCTGCCTAGCGGCTTGTACTGCGACTTTCTTATTAAAGCAACATTATGTAACAATTTTACCTTCAAAATCATTTTGGTGGTGAAAATGACTTGTGATAAGGAGAATGGCGTCTGTACCACTGCCACAGCATCCCACTTATGCCTGGTACTGCACTGTGTAACTTTAGTGGACAGTGAGACCCTTCCACTTTATGGTGCCAGCTCACACAAAAATCAGACCCTTCCATTAGGCAACGAAGAAACCAAGGAAGACGTTGTTGGAGGAAGGGAGCAAGAGAAAAAGATAGAGTAACTGAGCAAGAGACTGAACAATAGTCAGTCTCAGACTGGTTTTTACTCGTTGGTGAGAGCTAAAAAAGACAGAAAGATGCAAGTCAGATGCCGAGCTGCCCTTCTTTCTGTTGGACTAGTCAGTAATAATGTAATTAGCTCTCTTGCTATGTCTTGTATTGCGCTTGTTTGATGTTTGGCTGTGTTAGGAAAGTTGTCACCTAGCTAGTTTTTCCTCATATACAACCCTGCCAATGTTATTTATGAAAGAATGTGACGTAGGCTGTAACCTTACCGGTGTCATCCCTGTCTCTCCCTGTCTCTCGAACCCTAACCCTAGTTTTCTCAAACCATCAGTATTCATCAATCTCACGCCAAAAAAGCCTTGGAAGTCACCCAACTAGTTAGCTTGTAATAAATTACACTGTCCAATGTATATTATGCACAATCATGATGCCAACAACATTTAAATAGATTAGATTACACATACTCCACATTCAAACACTTGGAAAAACAATGTACATGGGCTGAAAACGAGAGCAGTATTTCAGCAAAACAAAAATGTGTTGCTCTCTTTTTGTTATTCTTCTGATTATGTTAGCGTTCATCTCTGATGTCATAATAAACTAAACTATGCATAGTCATATTTGTATAAAATCTTGTAATATTACTCAACCTTGTCAGTCGACATGCTTCTTTGGCTTCTGCTGTTGTCTTTGCCTGTTCCATATCCTTTAGCTTGTCAACAAATTCACATGTACCACTGTCCATTAGGGGGTCTCAAAGCGTGATTTGTATTTTCAACAGTAGTGTAAAAGTGAACTATAACCCGCAACTTCAGGGGGACCTCAGTAGCAATTAAAAAATACCAATTCTCACATAATGAGGCTTTAAAGCTTCAACTTTCTGTGCCTGATGTGTTTAGAGTCTGCTTCTGGGTCCAGCACACCATACCTCTGGCATTACAACCCAAAACTCATATTATTAAACCCCAGCTTTAACATTTTGTAACTTGCATGAGTCGAGTAATGTGTCAATTCAAACTAAGTTGTATTTTTAAGTATACTCTTCAGTGGCAGACGACTATTCTTGGTTCATAGGCTTTCCCACTCTATCTGATGGACACATGTGATTGATGAAAGCCTTACCTTAGGATGAAAGCCTAAACACGACATGTGCTCAGCGCCTGTGGCTGAGGTAGTCAGGGCAACGGAGGGGCCCTTCGGCTTTATTTTTGAACATGTCACAAGTAAACAGCATTAGGCTGAGAGCAACACAAAGCGGGACTATGACGTGTGCGTTGTCACTTAAAGCTTCTTGAGAATGAAAAAAAAAAAAAAACATACCAAATGCACTTTCGTTTTGCTTTGTGCTTGAGGACAGCCACATGAAAAAGTAATTACCTATCTGGAATAAAAGTTTTTAGTACAGTGGTGGGAGAGACATTACAGGGGGCTGACAGTTATGGTATGCTAAAGTTAACCTTTAAACTGTCTAGCTGAGAAACAAGGGTTCGCCTGCCAATTGCTCACAGCTCAGTTTTCTTTTCACTGTGATTATAGTCTGGAAGCTCTGTTGGCAGAAGGGATCACAGGATTCTGGTTATATCAGGCAGGCAAATATCAGGATTTTAACCCAGGAAACAAGCAAACGCGTCACTTCTAGAACTCAAACTCGACACAAACCCATGAACTTAGCGTGAATACTCAGAAGAGACATTTGGCAGGCCTTAAGGGCTGTAGCTGACGAGGGAATTGGCAGCAGGTGTGCAGGCAGGAGCGCCGGTGATTCGCTCAGCCACCTGTCAGTCTGCCAGGAGCCCGTAAGGATACTAAGTAAGGGAGTGGATAAACAGGGAACGGAGCACAAGGCAGACACAACATGTCAGGACACAGGGGGGAAAACATGGACAAGGACACAAGGAAAACATGGACAAGGATCTGGAGGTCCTCTTTTTTGTTCAGCTTGTTGCCCTGTTGCTGTTACTGGTGGATAACAATTTAATCTAGTTTTACTCATAAATACTATAACTAGCAGCTGGTTACATACATCATAACACCTGTGTTACTTCAGCGAGAGGCAGCAGAAAAACAGTCATCACTGAGTCTCTAGTCTGTAAACAAGGGGCAGTCTAATAGCACAGAATTCCCTCAAGCAATTAAAAGGACAAAGCTGGCCGGAACTGAAGATGATATGTAAATGTGTTCAAATTCAGGTAATAGTTACATATGAGAAAAAGAAGGAGGAGAAGATAGTCCTGGCTGATGTCAGGAGGTTGCTAAGCAACACAATTTGTGAGGCGTAGCATTTGATTGCGAAGAATAAAGACATCAGTAAGGACCGGTGTTCTATTTTATAAGAAGTAATATTATATACTGGTATTATTGTTCTACTAATCCTATATGCAATCATTATTGACGGGTAGTGGTTGTTGGAGACAAACTGATTGCGCAAGCTTGTCGTAATCACTGCATCACCGTAATAGCACAGTCAGTTACGTCTAAAAGGTGTTGACCCCTCAGGGTGCAGCTCCAACAGTAACACAGTAAACGTCTGCCGGAAGTAACAGTTGGGTTCCTTTACTGTATAATTACTGTATGAAAGGGGTCTTGCAGTTGTGTAATAGGCGATCATAAAACGGGATGTAATTATGTCTTCTTGTACAGTCGAGTCATTATAAGCCTGCTCTAAAATGTTGAGCAGTTCCCGAGAGCCCAATAATGTGAACTCTTCCTCAAAGCTTGGTTCAGAGTGGCATTCAACTAATTATAAATGATGGATTAAAAACTGTACTTCTTTTTTTTTGCGGGAGGGAATTAACAGCCATGATGAATATTAAGAGCATATGAAAGAGAACATGAAAGAGCATGATCGCTCCCGAGGGCTTATGAGCATTTTAAAACGAGCAAATAAACAAATCCGAAAAGCAAGGGGCAATTACTGTCATTTGCACTACAGGGCATCTCTCCTTGGGAACACCTGGCCCCCTCATCTCAAGGCAGCCATTTTGTTGATATTACTCAGAGGAATGGAAATTCATTTTAGACTACCTTTAACCCAACCCTAACACCACCATCATCAATGCACGGGGCTTTGTGTGATTTGAAGCCATCTCTAATCAGTTTGGCAAATGATACAGTGATTATAACTGATGTAAATATAACAAGGGCTCAGTGGTTTGTTTTGGCACTTTTTAGAAGGGGATGGCTAATAACACGCACCTAATTAATATTTAATTTGTACAATGCTATTTTTAATGACATCAGGATGAACTTGGTAGGGATAACTGAGTTCAGTGGGTACAGATGATGCCTACTGTTATGGCAGGATCTCTTCGTAGCAGAAGAAGATGGCATTCCTAAACCAGCAAACAGCAACAGTAGGTGATGGTGAGGATGGTGACATGATTCATGTTGCATGTCAACTCGACTGGTTATTTCTTTAAGGTGAGACCGTAGAATGACAACATTTTCCAACCTCCATTAACAGTCAGCACTTTCTCCACTTCGGCTGTTCATCAAGTTTTACATGTTATTTGGCTTCACATGCAGCCTACAAGATGTCATAGAATCAGAGGAACATACATCCAAATAACACTCAATTGAACCACTGAGGAGTGCTCTTTTGGTGATTATGAAAAACACTGTATGAGGGTTTCAGTCCCAGTAGGGAGAAGGAACGTGTGTAAGGAGCACGCCCGTCAATCACTCACTTAATGAGTTCCAGTGACTAAAATTATGCTTTAATGGTTTGGTCTTTTAAGCAGAGACTGTCTGGGCAACCAGAGAAACAACTTCTCTGGTTGCCCAGACAGTTTTTGCTTAAAAGACCCAATATCAAGCCTACATTGTTATCCATAGGCGACCACAAGCTGCACTGTTCCACAGAGAATGACATTTTCTGTGCTCTGTGAAAAGACACTTTAGAAAAATCCTGACAGCGAGCACCATCACCTTTAACAGAGACTTTTCAAGATTCATTTTTCTCTGGGAGAAGGAACCTAATCAAGCTTTTCTTCAAGAGCTGAATAGCCCCCAAATGACATTTCAAAAGAGCAGTCACATTACTGACTAGGAAGATTGGACACGAACAAAGCCTTGCCTCATCACTGTTCGGGTATTAAATTAGGCAATACGGAGTTCCTACTTTGTCATGTAAAGCAATCAAATACATTTGTGTCATCTTATTGTTGTTCTCCTGCCTCCGCCTCGTGTTTATGCGGCATGAATGAAAACACAGAGACATGAACCCTGCCTCAAAACATGGGTTTACAAGGGAGAAAAAAAGAAACCTGTTTGAAAAAGGCAGTCCCTTTGTAGTGGAAGCTCTACCTGCCTCATGAATTATTAGACAAAGAGAGAGAGAGGAGCTGTCTACTTTCATCACCTTGTGAATCACTCAAGAAAAGAGAAGAGAATAGTTCAGGAGTCTTTCCTTCTTTGTATGAGTCATCCATTAAGTGGGAGGCATCCCCATTTCTGTCCTGATCCCTTCACAGTCTTTGTGACTAAATTAAGCTGCCCTAAAGCAGTACCTGGCAGGCCAACCTGCCCTACATTCAGTCGGTCCCACTGTGGATTGCTATATGGGGAAATTATGTCACTTTGAAGTACTTGACATCTCCTCCAATTTAAAACTCATGATTGCTTTTATAACGGTCTCGACTTGACTTCTGAAGCTGCTGATTAGGATAATGACAAGTAGTAAAGAATTGGTTTCCACCCACTCGAGCATCAGTTCATGCACACTCTCACACAAAAATGTATTAGAAATCCAGAAGATCAAGCATTTGTGTCATCAATTTGACTTCCAATACTACTTAACTATACCACTATATACAGTACTTATATGGATATACAGTCGACCATTGTTTTATTCATGTGTGAATTTACAAGGTGTGAGTAACTAGGAATTAATCTGTGTGTCTCTCTCTCTGTGTGTATGAGTGTGTGTAACTAGGAATTAATCTGTGTGTCTCTCTCTCTGTGTGTATGAATGTGTGTAACTAGGAATTAATCTGTGTCTCTCTCTCTGAGTATGAGTGTGTGTCACTAGGAATTAATCTGTGTCTCTCTCTCTGAGTATGAGTGTGTGCTGTTTAACATTATGTCATCATCTCTTGACAATATAAACAAATAATCCTAGAGAACCAATCTTCCTAAATACACCTAATAAAATAACACAACCTAGAGTGAATAAAAGTAGGCACTCAGCATTCTCAGCATTAGCTTGCCTAAAAGTTCCCCACAACTAGTACTTTGGATTGACTGCATTCTGCACAGAAAACATTCAAACTCAGCCTAGGCAATTTATATGTAAAGATATTTTCCTAGAGTGTGTCTCTGTGTCCAACTCGCATGATAATGGTGTGCGTGTGTGTGTGTGTGTGTGTGTGTGTGTGTGTGTGTGTGTGTGTGTGAGAGAGAGAGAGAGAGGAACAGTGTCTCGCCTGAGGCTACGCTGAAAGCTGGCACCCCAGATGGGGCGTCTGGAGGAGGCAGATGAATGATGAACACTCTGAAACACATGAGACAGAGGGTGATAAGGATGGGTAGGAGTTGCAGATTGAATGTGAAGTGTTTGTGTGTGTGTGTGTGTGTTTGTGTGTGTGTGTGTGTGTGTGTGTGTGTGTGAGTGTGAGTGTGAGTGAGTGTGTGTCTTTCTGTGTGTGTGTGAGTATGTGTGTGGGTGTGTAAGTAAGTGTGTGTGTGTGTGTGTGTGTGTGTGAGAGTGTAAGTGTGTGTGTGGGTGTGTAAGTAAGTGTGTGTGTGTTAGTGTGTGTGTGAGAGAGAGTGTGTGGGTGTGTAAGTAAGTGTGTGTGTGTTTGTGTGAGAGAGAGTGTGAGTGTGTGTGTGGGTGTGTAAGTAAGTGTGTGTGTGTGTGGGTGTGTAAGTAAGTGTGTGTGTGTGAGTGTGAGTGTGTTGGAGAGACGGGGGGGGGGGGGGCGGTAGGGAGAGGGAGGGTAAGGAAGCTGGGTCATGTTAGGAGAGAGGAGGCAGTATAACGGAGGATGAAAGCCAGTGTGTTTGCAAGACACCAGCCTCCGTTTTAGAGAGCCTCCAGGAATCTTGAAATTCCGAAAACAAGAGGAAGGCAGAGATAGAGGAAATTGAAAAATAAACCAGCTCACCCTGTATAACTTTAGCCTCCTAACTACTGTCTGAACCAATGTTTACCCCAACGAATGCAACCCAGTGAGCTACTTTACAATTATGCTTGATCCGTGGAAAAATAAAACATAAACCCATTTTTTTTTTACTATTTTCTTTTTATTCAACAATAAGAACACCAATACAACAAGTCATCGACAACCAGAATTAAAAATTAAAAATTGAAAAATAATATATAAAAAAAAAGGGGGGGAAAGAAAAGAAAAACCTGCTGTCATGTCAATTCTGTGTCAACTGCCATAGAGTCCAACATAAACCCATTTTAAAGACAATGATCATTATGACAAGATTTTTAGACTACCATATGATTACTGTGTAATGACTAATATCAGTCATTATGCTAAAATACTCTCCATCCATTTTCCAATTTGATATCCTGGAAAAGAAAAGAAAACACAGTCATTCAGGTCAAGTACAAACACATCACTGAGATTTTCCAAGAGGAACACTTCCTGACAAGGTAAAAGTAAACAACAAAATGTCAACAGGAAAAACAACAGGAGATGATGACACACTCACTCGGCCAGCGAGAGAGCTTGTTCTGAGCAGAGAGAGAGAGAGAGAGAGCGCACATTTTCTTGGAGCTGGCAGCGATGATACATTAAAAAATCCATTACTTCAAAGAGCAACTGTGAGACTGCGAAAATAAATGTCAGCCAGCTGACCTGCCAGCTGTGGGTCTTCCGATAAGCTCCTAAACAGCGGTGATCCACTGCACACTCTTGATTCTGTTTAACGCTGGAACAAGGAAATCATTAGTTTTGTAATGAAGGATGTCAAATGCTCTCTTTCTCTGTCAGTATAAAACAAGTGCTAACAGAAAGATGGTAAAAAATTCTTGGGCTATTGTCCTTAGTGGCAGTTCGTTTAGAGCAGCCAAGCCAGACAGGAATAATGAGGTAAACAACAGTACCAGCTGAATACATTCCTTTGGGCACATCATCAGTATATGTCCTTGATGGCACCCTACCTGTTCCCTGTACTGAGAGTACCTTGCTACTGGCAGATATTTAGGCTGATGAAAATGGAAGGGGACCAATAAAGTTTGAAACAAAAAACTATTCCCCTTTACAAATAAAACTGGGACATTTAAAAAAAAAACTCAATACAAGAGGTTACATGTCCTCAAATGTACCTTCCCAGGGCTCGTGAGCACATTAACGTGCCTGTGACACTTGTGGAAGACAGTTTGTTATTATGCATGAGGGGCTGTTATGAGGACGCACTCATGGCGTGTTTCTGAAGGGGCAGCGGAGATCTCTTCCTGTCCGTCAACCTCTTGTGCACGTTCCTGTGTGAATTCGGCGAATGCCGTTGCAATTGAATGGCTGTGTCCTCAGAGCCAAAGCAGAAGTATAAAGAGGTGGCGTAGATAGACGAGGGAAGAGCGAATCCCATCTGCCTCGCTTCTGCGACAGAATAGCAGAGATGGCTGGGAGCGATTTATGCAAAGAGCATATTGACAGACAGATGAAATACTTGTTGCACATGTTAAAAATGTAAATGCTGATGAATATCTGCTAGTTAGAAAGCGTTATGGTTTAGGATAGCATTATGGAGGTAAATGGAGGCAAATAAGATGCAGGTAGAGGCATCCTTGTCAATGAACCCCCTGCAAGGGTGGCCTGGGAAATAAAGAAAGTTTAAAAACAGATAAAAACAAAGTTATTCAAGACTATGAAGACTATGACTGAGTGCTCCAGTGTCTAACTGTCAGCCCTGACAGTCTAAATGTGTCTTAACAGAAGGGCGACAGATAATAGGCTACAGATATCCACATATACAGATAATCGGTGCCCAAACCATTTTCTCTGTCAGCCTGTCATAATATCCAAAAGCATGTTTAGTCAATTAACTGGGAGACGAGGTGGATAATGATTCAATAATTATCAAATTAGCGGTTGCAGACACATCTTTCCATTTGCAACCTCTTTCTCCATCCATCACATCATCCTTTGTTTGAGCTCCAAATTATGCTTTGCCAGCAAACATATGGTTTATCCACAATGCTATAATATTTGATGAAATGTCTAATAGATTGAGCGCAGACACTCTCTGTTTGTTTACTATTGACTGAAAGTGCTTTGGGTGTGTGGAATGCAGACAGTGTTGACAGACCATAAATTCGGGCTCTGTAGCTGTGTCACTCCTTGCAAATTTATTTCAAGCTGAAGATTAACCGAATATCTGATACTAAACCGTTTGATTAGTTCTAACTTTGATTTTCTGAAACTATTAAAAGCCCTTGGGATTCATGTCGTCCCCTCCCAGCCCTACAATTAGACATCGATAAACAAAACGCATTCATGGGTCATGGCCTCTGTGTTCACGTGTTGTTACAATTTCCATTTAATTGATCCTCTGGCATGGGTCATACATAATTACATTTACATTTACATTTAGTCATTTAGCAGATGCTTTTGTCCAAAGCGACGTACAAGGGAGAGAACAGTCAAGCTAAGAGCAATAAAAAGCATGGTGTAACAATAAATACTACTTTACATGAGAATTAGAAAACAACGACCTAGAAAAAAGGAAAAAGAAGTGCAGGAATGTAACTGCTGAAGTGCAAGTTAAGCGCTAGTCAGGTGCCAGTTAGGAAGGGAGGTGCTCTCTGAAGAGTTGGGTCTTCAAAAGCTTCTTGAAGGTAGAGAGGGAGGCCCCTGCTCTGGTAGTACTAGGCAGTTCGTTCCACCAACTACAAATGAGAATAGTCTGGATTGCCGTGCTTGCACAGACGGCAGTGCCAAACGACGCTCACTAGACGAGCGCAGCGTCCTGGGTGTAACATTTGCCCTTACAAGAGCATTTAGGTAGGTGGGAGCAGAACCAGCAAGCACACTGTAGGCAAGCATAAGTGACTTGAACTTAATGTGAAACGTACAATGTTGTTTTCTTCAGTCGGTAAATACTACGCAGTGTGGCTGTTGTTCAAAACATGTGCTCTGGCGAGGGATTGGAACCTTGACCTGCTCTGGACCTACATGTTACTACAAGTGAACACGTCCATCTTTTCTAGCCCTGGCAATTCAGTAAGTGAGCACAAGCTTTGAGAGATGACATGGAAATGATAACAAGCCTGAGAAGAGCCCTCGTCATTCGGAACTGATGACAAAAGCGATCCCAGAGATTACTCACCATCTGATACTGTGGCAGGTGCATGCAACACTCAACGTGCTACACAGCTGATCAGAACCGCATGAGCCATCTGACTGTGCCAAATTTCAAAATCCCACTAAGGGGGCTTGGATTAAATAAACACCATCTCCATGTATGAAAGACATTATTGACATTCTTGTGGAGTTTTTGAAAGAAAGTCTCTTGTGAGGATTTAAGTTCCTCTAGAACAACCCCACCCTCACAGCATACATGTATTACTACTTTCACAGAGGTACATCTGCTTTTATCAAGTGATTGAAAGCTTTGCAGTTTTATCTCTTCTTGCCAATACACCATGTACTTTAAACTGAATAGGACTCTTTGAGCAGAGATTTCAAAGAGCAATGACGACATCCAGGAGGTTGCATTCATGTAGAAGGGAATGAGGGCTATGAAGTATACTTCTGTGAAATCATGTTTCTTCTCGTCTGGTGAGACTGAAGTCAGTTCTTGGCTTACGTGAGAAACAACTGGGCATGCTCAGATACCCACTGTTCTGGCTGCAGCGACTACAAAATGAAACCTAGAGACTGACAGAGAGGGGCGATTGTCAGGACATGTCTGGCAAGAACCTGAGAACGAGAGACTGCCAATTGGAGATGGCAAGCGATGGGTGTTGGTGGCAGCCGACACCTGTTGTTTTGTACGACTAACCATCAAGCCCCCGTCACCACCTCCAAACCCCAGCTCCCTCAAACCACCCGCCCCCTCCAGATTTCCAAGAGCCTGGCCATGTCTTCTTTTAACACCTGACAAGTTTAGATGCCGGTAATGGGCACGGTTGGTAGACCTGCAATGCATCAGTCAGCCATACAATAACGACTTCCGCAGGGTGCCTGGACAGGCAAACATTATCGACCATGATAGTGTCACTTACCTTGTGTGAGCCATTCTTAGAATAGAACTGGGAGACATGTATTTTGTGATAGGTTAAAAAAAAAGAATTACTTTAATGGGTTTCCCAGTATCCTTGGTTCTCTCCATGACTCATCCAGTAGTCCATTCAGACTTGAGCCACAGCTCTTGGGCTTCCAACTGATTTGTTTACCCAACAAAGGCACGACCGATGACACCGCACCTCCACACTGGTAACCTGGAGAAGCACCTTTTCAAAATCTTTGCCTGAGGTGAACTCTGAAACTGTAAATAATTTAAACTCAGCTCCCTCTTATATTACCATGGAAAAGCATAGGCAGCAAACACCAAGAATTATAAGTAATGTTCAATAGGATGGATGTTGATATGCCAGTGTAAGCAGTGTGAGTGCACAGCCTGAAGAAGATAAGGGTGCTGCACAGAATAGGATGTTTCTAGTTGCTAGGAACACTGCACCTGTGCCAGGCTTATAATGGAGATGGGGAGACGAGGCAGGGAGCCATGCTGCTGGGACAAAAGAGAGTCATTTGGAGGTGAAGCTGGGGCAAACACCTTGCTGTCTGAGGTTTGCCAGTGCTTTGAGCTATCGCTGGATTCACAGAAAAAACACTGTGGGGTGCACTGGCATAATTGGCTATTGTAGGGAAGAGAATGTGTCAGGTGTGACTGCATCAATAGACACAGCTTTTTTTTTTTCATTAGTGAAATCAGCCGAATCTAATATCTAAAAAAGCTTCAAAACAAGAGATCAAACTGGGATGGGCTGAGAGGGAGAGCCTTGCAATTCCATTCGAAGCCATTTAACGGCAGACCACCTGTGCACATCAAGGGCTTCATTTTCTACCCTATTTCAAAGAAATAAAAGAAAATGTTCTGTGGAGTTTCAGATATACCAGATGACCCTTTGAAATTACTACTCTTAACTTCCCTCTTTTCTTTTTTTTTCCATTTATTTTTGTCATACCTTAACAATAGCCAGTATCAGTGGAGTGATATATTGGTACTGGTACTGTGTCATGGCGTTCCTAATCTTATTCGCTTTTAATCTTTTTCTATCAATAAGAGTCCCTGTTCAGAGCTTCGCCCAGACTGAGAGGGGCTCCAATGAATCCAGTCTAAGAGCAAAGGAAAAGACACGCAAGATCATAGGATAACATGAGATCACAAGATAAGATTTGAGGTGCGTCAATCATTTTCAACACTCACTAATGTCTTAGATTGATTTAACTTACACTTAAAACTCTGTCAAATGACATGGTTTCAGGGTTTCAAGACTCTTGTACTCTACAATACAATGTACAATAAAATTGTCTCAAGGTGCTTTACAGAGCCCAGTGCCTGAACTACTCTTTCTTTTCCAATATACTTTGCCAAATGCATTTAACATAACAGCACTATATAATAGCACTATATAAATGTTATGAATTATTATTATTATTATTATTATTATTATTATTATTATTATTATTATAACCATGCCAGATGGCTTACTGGTGAAGGCGAAGGTTAAGGTGAATGCCATACTGACCTGGGGCTGGACGGCTCCTCTACCGGAGCCAAGAGTGGAGCTCGATCTGCTCCAGTGTGGGACGGTCTGACGCCTTCGGACTCAAACACCAGCGGATCAGGTCACGGCACTCTGCCCTCAGTCACAACAGCACAGACGGGGAATGGGTTCAAAATTAAAAAACTGCAGTGAGAACATCGGAGATTCTGGTCATTTTGATCCACAAGAAAATTGTTACATGTCCTGCCGGAGAGTAAGGAGCAGAACATGTAGTGAGCAGTACCAAGGATATTAATGGCGTCAAGAGCTCAGCTGAAAAGTGTCTTAAATGAACAACGTAAGCATGTAAAACACTGGGGCACACTATGGAACAAGGTGCCACTCAGTACAAACATGTGCAACGGGAGCCATGTTTCAGCAGGCTTCCACGAAAGAACAGCAGGGATTTCTACTTTTCTCATTGTTCCATTATGTGCCCTAGGGTTTTTATTTATATATGTTTTATTTATATTTATTTATTATTTATATTTATATGTATATATATATATATATATACGCACACACATTATCCATATATGTGCACCCACTGCCTGGTGAGGCAATTCAGAGGACTGCATTTCCTGAACCACACAGTCTTTCCCTATCATCCATGCTGCTTCACATCGTCCACACTGTATGTATTATTTGCCTCACCTTGTGACAGGTCAGTGTCAAACCTCAGTCTCCCCTTAATGATGTGCCTGGGGCTGTTGAAGGGGAGGAAGCCAGAGAGCATGCAGTAGAGGCTCACGCCTATAGACCAGACCGTGGCTGGACCAGCATGATATTTCCCCAGAAGAAACCATTCGGGAGGAGTGTAATCCAAGGTTCCTGCAAATGGGATGGAACATACGGAGGGGGATTAACAATGTCAACTTGGCACTTCATGGATTCAAGGTTCTGGCAAATATGATAAAGAAGCCCACTTTTCAAAGCTTCAGTAAATAAACAGCATTCTTCTCAAAGCAGTACTGATAAGAGATTTTCAGCTTTAGGGAATTCAGGCTTGTCTGATTCAAGAGGTGTAGATGTCACCTCACCCTCAGATCAGCACATGAAAAGATAACACATGACACTAGAGATCAATGTGAATAGATACTTCAAAACATGATATTGGAAGAAAAAAAAGAGAGAGAGAGAGATGAAAAAGATTTTTTTTTATCACCCCACAGATCCACCCTCACCTGCAAACTCCTTGTAGGCAGAGCTCTTCCACGGGCCTCCGCAGCCGAAATCAAACAGCTTGATGACGTGGGTGTCTGTGCCAATCAGGATGTTCTCCAGCTTCACGTCCCTGTGGAGAACGCCGCGCTCGGTGCAGTGGAGCAGGGCGCGGACCAGCTGAGCCACCACCCGTCGGGCCAGGGACTCGCTGACACGGCCGCCGCCGTCCAGGCAGAAGGCCAGGAGGTCCTGGCAGGGCTCGGGTCTCTCCAGCACCAGGGCGTACTGGGTCTGCAGGTTGAACCAGTCCAGCATGTGGAGGACGTGAGGGCTCTCCGGAGCGGAGCAGACGCGCTTCATCAGGGCCACCTCCAGGGGGAGAGGACCCTCGAACTCAGGCTGGAGAGGGATTGGGGGACAGGACGTGGAAAAGAGGAGATGAGAAGAAAATAAGGGGGAGAAACTGACAGAAAATGAGGGGGAAGAGAATATTAAACTTTCAAAATATTAAACTTTAACCCCAAACAACAAAGTACAGAGACACTGAAAGGCTGTTGGTTGGTATGACCTTGAAAATAGAAAAAAGCAGATTTCTAAGGCAGGTATTGTGTGAAGATGGTGGAATTACTAACAAGTTTGATCTCTTCCTCAGCATGGAGTTTGGACACATACTTAATAGCCACCTGACAAGAGAAAGCTCAGTTTGAGAAGGCCACATCCTATTAAAAATAAATGAGCGTTTGCCTTTTCAGCTCTTCACACATCACACACTGTTACTATAACGGAGTCTATAGATGTGAAAATGACATATAAGTTTGTGAAGGTCAAGACTCTCCAACTGTTGACAGAATATTGAAGGAAACACACCAGAGGTTTCTTTGAAAAGAACATGCATGGTTTCAGGGCCAAAGTGCCATTAAGAAACTCTGCTATCAGTACAGCTCAGATAATGTGTGACTAATCCGTCTCTGGAGATGCCAGAAGCGTGCTGCTCCAGTTCACAAATCCTCAGCAGGCTCTAATATGCACCTTTTGAGCATACGGCATGGACTGGGGCTGCTGTTGAGAGAATGGCAGTCTCTGCCAAAGGTGTGTGGAAGGGTTGTGAGAGGATATTTACTAGTCGAGCTACTCTTACCGGTAATCCATCAGACTTTCGCACTCCAGCGAAAACAGACCCATACCCACCTTTCCCCAGTAATGATCCCTTCTGATAAAGCCGCTCCAAGCGTGCTGTGAAAAGAATGTCGTGTTTAGACCAGACGTAAATTATTATCTTTGATGTGACACAATGGTTTCCCCTTTGTTTTTTCGATATCCAACACAAAATTATGGTAGATTTTCAGTAGCCTTACGTAAGTGCACAGAAATTTAGACTATCAGGTTGCAAGCAATTAGTTCCATTAGTCCCAACAAGATGAATTCACACACTGCATTAAATTATGAAAGTCTCCATCAAGCTCTAACATTTTGTATGTATAATAAATCTGTCTGTCTTTTGCACTACAAGCAGTCTTTCATCTGTTATATTTCTAGTTAAGATTATGACATTTTCTGCATGAGAACCTTTGCGTGGGGCTTTGGCAGGTCTGACAGCATCAGAGGTCTTTGTGCTTTCAGGTTGATCACACGATCGCTGGGACCTCCCAGACTTCCTCCTCTTTGTGGGCCGCTCCTCCTCCTTAATGAAGAGGCCGAACCTCTTTGATGGACCAGGTGTCTCGTCTCCCAGGTAGGGCTTGTGTGCAGGGACTTCAGCCAGTGTCAGAGCCAGATCAGCAGGCTGACTACCGAGACAGTATCTCTTTCCAGCCATCTTGGACGGTGTGGCTGGGCATCGCCGCATTTTCCGCAGGGTTCCACCGTAGAGGGTCGGTCGGGTCTGGAGGGTCGGTTGGTCCCCTCCAGGGGATTTTACTTGGGAATTAGCGATGGAACTGCAGCTGGAGCTGGAACTGCATCCCAGCGCCAACCTCCGCATCGATCTGTTGGAGTTCTGAGACCTCTTCCTCTTTCCCCGACCCCTGTTCTGGCCTTTGCGAGGTTTATCATTGGCAGACGCTGAGGAGACAACAGAAAAAGAAATATTTACCCTGTCTTGATTGCACTGCTTTAGCATTTTAAAACATTTGTACATTTGAGTACATCCTGTACATATATATATATAATTAACCTGAAGACATAGTGCCTTTGGGGAAATGAGCACAGACCTAAACCGAATGGTTTAAGGCCATAAAGGCCCACATCATTTTACGTGACGTGAGATACACGCACTGCAGATGACGTCACAATGATTTTATGGGTTGTCACCGCCAAACTCATGTCTCCTTTGTCTTCAACAAGTAATGTTTGCTGTAGTATGGACGTAAGCTTATAGCATTTACTTCCTGTCACACCAGCCGGCGTTGTTTGAGCTTCAAATATTTCCAGAACTTCAGTGAACACACAATGAACTGTCAGTCCTTATTACCATTATCTCCACGTTGTCGGCGATGCTGTCGTTGTCAATTTCACAGTGTCACACATCACACTGATTAGGCAGTGACTGTAGGGGAAAAAAACGGCAACTGTCAAGGGGCTTGCGTGACAACTTCACTTAAAACAAAACACAAAGGTGTTCATGCCCTCTATGACTCTTCAATAGGCTAAAAACAAAAACAGTTGTGTTGTGACCTGTCACGACGATCATTTGCGTGAAGGCTTTGGTGAGTCCTCATCCCGAGTAGGCTGGTGGTGTCCCCAACCATGTAGCCTAGGCTACGCGATGCTTATACTGTATGTGTGGTGAATGGGAAAAGAACACGATGTCCATCATCACACCACTGCGTTCATTTTCCAGTAGAAACCGTACATGGCCTACGTGATGAAAACAGTATCATTTAGAAAACCTGGTCAGTGGTAAGGCTATTTGAAATCGTCTGTGCAACTGAACACTCCTGAGTGATTTTTAAAATTAATTGCAAGTCAGTGCATCGGAGCAAGATGTTGGCTTAACACAACATAGCTCAATAAAGAACATTTTACAGAGCCCATGGGTTGATTCAGAATGAAACAATACGTTATATTATAATACATTTCTTCTTAAAATGATTGGTTTGAGAAGCCTAACATAATTTACCAGATGTGTTGTATTGTTGTATAGATGTATTGTTGCTATAACGCTTACCCGAGAAACACATGGAACAATGATGAGCAATAGCCTACTCGATCAGAATCTAATTTATATTCTCGTCATTGTAGAGTAGCCTACTTGCATGACTGCAAAATGGATTTGCCAAAAAAAAAAGTAGAGTAATGTCCCTGACAAAATGTTGAGGAAAAAGGAGACACTATGCAATAGCCTACTTCCTTTTAAATGAGCTATTTGGTATCATTTTCAAATCAATTCTGGCGGAATATTGTCATGTGAGGAACAGATGTACACACCTGTCATTCCCACTAGACATCCAGCCTATGCACTATGTGGTTCTGTGGTTCAGGTAGGAATACAGGCGAACATTTAAGAAAAGCCTTCACAGCACACCGTCTCCAACAATACTCCCCAAAAGACGCCAGTTAGCATGTTAGCAAGCTTTTATCAGTGCCAACTGGGCTGTTGGTGGGGTTTGTCGTTGCAGGGTTGTTGGACAGTTTTGGGTCTTTGCAGGCTTTGAAACTCTTGGGCAGTACTGCTGTACTCTCCAACACTAACAATCCAGATGTCAATGGGGGTAAGACTATGATTAAACAGTATACAAAAACAAGACAGTGGCATTTGCTTGCATATATCTTAACACGTGGGTGTGATTGGGTCTTTCCTTTCATGATCCCTGGTATCACAAGTGAGAAAAAAGAAGCAGAATGAGGTGACCACTTTAACTAATAAGCTGGTTTCATACTTTCTCTTGACAGGGAGCTTGGCCATTTCACCCAACAGTGTCTTTTTTGTGTGTGAATCATCTCTGTTCCTGGCATTATTTTCTCCCCAGACTAAGTGTACCCTACCCTGGGAAAAACCTGTCTGGTTCCACACAGCCCACAGCTATGTTGTCTAGGTTTGTACATTTATTTAATGCATCTTGGTATTTGAACAGTTTAAAACTTTCCCCAGAAAAACTTTCAGTGTGAAATGGCAACACTTTGCAGTCTTACTCAAGTTACAATGTCTCTTACCCCATCATGTCGCACACCAGCAACATTTATAATGGGAGCGCTCTGGAGAATGCTATTTGTTTAATGAAAGGCCAGACAGGCTGGAGAGATTTGATAGAAACCATCAAAAGAAGTGTTGTTCTCTGTGAATGCTGAAAAGATTCTCTGTGTACCTGGAAAAGGGCTCATTACATACCTCATGTGGCCCACATTTCATCTTCCACCATGGTAGAAATAAAGCGAAAATCAATACAAATCTGACCCACATATGTTTTTGTCATGCCTCACAAAAATTGCCTCGCAGTGAATTCGTACAAAGATAGATGAAAAGGAGGCTCTCCTCACTGCGCCATCACTGTGTCTGAGCTTTTGGTTACACCTCGCTCTGCAACGCATGAGGCACATGCTACTGAGCTGTGATTTCTCTCCAACTGAATGGGATATCTCAGCTGGGGACTGGAGGGGTGCGGGTGTAAGACACAGCGGGGCTCAAACAGACAATACCACAGTTTTATCCAGGTACTCTTCTGGTGTTGCATTGTTACAGGGACAGCTAAGATGAAAAAATGTAATAAACTAATTTGGTACATCCTGAAATGTTCCTCTAAGCTTTAACCGAGCTTCTTTTTAAACTAAAGTTGTATGACTTATTTTGCTAGTGCCATTTCCCATTCATTAATATGTCATCATCGATTATATTCTTGTGAATTATTTGTCTTCTATGACACAAGCAGGCCCTATTGGTAGCAGGGTTAATGAAAACTAGCAGTGAAAGACATTATTTCATTACCTAAAATAAAAATGAAAATGAGTTTTCAAAAACACGAAAACTAAATATTGCCCACCCCACCCCCTATAGTACTGCTATACCACTTTATCCTATTGTTTGACTTCCTGAGAGACACTGGCCTAATAAAAGGACCTAGAATGAATTAACTAATGAACATTTCTAAATTATAATCATAACTGTGATTGGTAGTCTAGGCACAGGCACAAAGACAGGGGAGAATGAATAGCGGTTTTCACAAGCTGTGAACAAATCCATTACACCCAGTATTATATTCATTTCATACTCTAATGCCCACTCATTTGAGTGTGAATGCATTGTGAAGGCATATGCTGAAATGTTCACACTTCCCTCCCCTGGATCATGCAGCTCAATGAATTCCACTGAAAGCAACTCAGAGTTCACAATTAAAAAAACTCTCAATATGTCACATTCGTTCTCAGTTGCAGGTTGTGCATTAGGAAATATCAGAATATCAAATGGAATTAATATTAGAGGAAATAATCATTCAAGACGAGATTAAGATTTTATTTGAATCTGGAATTTAAATGTAATATTCATCTTACAAACAGTATGTAGCCCATTGCCATTAAACCTTCAGTTTGAAAGTGGCATCTAACCTAGATCTAAAAGGTGCAGGGCAGGTCGCAGCACTGGTTAAGTGTATACTTTGATTGGGCAGTTTGGATCCAGGCCCTAATAATAGTTATTAACTGATGTTGAAATGCACAGTGTGCATACTTACTGTGTCACTGGCTCTGTGAACCCTTAGAGACTCAGAACACCCCATGCCTTGCACAGATAATTATGTTAGGATGACTCGGACTCTTTTAGCGTTATAAAAAACCTTGATGGAAAAGATGGACAGCAACTGTCCACAGGGCTGGATGCTTTTAGTGCCCAGGTCTCATTCCTGAAGCCTTGCGTTATTTATACGTACCAGCGGCAATATGGGCTCTTTGTTGAAATTAAATATTTCTATGTAATGAAAGTGCCTGCAGTCTTACATCTCATCACAGACGCTCCTAATCACCGTTTCCTTGTTGACTTCCACAGTGCCAGAGCGCTCAGCGAACGACACAGAAAAGCACTGAAAGTACTTCAGTTACACATACATCTATTTATGAAGCTGGCTCCACAGAGGCTGAATCATAAATTGTCATCGACAATTTCATGCGTCCACAGCATTATAAACATCCAAATAAATCCAGGCTGGCACGAGCTTTCGCTTTAGTGCCCACCAGATTAGCACCACATGAACTTGTGTCAATTAGTGATAACGAGGTCAGACAATTGGAGGTAGATGTTTCTTGGGCACCGACTCTAATGAGGATGCGCCGGAGAGTGAATGTTTTTGTTGTGTCAGTAGGGGGTGCTCTTCTGCTTTCCAACAGAACAGATATGGGCTGTTTGGGAGTCTAAGCGAGAGAACCATGTAAACACACTCAGTAACAATCAGCCACAACAATGGACAACCATGCGTCTATTGTTCTCTTCAAACAAGCGAGCCAGCAGCCGGTCCCGTCCAGGCTATCAGCAGACAAAAAGTGGTCTGTTGACATATATGATTCTGCGTGATAGTGAATATTCCTGAGTCTGTGAGTACTGTGGACTGCTCTGACATTTTAAGAAGCACGACGCGGCCATTGAGGACTCTGGAGAGAGCCTGGAGTGCTTGGCCTTAAACGTCCTATGGTTCCACTCTTCATGGCTATCTGAATCTCTTAAGAGAGTCAAGCAGCTTTTAACTGCCCATCACAAGCACTCAGCAAGGTGCTCCCATCCATTTTTAAAGTGTCTTTTTTAGAGGAGATTTTAGACTTTTAGAGATTTTAGGAAAACGTACCAATCACAAGACGAAGAAGAAGTTGACTGTTGAGGGAAAACAAACTAAACAATACTTTTTGATCTAAAACCTTTGCTGAACCGATTGTGGCATTTAGTCACCTGCTCTTCCTGCTTCTATACAGTAGCAACCATGAGAAATCAATTTCATTTGTCCACACAACTCATGTGGACGTCATGGTAACAGCATGAGCCAGACCAGAGGTGAGGTTCCAGCTGGATTTGGAGGGAAGCAGCTGGCCTTTTATCCATCACTTTCAATTAGCCTTAGTTAAGCACAAATTCTTTCATTCTGTTATAGTCATGCAACTAAAAAAGCTTCAAAGAATGCAGTCTCCAGCTAATGTCAGTATAGAAGTCTTAGATCAATTAGATACTAAAATAAAAAAAATAAATACCCTACTATTCAGTTAATACCACTGCACATTCCAAATTATTTTTTCCAAAAATCTAATATTTTCATTCTACAACAGTATTACCGCATAGTTGGGTTTTTTTCCCCCATGAAGAAAGACTTCCTTTGTATAGGAATTTTAACAAGGACCCAAATAAATCCATGAACAAAGCTACTACAGTTAAGGGTTACCATCACATTACAAAACCTCTCGGAATGGGACAATGGTACCGGCTAGCTTCAGGCTGCTAATGTTGCAACATTCCCTATAAATTGCTCCTGAGGAGAATGAATGGTTTAGTGTGTATGCTGGGCAGACACAGATATCAGCCGAAATCAGGATAGGGTTAGATATCCGAGGATCCCCTGACCCCAAGGCAATGACATTTCAGGCATGCTTCCACTCAATAACTCCCATTACACGGAACAGGCTGGGCGTACACCATTTTGTATTCTTACCAAACACACACCCTATAAACCTCATGGGGATCTCATGATATGACTGCCACTGTGTGTTCCATAGGTTTCGATTCTTCCATGAAAAGTGCTTAAAGAAGAAAACAAATCCGATAACAACCTGGTTGGTGTTCCTGTGCAACGAAAATAGTCCAAAGGACGACTGGTCATCGGATTTACAACCCACCTCGTGTGGAGCGGTTCACAGCTGACAGGGAGAGCGATGAAGGCATGGGGGATTAGCCTGCGCAGTGACACTAATCCCGGATGCACGGCTGACATTGTTACCGCTCTGCCTGGTGAGAGGCAGGGCATGACCTCCTTGACAAACAGGAACTCCAGGAACACTGATGCCCTTTGCTCCGAATCCATGGGCTCCATATGGTTGAAGAAATACACGTCTGTGTCTTTTTAAGAAACTCATGTAATCCTGGAATTTAAGGTGCAAGTTTTGTTTGAAGAAGAATATTTCTGTTTAAAGAAATACATGTTTCAAAGTTACATATTTAGACCAACAAGTGCTCAGAAGGAAACCTCCCGGCAGGATCCCGACTCCTGCCAAAAGTAATTTCCAGGTCTCTTCGAGGTCTCCTAAGCTTGTAAATAAAACACAGGAGTCAAAGCTTTCTGTAATAATACACTGTATTTTTCCTCAGAAAATTAGTATCTAATAATGATATGCTTGATTACATTCTGGTTTAAGCCCTTTCATTAGGTTTTTTAAAATCAGATAAGTGACAAAGGAACAGACCATATTCAAGGAGCGAAAACCACCCAAAAGAGAAGGATTTTTCTTTTTAAATTACAATAAAATGGTTCACTCCAACTAATCCAAACAACCAAAAAAACAAAAACAAATTATATTGTTCAGTTCATATTACAACTCAAGTTTTTTTTTTAAATGTATTATTTCCCTCACTGGATCTTCTGTCCACAACATTATTACTCACCGCCTGGGTGCAAAAACACATCAGCTCTGGTTATTGCAGATCCCGCCTCTGCTCTATCTGGCGTCCTTTTGACTTTTGGTCCAGAGAGTCCAATGGGTTCTAGTCCCTGCTCTAGTTTCCCTTTGGTAGCTCTTAAGGCCATTTCCTCCAGTGTTCTGAAAGGCTTGTTGACATGAGTCCCTCGATCCAAGCACCTGTCCTTTGTTCAAGTTTGAGAACCGAAGTGCTGGTTTTATAGTTGTTCCAGAATCTGGGGCCAGTTCAAAAGGGCAGAACTTAAAACTACATCAGAGAAAAAATGTATCTGTACAAAATTTACAACACTGGCAAGATTGAGACAGCTAACATTAAACAAATGACTGAATTAATGTAAGATTTTGGTTTAAAGTAGGGAGGAAAAAGAAAAAAAAAAAAGACTGGACTTGGAAATGCATGGATGGTTTCCGGTGCAAAAATGATCAGACAAAGCTAAATTTAGTCTAAGCCTCGCTTCACTTCTGGTCTGTTCCTATTCCTTGGACAGGTGACCGCTAAACTTCACAATTACCTGAAGTCAATTACTAAAATTAAAAGCAGTTCACACACAGGACAGCGAGATCGAGGTTGAGATTAATTTCCGTAAACTCTTATAGATTAGTTTCACGAACCATGTGAGGTTTTGTGTGCACAAGCATAACCTGAAAGAATTGTTTTCAGGGAAAACAGCAAACAAGTTTGTGTTAATGCAAAACATCTTATTGCATATTAGATCTAGTAACAGTCAATGCTCTTAACATTAAAGAAAAAAAAATAAAAAATCCCTTTTCAATGTCAGTTTTCTCTTGTAGATAATGACATGCACACACATTTGCGGTTCCTTTCTCAGGACATTAGAAGCATCTGTATTGGATTCACATTCACCTGTGGTTTGCGAGTAAAGTAATATTGGGCCCAGACACTGCAATGTGGCGTCACACGTCACGCGGCAGGGGTGGAGTATGGCTCGGTGTGATGTAAGAAAATGAGATTTGGAGAGGGCGTACAAAAATAGTAGTGCATTCAGACATCCACTTCAATGCAACTCAGTATGCAGTATTGTGGTTTTGCAGTGCCGCTTCCTCAAAAACAACATCTGCTTGCATGTCTCGATTCCTGTTTGAAGAGTCACGGGAAAGACCATGGTTTCACTCAGAAAACGTACACACATACAAGCCCACCCGCACACACACACACACACACACACACACCAACTCCACATGGGTTGGCTGAGAGAAGGGAAGAGGACGATTTTCACATCGGAGTGACACTGACCACTTCCTCTAGAGTAAGAGGTCCCTTAAGGCAGAGCTGGAGGGCAGAGTTAGGGCAAGCTCTAATGCATCAGTTGGTGCCTGATGCAACAGAGTACAGTAGCTCTCCTCTATGTGACATCATTTTATCACTAGAGACTCAACACTGTCTCAAGACATCCTTCCTCTTCCGATTCTAGAAGCTACACACAACTGGCAAGGTGTTTCCATAAAACTGTGGTATCCAATATAGACCTCTAATCTCTAACTCTAAATCCATATCATATACACCCGCAACATAGAGGAGTTCGCAAAACACAATCAAACAAACATCCCATGTCGGGCTGTGGTCCATGGACTGGATTCTTCTGGGACTGAAACATGGCTTTTGCTTTTGCTATTTTCACTGGACTTTCCCTGAAACATGAGAAGAAACACTTGCTCCCCTAGCGGGTTTACATGTCAGAAGGCACAGTGGCGGTAAGGCCTTTGATAGGCTTCATTTTGGGAACCTGCATAAAGTAAGCACACGCACACGCACACGCACACGCACACACCCACAGCCACAAACACACTTTTAAGAGCTAGCACAGTCTCCGAAGGGACACGTTGATTTGTCTTAAGCAAGTATTCATTCAACTGGCATTATCTATTCAGGACTAGAATGCACTTTGATGCATACTAACAGGTAGGTCTGTTGACTGAGTCGGTGTCTTGGGGACAAAAGGGGGAAAACAAATGCATCTCCTGTTATATAAAAAGGAAGGTTAGAAGGTACAAAAATACTGATTCTGACATGAATCTAGACACGAGTGCACCTTCTCAATTCCATCACACCCCCAAAAAAAGCTAGAGAGCGAGAGATTATTTACAGCTTGTGCTTGAGCACCGCCGACACGCTCTTCCCTGCAGTAACGTCGGCGAAGGCAGCAGTAGCCGCGCACCATGTAGAGTCCAAAGGTAGAGAAACAGATAGGCAAACGCAAACGCCTGAGGGGACGAAAGGAACCACAGGCTGGATCCAGCCCACAGAGAGAGCGAGAGAGAGAGAGAGAGGAGAGCGTGGGCGGGAAAAGGGTAGCGTGAGACATCTCACTCCTTTAGTTAGACTGTGAGACATCTCACTCCTGTAGTGAGACTGTGAGAGACGGCACAGCCTGCTGGAGAGGTCCTTGGGTGCGGAGAAAGCCGTGCAGGAAGCAGGGGCTTCACCTAGTGTTTCATCTTCACGGTGGAATGCACCTACTCAAATCCATCAGCACCAGGATGCCATCCTAAGGGCTGGGAGACCTCAACAGTTAATTGGACATTTATTGTAAAACAGCGTGCAGCAAGTGAGTGGGAGTCCAAAGCAGTTCTGCAGGAGGGAGGGTTGCAAAAGCGTTGTGCTAATGTGAAGGTATAGTGAGGTGGGGCGGACAGAGTTTAGTCAAAAAGCTCAGAGTGGACGTTAATGTTCCTAAAAGCCAAGCTTTGGGCTGGGCTGGACTGGACTGGACTGGACTGGAAGGTAGGGAGGGACAAAAGTTGAGAGGTGAAAGTGGGACCAGATCTCGTCAGGTCTCTCAGTCACTGCTGTCGTCCTCGTCGTCGTCATCTGAGACGTTGTTGCCCGGCGACCGTCCGTACGGGTCGGGCCGACCTGTGTGCAGCCCTGTGCCGAGGGAGAGCTGCTCGTAGCAGAACTCGCACACACGCACAGGCTTGGACGACTGGCTAGGCAGCAGGAACTTCTTATCCGAGCACGGGCCGCACACCACGAAGCCGCACTTGCGGCAGTGGTGCCTGCGGCTGACCGGCGTGAACTTGACCTTCAGGCAGCGCATGCAGATGGTCGCCTCGGAGTCGGGCACCCACACGGCGGCGTGCTCACCGCTCGGCGCCTTGCCGCTCTTGGACAGCAGGTCGGTCACGCACTTGCCGATGTGGCTCATCCACTCGGACTTCTCGGTGGCAGTGGCGGCGTAGACGGCGAAGGACTTGGTGGGCGTCTTGATGAGCCAGCCGTTGCGCAAGTCCCCCTCGTCCGCCACCGTGTCGATGGTGACGCTCTCCAGCGGGATGATGTGCTGCTTGTTGTACTTCTTCTTCTGGATGACGATGTTGCCGTACACCAGGATGTCGTTGAACAGGAAGAACTGACGAGCCTTGGGCTTCTTGCGGCACAGCTTGGTGAGCACGCCCTCGCCGATGAGCACGCGGCCTGGGATGGCCAGCGGCTGACCCGCCGTGCCGAAGCAGCCCTCCACAACGCCAATGCGCTTGTTGTTGGCCTCGCTGTTCGCCAGCCGGTCCACCATCTTTCCTTTACCTGGAAAGGGGGATGGAGAGAAAGAAGAAACAGGCGTTATTCTCCAGACACAGCAGCCTCAGTATTTGTACTTCACTGAGTGTTCCCTCCTGGGCTTTATGGACTGAAAAAGATCTGACATTGCAAACTTTGCAAATATCTGTATGCAATAAACTATTCCCATAAAAAGAGTACTAAAACCACAATTAGTTTCATAATGCTGCCTGAGAAAGTTCATGTTAACGTGTCGTTTTAGAGAACTGAACAAATACAGGGACACCACAAGTGTATTGTCTGAGATAAGAAAACTACCGCGGTCAGCTTCTGTTTGGCAAGACGCCCAACAAGGCTCCACACCATAAAAGGTCACCCGGAGAACAAGGCTCATTTGCACGAGACATTTTCTAATCACTGTACTTTCTATGTATTAACATTAATGGAATGTCCGAACGATTCAATTAGCGCTCAAAATGAAGGCAGTGAGACACCTGTTAACCAGTTTGACTTCTTCACAGAGGAGGAACCTCTGACCAACATGTATGACGCTTAAGACACTGAAGTCGCGTTGAAATGAGGGCAGTGACGCTTGGTGGTGTTAATCTTATTTTAGTTTCATTTAAGTCTATCCTTTCCGAGACGTTAAGTCTAACAATAGCCCGTATGTTTTCGGTCGAGCAATGAGCCCAGGTCTGTTTGACAGCAAAAGTATGTGTATGAATACTTTCTGTTTATCTTCTCTTTCTGTTTTTTTCTCCTCTTTTTGTTATTATTCTCTTTCCCTGCAATCAGTAGAGTAGTAATGGCCTGCTTAAATGGAAAGGCAAAATGATTGTTACGACAGCAAAGGCCATTTTATTTTTCTGTGCAATAAGAAACAGATCAATTTGTATGCAATATCTCTTGCTTTAGAAACAAATGCAATCAGTTTGCCAGAGATAGAGGCCGTGTGAAATTAGTAGGCAACCCTCCCTGAATGAAATTTCCAAAAAATGGAAATGTGCATTCCACACCACACCGCATCAGCGTCTACAAACACAAACACACACACAAACTTGGCTCCCTAGTGATGTCCTGAAAACGGTTTTATCAAACAGGTGTGAAAAGAGCTCTCTTCCTGTTGTTCATCTTGACATTTTGTAAGGTCAGATCGGTGAAACCGCAAGATATTTATCGCTGCCCCCCCCCCCCCCCCCACCTCCACTCCTCTCCTCTCAGTCATCCACCTCTCAGACAGGCATCTCTTGATTAGCATCTGTGAGCAGGCTGGGGCACAAACATGAACAGCCTGTGTATGCGGTTCCACAAAGAGCCAAAAATGACATCCAGCGCAGGCCGAAATTGAGTAGGGAGAAGGAGATCGTGGAGGCTCAGTGGAGGACGTGCACAGCACTCTTCCTCAAGCAACCCTTATGGATCTCCACACAGCAGCAGCAGCAGCAGCAGCAGCAGTAGTCCCTGTCATAAATAACCAGCACTATCTGCTGGGGAGCCTAGATGAAATGAAATAAAATGAATGTCTGAATGCGGAGGCCTGTACGTGAATGAGCTGGTGAGGGTGCCAAACATCAGAATGCATTCCCCACCCACATCACCCCCACCCACATCAGTCACATCTCAGAGTTCTGTGAGGTTCTCAAGCAGCCCTTCAGTCTGAGTCCTGCTGAGGTTACCCACAGCCAACCCTCAAAGCCCAGATGACCTCCATACCAAATTTGCTCACCCCTCTTCGAACACAGTGAAAATAATAATAAAAAAGAGGGCTGGTGCTCTCTCTCTCTCCCCCCCCCTCCCTCCCCAGTCCCATCATCACAGGCTGGGTAATAACTGGGGCTCATAGTAAATGGCGGGGATGAGATGGAGAGAGGATGTGGCAGGACATCAGACATAGAGAGTCAGAAAGTGTGTGAGAGAAAGAGAGGAAGAGTCCATATAAGGGAACAAATGAGAGAGAGAGAGAGACAGAGAGAGAAAGAGAGAAAGAGAGAGAGAGAGAGAGAGAGAAAGAAAGAGACAGCGGTGGAAAGCCTGAGGATGGAGGGAAACACAGAGGGAGCATAATGAGGGACGCAAATCTGATCTCATTTTCAGCTGGCACAGTGCTGATAAATGCCTCTGAACAGGGCAGGGCTGGAGACCCGGGCACTCATCCAAATGGCTCGACCTCCCACCATGGGAGAGGACTCCTCTGCTGAAGAGGATCTGTCATGGAGTGTCTTTGACATGTGTGACATGCGTCCTACCCTAGATTAATCACACTTGTGCTGTGGCATGTACCTGTCTGTAGAACAAGCACAACCTTGTGCGCACTAGGCAAGTGGAGTGTCACTGGCCCCAGCAACACTGCTTTACATCTGCCATCATATATTCTGTTTCATATCATATATTCTGTTTCATATCCAGATCAGCACACTCACACAGGCATTCAGTCAAAGTATACTTGCATACCCTCTACTTGACACATCAACACACACACACACACACACACACACACACACACATCAACACACACACACACACACACACACACACACACATTCTGAACACTCACACATACAAACTGTGGCTGCATAGGCATGCACACACACGTGCTCTCTTGCTTTCTACTGGAGGCTACATGCTGGCTCTCCCTCTGTCAGCACGCCATGTCACTGAGGCCACGCATCGCGGTGTCTCTTCCATCAGTGGCCGCGCTGCTAATTGGCCTAATTAGCTGAAGAGATAACACTGGGGCGGGGCAGGGCCGAGCCATCTCATTCCCCTTGCGTAGGGATCACATGGTTATCCGCTATAAGAAACCCCTTTGGCTGGCCAGCTTTCAGCCTTCGCCGTCCCCTAAACACAAACACTCGGCGCAGCGGACAGCCAGGACATGGCACGGTGATGGCCGTCACGTGGGATCCTTGGCCTCCGTGTGTTGTGGGGTGGAGGACAACTGGAATTGGTTGGAGGGGTTCGGGAGGGGTGGGTTGCGGCACGAGGCTACGCTACGCTGCTACACACACAGCTGTGTGATGATAGCAGATAAACTGAGGCGTGCAGCCCAGATAAACATTGATAATTACAGATAATTAAGTCCATATATGCAGCTCAATGAGCCTCCCGTGGATTTGTGCATTTACACAAAAATTCATGGAAGAATTAAGGCACCATACACTGCCTACACAAATAGAAAATGTATGGCTAAATCATTTTTCCTCTAATAAGCTAGCTAGTAAGGCTTAGGGCTACAGATGTAGGTAGCAGCGAATCTTGCAAAACCAATTTGTGAAATTCCGGAAGGGATTCAGTTCTAAAGTAAACAACCACCACGTCAATCCCAGTGTATAGTGTGCAACTAGTAAGTAAGCATTCATAACACATGGTTTCTCACAGTTTACATGGGATCAATAATGTTGAAAACCGCCTACAAGGGAAAGGGAGATTTATGTTCCTACAGTTCCAACACATTGGAGTGCAGCTGGACTCCAACACAGGCAGTACCCACCTTCCTATTGACATTATAAGCACACAGAGAGAGCCAATCCTCAGCGTGAGAGACTCTCAGCAGTTAGTGCCACATCAGTTTCAAATCTCCAATTCCTCCTCTTCATTTGGTGTGAGTGTGAAGCTCACTAAGAGCTCTGCTTAACTTTTGGCTACAGGGAGGAGAACCCCTCAAGCAATTCAGATGAGAAGACGAGGCTTGCCAGGGCGGGCAGGGCAGGAATGAACAAACACACACATACACACACCCACTCCTCTCCGCACCCTGCATTGAGTCTGTTGTTCTCTGTTGAGACGCTGCATCTGTTGTCTGTGGTCCTGCTTGCAATCACCGTGATTCCATGTAATCAGTTGACTTATTCTGAAGACCCACACATGTTGCTCTGCAGAGCAGTTTGCTACAACTGTATACTGTCTACACATGCAGTTGTACTGTATATTATCTATGGAATGGAAGTCCCAATTAACTGAAGCACAGATATGAAAAAATATTTCTAATAAGCAAGACTCGAAAGTCCTATTGGTTTAAGTGAATAAAATCGCCATATTCCACTGGTAGGCAAATCAAAATGGCCTCGTGAAAATGTTTGCAGCAACCTGTGCAACAAAAGTAAGGCAAAAACTTTTAAATTAACCATTTTTTCCATGTGGGGTATTATTGACCTGAATGTCCATGTCAACAGGTCATGGAATACATTTGAGCAAGACGCAGGTATAGGGAGAGGGTGGCTCGCTTGTGCTGCTCGTTCATGAACCTCACAGAGCAGGATTGCCAGAGATATTACCGCCTATCCCCCAAAAGGCTCTTAATTGCAACTGCCATTTAACTCGTCCCGCCCTGAGGAACACCACAGACGTACGAGTCCCCCTCCAACTGAAGTGCTGGACTTTTACGCCACTGGATCCTTCCAGGATCCCCTGGCCTTCATGGTTGGGACATCCAAGTCGGGATATCCTGGCTCTACACACAACTTTCATTTTAGCGAGTTCAGGTGTTCCTGCAGCCTTCCAGGGCGTTGCGCCTTTGGACGGGTGGCTGTGAGACAATGGCTGTCCGCTACGCACATACATTATAGCAACAACTCAGCGGCAACAGCAATTGGATATTGCGTTATTAAGCACCAGGTCTATGATTGAGTGACATTTGGCCTGTTAAAAAAGCATTTCAGATGCTTGGACGGATACTTGGCTTTTTAACACTTCCTGGTTCAAAAGAAATAATCCCTATGGAAAATGGATTTGAATGGAATGAATGGGTTTTCACAAAATATGTGAAAATAAGGTGTGAGTGAAACAATGGCAGTTGAAAACTTAGTAAACGGTTTGGTGAGTTAATTTGTAGTCATCATATCAATACCCTTCATTCTCTCATAGGGCTTTTCTTTTTTTAAACCGGAACGTGCAAAAATGCTAATGTTGCATGAAGCCCATTGACGGTGCTCATTGCTCTATGAAATTAGGGCCCAGAGTGTGAAAGACAGACATTACATAAAGCCTCGGAAGGCGCTCCGTTTCGCCTCTCCATCCATCCAGGGTTTCTAAGGCGCCTTCACATTACAAGATGGGACACGTTCCAGATGACTCATTCACACACTGCTCGCTTGTCGGGCGGAAGTCGACAGGCCTGCTTAGAGGGAGGAGGAGGCCGACTCAAACGACTGTCAGCCAGGACCGCGCAGAGGCTGATGGAGAGGCCAATGCCGAGGGCCTTTCTCAGCACAGCTGGCCAGTCCACTGCCTGATCTGATCCCACATGGTGCCACCGTTGCGTAAGCACGCATTCAGATGGACTGATGGGAAACCAGAGGCACTTTTTGTTTGTTTGTTTTTTTACTCTTTTCTCCAGGGCGCACTCAGAGAACAAAACAAGTGCATTGGGTGAACAGATCGGGTCGGCACCGGAGGAAGCAGAGCCAGAGGCCAGGCGTTCTGCTGGATGTGACAGGGTCCCCCTGGGGCCAACCGCTGCTCCGATTCTGTCAGCCGAGATAATACAATAGAGAGGGGGGAGGAGAGGACATGTGCCACTCTTCATCATTTCAAACTCCCGCGGATGAGTCAACAGGTCAGTGTGATGTGCTTATGACTACCAGCCCATTGTGACCTGGAATGCTGGAGCTACCAGGGCTAAACTGGGAGTAGTGCACAGATCTGGCATCCCAACCCCCTTCTCCTACACATATCTTTACACACTCAAGGAGGCATCCTCTAAAAAAAAAAAAAACAATAAAAAAAAATGTAAAAAAATGCATGAAGAATATAAATATCTTGCTGACCCAGAGCAAAGCCAGGGAGTAGATTTCCTGTTTTTCTGCAATTCATCAACTGCTAAATTTCTTGGTCCTCCATTTCTACGTCACATAGTGCTTACCCCGAGTCATTCCCTTACAGTGCGGTGATACAGTGCGGCTGAAGATGAGCCAATCACTATCCATTTCCCTCAACACTAACTGTCACGCACACACAAACACACCCAGTGAGCTGATCTCATAGCTAGATGACCCCTCCTAGCGTGACTAGACACTAGATACAGGCACCATACAGTCTGACTTGCGATCCTCTCACACAGTTACTGCAGGGGTTGCAATCACACAGCAGGTGCAGAAGCACAAATAGGAACTATGCCCCTTTATGACAATTTCCCCTGCATGTTTCTCCCTCCCACACACACACACACACACACACACACACACGCACACGCACACGCACACGCACACGCACACTTTCAGATAAAGACCTCATAAGCAGCTGATCCAGTGGCATGAAATTATGCTGAGAGTACCACTCCCTTCAAAGGACTCTGGCGCACTATGACAAGAAACAATGACACACATCTGGCCAGCTCATCTCCATCAGCAGGAAACATGGCTTCATAATCTGTGGAGTCCACCACAAGGGTTGGTACACCAGCTATAATAGCTAAAAACTAAAGGAAGGCTGACGTGCCAACCTTCGCCCATGCACCCACCATGTATCTCTCTTTCTCTCTCTCTCTCACAAACACACACACACACAGACACACCTGTTGAGCCCAGCATTGTTTACATGCCGTCATGTATATGGGATGGATTTGGGTTATTGGGTTATCCAACAGAGCAGGTGGTGTGCAAGCAGCAGGTGTGGGACAGAAATATACTCTCTCTCTCCCTCTTACACACCCACACACACACACACACACACACACACACACTGCGAGAGACAGTTGCGCTGTGCAGGAGCAGCAGCTGTGCTGTGAGGAGCCCAGACACCAGATCCTTCCCTGACTGCTGACACTGAATCTGGGTTCGGCGGCACACGTGGGCCCCACACTTCACACAATGGCTCGGGACGGGAGCGTCTCGGGAGGGGAGGAGGACGCCTCGCAGTGTACTTCTAAAACAACTCGGCCTGTCAACCATCGTCACACTCAGGCTTTTCACCCCACACATGTGCTCCGCTCTCTCTCGCCATCAGTGTCATTCATATTACATGCAGACACGTTTTAAAAAACATCCATTAGATGACGCATGCATGCAGAGCCTAACTGTTTGATCACTGGCACCTCACCACTCATTTCCTCTTCACTGAAGCACCTGGGGCACTGAAGCACCTCAGCCTGCCCTAGCGCCTTCTTCATGCCTCTGCTCATTTCTGCTTAGGCACACACTGCTCTCTTGACATGGGGAGTGTTCGGAAACTGCCACTCTGAGCGTTCCGAGCATACTCTGGCACTTTGAAACGGTTCGTAAATTGGGAATGTTGTTGGAACTGTCAATCGGTTTTTTGGAGTGTCACACTCTCAGAGCGTTCAGAGCACACCGTGGGCACTCCAGCTGAAGAGACGGAGTGGCAGAATGTGACGCAGTCTAATTAGAAAAAAAACAGACAGAGGGTGTTTTGGAAAAGTTTGACAGCTGCGGACTTATTGGCGAATTACAGACGATAATTAGTCATTTAACATAATCGCTTATATAGTATTCATCCTCACTGTCCTCAAGCTGTTGAATTAAACAGGAACCCAATTTCAACACAGCTGTATGTGTTACATCAACTTTGATCTTCAACAAAACATTCGTTATTTCGTAAAAGAGATGGAACACTGTTTCTTTCGAACTGGAGAGCATCATTCCGCTCTCAGAGCGGCAGATTGAATTTACGAATACATCCATGGTACAGTGTGGTGACTGATGGCAAGAGATTGTGAGGGTGCGGTTATGAGGGAAAACAGCATGCATTTGTGTGCGTAAAAAGTTTGCGTTTGAGTGCAGGCAAGCATGTGAAATCAGGCATTGGTTGGGCTGTGGGGTCGAGCTGTGAGGTAGGCTATGTATAAAAATGGAAGTGTGTGTGTGTGTGTGTGTGTGTGTGTGTCTGTGTGTGTGTGTGTGTGTGTGTGTGTGCGCGAGTGAGTTTGTCTCAGAATGTCTCACAGGGAGAAATGCAGGAGGTGTTTATGAGGAAGAGAGGGTCCAGTGTAACCTGTCTGACATCCAAAGCAGAGCTCTGGGGCTTACTGTGACAGTGTGGCAAGGGAGCTGGGCTGATCGGAATCAGCTACACTCATGGGTTATTGATGCGGCCCATCGGCCTCAGTGTCCTTAGCTGTGTGGCCAAGACAGCGTGATCCCTCGGAAGATGAACTGCATGAGCACATGATCATTTCACAAAGTGAAAAGAAAAAGGACACTTCAAACCGGAGACCAACAACAAGCTCGCATCTAGTTGTTTGTTTAAAAAACTGGTCAGGGGCATGATGGGGAATGCTGCATCAATTGTCAGAACTAGAGCATAAGGGTTGGGCAATTGGTTATTTGGAGATGGGCAGTACTGCTGCAATCAATATCACAATATTTTCCAAAAATATCACAGTAGTTCTAGCTTGACGAAAGTTTTGTTTGAAATCATAATATCTGCAAAACGCGACAGAGAGGGACGCCCAGGTCATCATGTGCACTTCTCATTCCTTTAACCCAGTTCATGCAGATGATATCTCTAGATGTTATCGTTTGGAAACCCAGACATTTGTGACCAACAAGACACATTGTGGTCACAGACATTTTACACTGAAAACATGCCTAAGAACCTAGTTAAACACTAAAACCACTCCAGAATGAGAATCCACCCGTATCTAACTTCATTAAATCAACGGGCCATATTTCTTTTCAAAAGCGGCCCCTGTGATGTACAAACACATGTGTGATGTTCTTCTTATTCTCCACCGAGGCACAGACGGCTGTAAAAAAAAAAAATCATCTGAGCTGGTGCACCATAGCATAGCCATTCCCAATGGATTTGCAAATTGCCTGGGTCACACATTACCACGTGATATGATCCTCAAATGCCTTTTAATAAACAACTACCTCAAACAGTGCTAATCCCATAAAAGCCTTCAAGGAATGCTTGCTATGTCTTGGTAACAAGCTGTTTCTCCATGCTGTTTTTTTTTTTATATAACTTTTAAAGCAAACAGACATATTTTATGACCCTTTCACGAACAAAACTATAATGCGGCTATAAATATTTGACAAACCAAATAAAACAAGAAGAAATAGCGCTCTTGGGTGACAGAGATGTGGCTGTAAATAGAAGCGGGCAGACAGAGGAAGAAGGGCACTTCACACCGCCGTGCAGATTCATAGAAAGGAAGCCCATGTGCATATTTTCAGGTTCTAAAGTGAAGATTATTTATATCCTGTGTTTGAGGTTGGCGTACATCAGCGGCAGTCTCCCCCATTCTACAGACAAATGAGCCCCAGCACCTTAGATAGTGAAAGTGTTTGTGAGTTCAGAATATAGTCACTTATATTCACCTCCAAGCCAAAGATCCTGTAGACAAAGGTGATGAGGTACCTTTGCCTCAGTCAGAACCAAGAACAGCAAGTGGGTACCGAGTAAGTAGAACTTTATCACATGATATCCTACACCTTTTCCTGTAAACCATCATGACCTTTGAATGTGAATGTGCTCCAAATCGAAAGAAACATTCTATAAATCTCTAGTTATCCATTTATCATCTGTTGATACAATTACAGGTCTTACCATCTTCTTCTTCCTATGTTTTCAGTGGCTAACAATTATTTAAGTGTCTTGAGACTGCTCAGTGGACACCTTACCTCTAGATTCCAGCGGGCGCTTTCTCAGGCTTCCTCCAGACGTCAGGGTCTGTGTCTGTGTCTGTGTCTACGAGCTCTGTCTTTCTTAGTGTAGCGCATGTACTCTCAGCAAGCACAAAGCCATCACACAAAGGCGATCATGCTGGGCTAGGTCACGGGTCCTAAATACATCTCAGTGAGAAACAGACGCAGATTATCTCAGATACGTAAACAGCTCAGAGCTCATAGACAGCACAGAGGACAGGATCTCACAGACTCGCACACTGTAAACATCAAGCTGCCAACACCTGACATGAGTGTGCAACAAGTGTTTGCTACAGTAGTCAACCCTGAACCTTAATACCATAGGTATGTAGGTCCTATGAATGCCACAGGCACTGTAAACAGGACTTTATACGGCGAGTTCTGGAATGAGGTCAAACGCTACTCTCAGGTGCCTTCAATCTTGAAGAGCTGCCAGTTGACTGCTCTCAGTAAAGGGATAATAATTAACAGTGACAGCTTCCTATTTCCCCAACATCTCCTGTGAGTGTCACCCCGTCTGCTTAAATTCTATCAAGGGCAGATCTCATTTCTTCTTTTTCTTGCCTTGCCCATCAGGCCTTGAAGCAATAATAATAGGCGGTGGAGAATAAGATCGAACCCACAGCCTGACTTTGCCTTTGCTCTCAGTAAGTATGCAACATGAAGATTCTCAAACAACAGAGATAGTACTTTTTGAATTACAGCTAGACTACACAGACAGGCCCTAGGATTTCCCTGTCTTTTAAACTCAAGGCATTCATCCAAAAGACTCAAGGACAGCTGGAAAAAGTTCAGTGCTCATCATCGAAGACCAAGTCTAACCATTACAATAACATTAAGTAAGATCATGCACCCACTATACAGAAGAGACCTGCCTGGACCTTCACCATTACCCTCTCACCCAATCATATCATCCGACTAATGGGGGCACAGTTGGGCAAATCCCATTAATGGCTGTTCCATTGTGGGTTGTCACCAAAGGCACCAGTGGTTACAGGCTTTTAAGTGACTCACAACTAATCAACTATTTCCCCACTCACACACTGAAGCAGCTTCACTTAAAAGAAGTCCACGACACAGGAAAATGAACCCCAGCTTTAAAATGCCTGCCATGTGGCTTGGTTGTGTGGGTCCATGGAACATTTGATGTCTTGATGTGCAACCTTGGGTGGCTACCGAGACACAGATGTGGGAAATTCCCTGGTCTTCAATTACAGTGTACCTCTTTTGCATGTGTCACACTCCTGCCCAGTTTCAGACATGGAACACACCAGCTTCTCAAAATGGACAACGCTATTCAGCAGCTTTTAAGAGTTTTCATTTCAGGAACAGGGCTCATCTCCGAATTGACACTTTAATTGCAGAATAAACCACTGATGTATGTCAGATCAAAATGTTTTCTTTCTTCACTTTCTTTTTTTTCCCTTTGTCCACCTGTAATAATCAGTAAACTCTTGTCAGTCAAGCCTTAGCCCAGATAATAGCCGTTTTAGCCACGGTTAATTACCCTGTTATCATTGCATAACTCACCTTGGCACCAAGAGTTCAATTTCAGTACTACTGGCTAGTCATTCATTCATTCATTATAACCCATGTCGAAATACTGTCATGGTTGAGTAATTAAGTTTAGAAACCCCCTTGTTTACGCCTGCACTGAATGACAGGGCACATGGAATAAGCAGTCCACCCAAACTAGCCACTATTACCTCCCCTGTTTTTTGCTGATGCTAATGGTCCAAGCTTATGTTCCTTGTGCCTCTAGCAATTGCAAAGTCAACACATTTCTCGGCTCAGCTATTTCCATTCTTGAGAAGCGGGAAGTGCTGAAACCTTGGTGGGTGTAAAGGTCTTGCAGCAGCTTGGGCAATTATAGTGGTTGTCGGACTGCCTAAGTTCAGAGGGCTAGGCAAATTGGTATGCTACTCTGCCTTGTTCCAGTCAACTACATTATCTGGCCATACAGAAAGTATCTGATACGAAGTGGATATAGTTACTGAGCTGTACAGGCAAAATATCTGTACAGAGAAAATATTTTGTCTTAAGGTGATGATACACAAAGCGAGTTTTTTGAGCATCATCATTGGGCATTGTTCCTGAGCAATGTTGTTCGGGCACTTTCCCACTGATATTCGGCATTGATATTTTTATCTGGACTTTAAATCACTAGTATGCAAATTGTCCCGATTACCCAATCAGAACACAAGGAACTGGTCACGCAATTGCCAGGCAACACTGCTCAAAAAGCTGCCCCGTGTATCATCACCTTTACACCACCACGCCGAAGGAGAAACTTTTCTCACTACTCAGACTTAAGATGGAGTTCAAAACTCTACACTGCAATGCAGCTTAAAAATAACAGAGACTATACTGAAATAAACAGTATCAATGGAACAGCTGGAAACTCATAAAAACGATCCAGCCTACATTAAAATTTTAGCAAGACCAGATGCCTGAGACACATAGACAAAAGACCCTCAAACATTTTCCAGGTTCTAGGGTCGGACTTTAAAAAGACCTCAAAGCTGCTCAAGTGATGCCAGAGAGAGAGAGAGAAAGAGAGAGAAACATACAGGAGGCAGCTCAGAGTGACAGCATCTGTTTCTCTCATTCATACATGTGTTGAACACATTCTCCACAGCCCTAGCCCACCGCTCCCTGAGACGACAGGCGCTGTGCACAAAGCTGAACACATTTGCACTGCACTTCTTCCACACAAAAGTGGAAGCAGAGCCCAATACCCTCTGGATAGCATTTAGCTCATGGTGTTCTGCATGGGTGCTCCTCTTAAGGAAGGTGAGCAACCAATCAGAAAAGGCACTCATCAAGCTCTTTAAATAAATACAGAATCAGCAACAAGCGTTTAAAATGGGTCCTGTAGTACAAATTCAAAATATTGGAGAGAATTGTCTGCCTCCGCCCCTTCCTCCCCAGACTCAAAGCTCATGCGAGTTGCCGAGGTAGTAAACAGCCCTGGGCCTTCTGCTCCTCCATTGTGACTGATAGTAGTTCATGTTAGCGTGTGTTAGCGTGTGTTAGCATGACGGCCAATTTGTTTCATATCTGGCAACCCCAGGTGTTGAAATGGTACTGCAGAAATGGCAAAAAACACAAATGGACGTTCCTCTCCGAAACAGAAATCTCAAAGGAGAACATACTGGCTGTCGCATTGTTGTCAGAGGGAGCAGTAAATATATTACATATTGGTCCTTTAACTAATAAAAGCTGACATCACTGATGAAGGAAAGACAGGGCTTTTCCAACCATGAGCTAATGATCCAACAGTCTTCCCCTAGGTAAGCTGGATGTCTATCATCATTTACCTTCATAGATAAAGAAGTAAAAACTCAGAGAAAATCAGTGCCCACTGTATTGGCTTAAGATGTCTAATGAACTAGCTTTATGCAGGCATATTGTTGAACAACTTTAGCCCATGATGAAAGAAAATTCAGGGTGGAAAATGTTGCAGACCTTCTTGCAATATGTATTGATAGCAGTACTGTTACATCCCAAAACTGTAAAAAAAAAAACCTGCTTTCTCAGTCGGACTAATAACAAATTGACCGTCTCCTACTTACCATGAAATTTCCCAAGTAGGCTATAGGCCTGTTCTGTCAAATGTGTTGCCATGGCCCACACCGAAACAAACAGCCCTTACCAAGTCCACAGCATGGGTAAAGACCGACAAGTCAGGCAGGTCCGTCCCATGAATCACACCAGCGCATGTGAGTTTCTGACACGACACTAACAACTTATGAATCTCTCTTCCTCTGGAAGCAGCACAATTAACTTGTTCAATCCTACAAAAATATTTTCAGTTATGAGGCTCTAAAAATGTTAATGAATGATGTATCAATGCATTTCCAGCAGACACTGAAATAATAAAAAGGGTCTCGATGAAATACATGCAGGTATACACATGCGTACGCATAGCTCTTGTTCTACCTGACATTCTACTCTGTTCTTTCTTTTAGTTTCACTTTGAGTCAAGTTCTTGATGCATTGGATCTAGGTTAACGCCCAGACAAGGTAGGGAACATCGCAGTTATCTCTCAAAATGAGAAAGATGTCCTCAGTGACTAATAACGATGGGTCAGATATGGACTATGAAGGGGATACAGGCTATTTGCCAGCCAGGCTGTTGAATGCATATGCTGAACTTATTATGCAAACAGATGACAGGAACATTATCAGTCACACTAGAATGTGATAAAGCATTCTAGTGGCAATGCTGGCGACTGAGTTTTAAATGTGTTAATGACTGGGATGCCATGTGTAAGAATTTTGATGACTGCATCTAAGAGAAATATGTTGTCACATCATCACATTACCTCACCGGTCACACTTGTGACTGCCCATAAAACACACTTACAAACCCCTAATTTTCCATGAAACTTTGATTATTTCAAAGGGTTACTAATGACACGTGATTTAGATATTTTCATGTCTGGAAAATTCAGGATAAAACGGGTTAAGGAAGTGCGAGATGTGATGAAAGCCTTTGGGTCAAAATAACAAACACATTATGGAAAGGTTAAGTCTGTGCCATGATTTCGTGCTTTCTCCGTTTTAACGAATTAATTTAGACGGTGGGAACAAATACATAATAGTGTATCCGTGCATATATAACGCTGTGAACTTTTACTAATCAGCTGCTGACCACCGTGTAACGTTATAATTTAGACAATCATGCATGAATTGACTTTGTTAATTGTGGGTGAAACTGTTGGTTTTATGATAGTGGTGGCAAATAACTTTTAGAACACCATATTACACATGCCCGAATAATTTAGTGTCAATAGCGTCACGCGTTATAGCCTACAGTTAAGTAAGTGACCCAAACTCCAGTAGAAACGTCAGCTGCCCAAGGCTTATATTTGTCTGCGGTGTTCTTTTAATTGTATGGTGCTACCACTGCTGCTAACTTCAAAACGCAATCGTTACTGGTCGCCTCCAACGTCCAGATACCCTGTCCTGGTTGTTTACAATAGCCAGCATAACTGACGATGTATAGTTAAGAAGCAATACGCTCCTCCTCAACGTCACTAGCCGCATAAGTTATCCTACTTTACATTAACACTTAGTTATGCTTCCAACTATAAATTCGCTTGAAAGTTGTACACATTACTTCTCCTTATAACTGGTTAACAAAACAGCGAATACGGACAGCTAGCTGCAGGATAAATGCAACTTAACCTACAATGCTCACTGACAGGCTAGCCGTTTCAATAATGCATAAGTTAGCTAGCACTAGCTAGCTGGTAGTTTACAAACGGTCCAGAGTTTTTAACAGCTAAACGGGATTCCAACCGATGAATAAAAGAGTACACCCCTTATGTTTTATATCGGCAACACACGCAAAATTAAGTTAATTTCAGATGGACGAGCTTCTTTGCCAAGACAATTTACTTGGCTAATATTAACCCCCGACTGTATCCCAAGTGAAGCTAACATTAGCAGAACGTATGAGCCCATTTCCAAGTTCCAAGTCCATATTAGCAGGCTAACGCTAGCTAACAAATGGCTGAGTAATATAGGAAAGTAAACCCAGACAAATAAACGGAATCGTGGCATTATAAATGGAAAAATACGTACCTCGAAAAGAAAACGTATGCCAGTAAAGTTGGAGTGACCTGTAGCTCCCAGAAGAAATTCCAGATTTGTCACCCTTTCAACTTTGCCTCTGTCAGTCGCAAGGCGGCAGCTTACTAGGGCACTTTGCGGGCAATAACAATATGGCTCCGTAAAGTTGTTAGCGGGATTGGAAACGTCACTTCTCTGGAGACAGATAGGGTGAGAAGGGCAGAGACGTTCTAATTTGATGTAATAAACAGAATACACAATCCAATCATTGGGCAAGTAATTTCCATCTGTCGTGCAAACAGTAACCTGCTTCCGACTTTGCTCTTTGCTTCTTCTGAGAACTTTGGTGCCTGTGCCAAAGTAGATGAACCAGTATGACAACTTTCTTTCCAGAAAGGCCTATGGCTATTGATTTGGACATCATGCAAAACTACATAGACTTTTAACATGAATAAACTTTTCCTATAGCCTACTGGTGTAGTGGGCTACCAAAGGAGGGTTAGATGTAATAATAGACATCTGATTATCCCTATTTCTCAACAACAAACGTTTGTTTTTAAGACAAGAAATATATTTCTAAAAGAAAATCAATACTTTTTTGAAACCGTCAGTGTAAGTATCGTTGCCAAGTGAATCTAGTGGTCCTGCGACAGCATGAGATTTATATTTGCGCGAAGCAAGTGATGTAACTTTTAGAAACTGCAGGTGTTAGCTCGCGGCATTATTATATATAGGCAAACTAGCGTAGGACGGTTACGCACTAAATAGATTGTTAATGTAACGTACATAATGTGCGCTTGATACCTACAATTTATATAATGCTTCATCACTTAGACTACTTTGAAAATCAACCTGTGTGAAAAAGTATGCCACCACCCTCCAGAGTCCAACTAGTAGTCTCTAAAGGGTGTTAGGTGTTGGTCACTAATGATGACACCTCAACTATGACTTTTAGAATCATGCACCAAATTCAGTAAGTTGCCTAAGCGTTTACAAATATGATCATACAGCTTCAAGCCACAGGACGCAGGGAACAGGTCAATGCAATCTGTTCATTGCACACTGCAGTCTTCATACTGTGAAATGTGAAGGATGTCCTCTTGACCATATAGGCCTCAGCTCTATGTAGGTGTATAGTGTCATATGTGGATGAGGCTCTTACATTCAAATGAAATTTTATTGTAAAAAATATATATATATAATAATCTTATTTGTACATGTATTAATGTCAGAATTGATTGCAACATAAATTAATGAATTACAATTTACATGAAGAAATAACATTTAAATTCACTTCATCACTCTCTTTTACTCTAATTTAGTGAGGAAGTCATGCAAAGGTGTCATGGTTGACTGCAAGCTTTCGGCTGGCCTTTCTGAAAGAGTGTCACAGTGTCAGTGTCAGTCGCTTGACCTACTTGATCTTTCACATCCTCATGCCAACACCAGTTCATATCTGGTCCAGTGAGTTGACTGGAGCAGGTGTGTTGGTTGTGTTTTCAATCAAATAGCAAATCTATTTCAAGTCTAATTTTAGAAAAATAATAATAAAAGAATAGCCTACTGATAAAAAGAGAATGGTCCTGTTTGACATAATGGCCCGTCAATGTCGAGAAGCGCCAAGAACTGAGGAAGACTTTTAATTTCGTTGCGACTCCCTGCTGCCCCCAGGTGTCTGCCCCTCTCACTTAACGGACACAATTTCAAGAGGTTGACTCATGAAGCTATTTGCATGTCTTGATTTTTAAGTCCCATGAGTTATTGCCTACTCCTTTTGCCATCTATTGAGACCTCGCTCATAACCGTGACTATTTCATATCATTTACCTCAGAATACGTCCTGACATTCCTGTCAAACTATGTAAGATTAAGTGGTAAAAAAACACAGAAGAAATTGTTAAATAAGGGGGGGAAAACATCAGCATGTCAACCATAGGTTCTTTATAATTGTATGATCTCTGCTGAGGGGCCAATAGCAGAGCGACATTCTGCGTCATTACATTTTGGTCCTTGTTCGCATCTGACTGCCGACGCTCGAGTTTCGTAGTAGTTTACACGTAAGGCTTTCAGGAGGAACAACTTGAATTCACACTCGGGACAGGACAAATGCATTCCGTGGACGTGCGTAATAGCGTTAATGCCTAGGCTATTTTGTATCCACTGATATGGTGCTTAAACCTCGTGCTTTTGCGCTTCAACACTTGCACTCTACCGAGTTGGCGATTCGAGTTTTTTGGCAACTTACAATCTTACGGTAGGTATTCCTGTGCATTATGTGTGTCGAGGGTTTTAATGCTATATTTGCTACCTTGACATTGTCATGAGCAATCCTTCATCTCCGTTGGTAATAGACGTGTTTGCTCATTGTTTTTAGGGTTGCGCTGTATAACTTACCTTAAAGCTATCCAATCCCTGCCAACTGTGGATGTTAAAGCTTGGGATATAAGTGATGCTTGACCACAGAGGATATTGTATCTTTCGAGGAGTGGTCACCATTCGGCAAGACTGACTTTACGCACCGCTGACCAAAGATGCTGCAAGGATTGGAGCCAACGAACTGTACTGTGTGTTGCTGTACACTTGCCAACAAAATACTGATGGTGGTATTTATGATTTTATTAATCTTTGCGATACTGTTTGGAAACTCAGTAACGTTAGCTGTGATTTTTGGAACCAAACATTTTCACACTCCTCAGGGTTACCTGAAAGCATCCCTGGCCACGGCTGACCTAGCAGTGGGCATTTTCGTGGTACCTCTCTCTGTTTACGCAGAGGTTTCTCTTTTGATCAATGGCACCACACCAGAATGGACAATGCGTAATTCACAGGACATCACTTTTCACCCGTGCATCTTTATCGGACCCATGTTTGCAGGTTGCACATTGGTTTCAATCACAACAATCTTCCTTCTTACCATTGAGCGGAGTATTGCGGTTGTGAGGCCTCTGCATAAGGAGTCTGTGATAACGAGGAAGAGAACAACCGTCTTAATTGTCTTCTCTTGGCTAGGGAGTTTTCTCCTGGCTGTAACTCCCATTATATTTAGCAAAGACATCTCACTGGAATATAACCCTTGCAGTAGGATGTGTAATTACGCAGTGGGGAGAAATGGCTTCCCCTCTCATGCGTGGAACATTCTTTTACTTTTTCCAGCATTTGATTTCACTCTACTGGGGGGAACTGTGGTGATAAATGTTATATCCCTGTCCACCATCCGCCAGCATTCAAAGAGAAGGAAACATCTAGCGGAGGCGGAATGCCAAAGCATCTCCAAACCCACTTTTTCCGACATCAAGGCTGCGAAGACCATAGGAACTTTGACCTTAGCCTTCACGGCATCTTTCACTCCCATTGCTGTCTTCGTTGTCGGGAATGTCATAGGCAATGAATGGTGCAATTTCTCTTTTTTTGCTTTCTGGATATTAGCCACAAACAGTTGCTGGAACGTTATAATATACAGTGTCAGAGACCAGAAGTTTAGACATTGTGCGCACCAGCTTCTAGCATTACCGAGGGGAAAGAATGATGCCAACACCTAACATGCATACAGTACATGTATATTATCATTTTACAAGTAGCCTGACATAATTCTATGAATTTAATTTGAAATACTGGAGTAATATCTCCGAATGAATGCCTTTTTGCATATCTTCGACTGTCTCAAGAACAGGGTTTCTGTTGTGTTGTTAGTTATTTTGCATGACTCTGTTATTTGCAGGTATTAGCATGCTGTTAATGTTATTTATATTTATGTTATTAACAACATAAAATGTTTACAACCATTGTAAAAATGCTTTTTTTTCAGTGTAGCTTTATTGCTTAATGATGCTGTTTGGTGTACATTGCCATGTTGCTGTGCAGGTTTATTTCTGTGTGTGTGTGTGTGTGTGTGTGTGTGTTTAATGAAGGCTACATAGGGATTGTTGTCCTCAGTATTGTTCTGTTCGGTTCTGTGCATGACACTGGATGGCGACAGAGCTCAGTACCTTGACTCAAAGGGTGTGTTTTTTTTTTTTTTTACAGAATACGGAATGTAAATATGTACTGCATTAAACATCAAGGGAATAGTGGAACACAGTGAGCGTGGTTCAGTGGGGAAAGAGGCTGCAAGCAAGTGATAACTGCATCAGCGCTGTTGTAATTGGCATGCTATTTTTGACAATTGTCACTTTGTAAAATGTTTACATGAGAGGAATCAAATGAAAAAATAAACTCTTTTTTTTCATCAACGAGACATGCGTTAGTGTTCTCACATGTCCAATTATGTTCATGCAGGCATAATTAAAAATACCATTACTTACAACAAAATATACTATCCTACCGAAACATTACTATCCCATGTACTATCACACACACAGCCGGCTACTGCAAAGCTGCTATCCTTCCGACATGAGGTAAGTCCAGGGGGAATCTTGGGTCTGAAGTTTCTAAACCCATGGTTAATCCTTTTTGAGGATTGTGCCCAGATGAGTCTCCAATCATTTGTCCCTACACTGCTGTCCAGCGCCTGGAGTGGTCAGCGCAGAACCCCAGACCGCCGATGCCCCATCAGCCAACAGTCTTGAAGCAGATGGCCTGGCTTTTGTTTGTTTTTCTTTTTCTTTTTACTCTTTTTTCTTTTTTTTGTAATTTCACTATGTCTTGACTGTGCCGGCACAGAAGGGATCTTCTGCTTTAGCACAGGGTTTAGGGTTCTCAGAGAGCCCATGGAAAATCATCCCCCCCCCCCCCCCTCTCTCTTCCCTCCCTCTTTTGTTTTTACTACATTTGGAGTAAAGAGGAACCCTCCCGTGAAAGTCTGCTGTCACGTTTCAGTGCAGATGGCCAGATCAGGGATATGTGGGAGGGTTTGTATTACTCAATGTTTTTTTTTCTCCCTCCAGGATCCAAGTATGAGGACAGTGTGGTGATTTTGTAACCTTATCTGATCCTTTGGATTTTCAAAAGTGAAATTATCTCAGTGGCAACACTCTCACGACAATTGCCAGTGGTGTTTTGATGGAAGCTTCAATACTCCACACTTGTGACTGATTCTGACAGCCAGGAACACTCCTGGCTTCCACGCCACCATCATTCTGCACTATTGAAAGTGGCACTTCAAAGAAAGACAAAGGATTGCTCCAGACAGATTCTGCACGTATCCAAAAAAAGGAGTTTGATTCATGTAGACTATAGAACTAGAGACATTACTACACACCTAATACTTATTCTGTCAAATAATTCTTTGATCTGAATCTGCAAGACTTGGCTCATTCCATAGCCCAAGGGGAGTCGGAAATCGGGTTGTAGTGAAAGGTTACTCTGAGGACAGTTTACCACTCACTGATCAAAACATTTTTTTATCTCAGTCTGTAACATCTAGACCTCCACTCGTTTCTTGTCTTCTTCAGAGAGCATAAGTCTGTCACCTGTATCATTCATGCATCACCAGACATCTAGAAAATTAAAAATACGCAGTTGTCCTATGTATCTTATGCACCAACCACACCAAGTTAATTTCCTGTATGTGAAAATATACTTGGCCAATAAAATAATTCTGATTCTGATTGTGTCATTGCACACTTTCCACTTTCTAAAGACATGTTACTAAATATTCACAGAAGATGCATTTAAAAGTTAAACCGATATTTTGTTTCATACGAGGTGGATGTGGACTTAGATGATGTTTACATCACAAAGAAAGTCAGTGATTATATGCAGCTGAAGATTAATAGGGATTTATGTTTGTGTAACAAATGGTTTGGCTCAGTGGAATGTTTTTTTTCAGACAACTGTGGAATTTGTGCTCGGGATTTGCAAGAAGCCACCCTCTGAATAGACTGCTTTCGCAGATGGAAAAATAGGAATGTTTCTTTCAGACTTCCAAAGCACACAGCATAAAACATTTATAATGTTTGGTCAATCTCACTCAGTTCATGTTATCTTTTTTCTCCCCACATTCCAAAAATATTTACTTCTCGCACTTTGAAAGTGGTGTATTTTAATCATGAAATATGTAATTTTTAGCCCGTGATTCTCCTTCCAAACTCACGTATCATGTTGACAGCATTGTCACTAGGCAGTGAAAGGCAGTCGTTCCATGGAGACGAGACACCTGACCTTGGGAACAGTGGTAAAGCCATGGAACACAGACCGAGCAGAAGGAAGGTTACATTAATCTATTTCCACTGCTCTAAGGGCCCTAGGCCAATTTGCTACCACTGAGAAATAAAAGCACAAAAGGGCATGTCTCCACCACACTGAGTTACTGTGTATTTTTTATTTTTTTTACTAGACTAGACTGAATGTATCTGTTGCAGGGATTTAGAAATGTAATATTAGGCATGAGAAACAAATACTCTCCAGAAAAAAGAAAATGGCTCATGCACAGAGACTGGAAAGAAATAGTTATTTAGTAAACTATGAGAGATAACAGTTCTGAGCCTTTGTTATCTGGTTATATGCATAAAATATCTCATAGCTGTCAAGTACAAAAACCTAAGCTGTCGATGTCTTGTCACAAGAGTCCTCATTAATTAACCACTAAAGAATGACCATTAATCAACAGTCTTGGCAAGACATCACAATTGGCATATTTTTAAAGAAAGGCCTCAGTGGGATGAGAGTTGACTGAAGCGCTACAAACAGTTGACCTCTCAGCCTCTTGATGGGGAAATACCTATATGAGGCACCAAAACCTGAACAAGAGTGCAATCTGTGAGTTCATTTATATAGTGCCTGCATTGTATTGTGTGCCATTGTGTTTTCTTTTTTAGATTCATTTTTTTTCCTTTCAATTGCCGTGTGAAAAAAAAGTGAAAGAAGCTTTCATGTAACATTCTTGGAAATACAGATGCTTGCTAGATAGATAGATAGATAGATATATAGATAGATAGATAGATAGATAAATTGATGGATACTTTATTAATCCAGAGGGAAATTTAGGTCATCCAGTAGCTTATACACTTATGCACTTATACAACTCACAGACATACATACATAAATCACATATACGACACTGTGCCCATCATGGTATCAAATCTCTTGTACTCTTCTGCAGTGAAAGTGCTTCACCTGGCAGTACAATTGAAAAAGCCAGGAATAAAGTGAATAATAACGTCCTGATGATCTACAGTAGTTTGAAGTTCAACAAATGGTCACGCCACACTGGACATACCTTGTTACCATTAAGGAGAGTAAAAAAACAAAAGTTGGAAATCTCAAATGCATTGAAATAAATGTCAGAGCTGTCTCACAGTGATACGAGTTCCTCATAGTTGTAAAGCAATGAGGTGGAAAAGTGCTATGTGCCCTTAACCTGAATTATATAGTGTGTGTGGAGTCCCTAATTTTCAAAAAATTTCAAACTCTTCTTTTTCAAGCTATATTGACTTGATATACTGTTGTTATTCAACTTTTTGGCCTAGAGGTTGACTCCACATGACTTTTCCCTTTTGGTCTACAGCAGTCTACAAGTTTAAATGAGACCGTGTGAAAGGAAGTACAGAAGTAGAACTAGAACAAGCCTCGAAGACTTAGTTCCCTGTCAGACTACCCTGTTGAAGCATGAAGGCTCAAGACGTATTAAGAAGCAAAGAACAAAACAGTGTTCTTAACCTTGTCAGTATGATGCCCAATTAAAAGTCTTATTAAAATGCTGAGTCACTCTACTACCTCCTTTAATTGTTTTCAGCTGTAGTCTTTTAATTACAAGCACTGATTCAGGAAAGGTTGCTGACATCCATCCAGCTTATCTGATCACCTTCAGCAAACCTTCACTCCATAGAGATAGCATTTAGATAGGAGAGGCTATAGTCGGCACCTGTCAGGCACCTGTCTTAGAAACCTATTGTAATCTGAAATAAAAAGAAAACAAGCAAATTATGAATTAAATAAAGTCCCACCCAGCCAGTAAATCAATTAAAACCATATTTAGACACAGGAGGAATTCAAACTCACTGTGAACTCGAAGTAATATGGGATATTACACCTGCAATTACACCTTAAAATGATGTACATGTACTTTCAGACTTAACTAGCTACTTAACTTCATCCTACCATTTGCCACAGAAAACTACCACAACAGTGGGATGTTTTCCATTGTCCTCTAACAACACAGTACAAATCCAGCCAGGCACTGTCTGTGAGTTTTATAATGAAGGCTACTGCCTAATGATTTGCAGGACAGGAAATCAAACAGACGATGGCATTTATTGTCAAAGGAAAAAATAAAAACGACGACCCAAACAGGAAACTCTCCCTCACTTAACGCTCTTTCTTCTGCCCTTGGCAGAAAGCGGCAGACGCATTGAGGTCATTATTGAATGTCAGTTTCTTCTGCCAAGAAGAGAAGGCCAGAAGGTGAACATGGGGGAGGTGTGATTATTTGAGTCTTGAGTGGTGGCCCACAGGTCAAGTAGTTGTCTGTGCTTTTAAGAGGGTGAGAAGATTCATTCGGGGAGCAGTTTGGATGTATACAGGTGGCTTTATGAGAGTGGGGGGGAAACTGCATTGTTGAAGCCAGCAAAAGCAGGCGGGTGTTCAAGCACCGGAAGTTCAGTTCACTGGAACGGAGTGTAATTAAATGTCAGTGTGTTCCATATGATGAAACATGAGGGCTGGTAGGTGGACATGATGAGGATTTATTAAGTCAGTTGTGAAAACGTTGGTCCAGCAGGATTACTATGCACTGTACTTTAAAAAAAGCGTTGATAAATGCTTATTTTTCATGACAGTTTCATTGTTTAGGGTGCCCTGGTGCCTATGGTCCCATACATGATTTTGTGGAGTTGACCATAGCCAGCCACACTAGTTTCCACAGCAAAACAGCATACTCACTACATGTGGTTGTAATATGGCCCACTGAGTTTTTTGTTAACAGCACCAAATCTGCTGAGTGTATGAGGAGCCCTTTCTCTATAACCAACAGAAGACCCTGTAATGCAAAAAAGAGATGAATCTGTCACATGTCGGTAGTCAGGGTTTGAACTTTTACAGCCAGTGCATTCGCATCTGTGTACACTTCACCATCTCTACATAGCAATTTTTGAAAAGACATGAGCATATACAAAAATATGACTGTGTTTTGAAAAGTGCAACAAGCAATTCTGGCAGGGGTTTAAGAATATACATCTTCTGTTGTTATTATCTGTTTTCACACCATCAATGAACCAGACCACCTAAATCTCAGTAAAGCTGCAGTAATCCTCCGTTTGGCATTGCAGAACTCTGTCTGACGGGGGTTCAGCCATCTTTTCTGAAATTCATAAAATGGTTTTTGAAACTGGAAGGCTTTTATCTCGACCGAGACTGCATCTGACCTTTAAGGGACAGGCCTATAACCGCATATCTGGGCATAATACTGTTTTTTGCATTAATGGACATAGCCTTTGATGAAAGGTTATTGTCAGTGGCCTGCATATGTGGGTTGTCGAAAAAAAAATATTGTTTTACATTCTTTTTTTTAAAGAGCAGTGGCCTCCAGCCACTATAATGAAGCCTGATTGCATTCATATCTATTCTGGTTGTTCTCACCTTTCTCTGGATCCACCTTTGATCCCAGAACACTTAGAACCATTATATGCCTATAACATGGGTGGATGTTGAAGCTCACCAAGCCATCTTTTCTGCAGTGACAAAGTAACTTCTATCTTTTGGACAGCCTGGATGCTGAGTGATAATTGAGCAGTGTACTTACAAACACAGCAAACTCACAAATTAGTTCAGTAATTTACCACATGACCTTTGTACCTGCCTTGTGCATGCCATGACCGTTCTCTTTGGATACACCTGGCTAAACGCTAACTGATTTTGATCATTAAGGACAGATTCCCTAACTTGGCATATCAATGACTGTATATAGAGATGGACAGTATGTTGTGTCCAAAAAGGGAAGCAACCACAGGTCTAGCGCCCTTGTCGGTGGGCTGCAGTACAATGTGTTTCAATGATAAAGTAGCCTATTTTCCATGACACTTTTCTCATCTAAACCATCTACATCTACAGTGTCTGATTCAGTTAGTTTTCCCTATGCTAATATCTGCACATTTTTTATTTCCCCCTAAAAATTTGATGTTAAATGATGATTGATAGCCTTTGCTGGAAGAGACCAGCTGCAGTACCTGAATCGCGCCCCTACTGGTTAATTAGTGGAGTTTGCAGTCGAGTTTAACATATGATTGTTTTATCATTTCTTGTATCTGTTAATGTCCTGGCATGTCCTGTGATGCTGTTGCTTGTACAGACCCTCTGTGGAAGGTTCTTCACAGTTTCTTCAGTAAGAAATGTTTTAATAATGAGTTAATATCCAACACTTCACTGCAGGAACATTCTGCATGAGTAGCTACATTGAATGGGTAACGATAGTCAAAGACCCAGTAGGGATCATGATGCGCTTATATTAATATTTTAGCCTTTATGTCAGATATAAAAAATGACAACAGATGATAAAGAATAGGAAAACATGAGTGTTATCAGGACAGGAGTTTCACTGGTAGCACGATGACCATGGCTATTGTTGTCCACCTTTCTGGCCTTGATGCCTTTGTGAATATTGCATGTTCCTTAGCCGCTGTGGCCTCGGTGCCATGCATGTTGTGCTTTAATCTATTTATTTATTTTTCTTTATAACATGTCTTTATAACATGGTGCTTCTCTGCGCTAAAATGATATTAACGATTTAAAAATCAAGCGTCAGTGATGTAGACGTGAAAATCAATCAAAAATAAAAAACCAAGCTAGTCAAGGTCTGACTTAAGTTTTGCCTGTAAGGGAGTTGGTGTGCAGGCTGATCTTACTTATTAGTTATTATGCAACATTACACTCACCTGACAAATAGGACATCCACGAACAGAGTGTCTGCTGTTGCTGTAAGTTCAAAGAAGACATACTGCCACATGCTGCACCTTGAAATCGGGACAAGGGGACGGGGTACCTGTACCAGGAGTACCTGATTTCGACTCTCATCTCTACTGCGCAATCTATACCATATGTCTGTCATTAAATAAAACTTGTAAGACACTGTCAGAATTGCTGTGCACAGGAGTGGCAAACAACACATTCAATTCCCTCCCATGTTAAAAGTCACAATTGAAGAACACTTCAAACTCAGGAACATGCATTAGCCTAAGTGAATAAAGGCCGTCACAAAAGTATTCTAAGGGGGTAATTCCACAGATATTAGAGTACACAAAGGATAGACATCCACCTTTCTGTTCAAGTGATTCATGAAGATTACCCAGATATAGCAGACAATTGGTTGTCTCTGGATGTGACCTTTTAGAGTAGTTGGATGGATAAACAACCAAGAGGAACTTTAACATGCTTATGTTACATCTCTCGCCGGCATAACCCAAGAAGGTCATAACTCATAACCCATTACGTGCGTGTCCTTATCGCTGTGCCTCAGCACCACTTCATGCTGTTGCTGACTTCACACGTCTACTGGAGAGGACAGAGTGTACCCACCACAACGCACATCCGTATGACCACTGCCTGTTTGAACAGTGAGGTAACAAGTGCTCATCTCGCCTTTCGTGACGCATAGACCTAACATCTTTAGATGAGTGCAGACAGCCATGCAGATAATCTTATCAAACTAAAAGAGAGACTCATGATGGCCAATTCATTTTTAAAAATGGGGTTAATTTGTGCCGATCATCTTAATTCCTGCACTGGAAAAGTTTACACATGTAAAACATGAAACCAAACACGTACTGCCCCATGTCCTGGAGCTGTTTGTCTGTCTATTGGCGTGCCACTACACCCTTTATATCCATGCTCAGAAGGCTGACAAACTCAGCCACTGTACAGCATGGGGAGTGAATCATCTGGATGGTATAAATGCTTGTGACACGAGGGCTGATTTACAGGTTGGGATAAAAAGCATCAGCTAAACAAAACAAACAAATAAATAATTAATTAAATCAAAACTGCAATAATGGAAGGAGCGCATGTTTAGATCTGACTATAAAGACTTGAAGGGGTGGAGGGAAACAAAGTAACAGCCTTTGATGCTGTGGATTACATTGACCTAAACAACAAAAAGGACACTATAATGGCTGTGCACAAAGCTGGCAAACAACCTTGGACAGCATGCTGTTCCTTACAAAAGTTCTCCTTCGATGAGTTATTCCATGAGACATGAGTGCAGTGTGCACAACATGGCACTAGTTTTGATCATCTACTTCAATGCAGCATTGAGAGGAAAAGAACACACGTTAACAAGCATCTGCCGTCTTTTTTCATCTGTGTACTGTGATATTACAGACAAGGTCCAAGGGTTAGCCCGGAGTGCTTCTTCCTTTCCTGTAGCCTTCAGTGCTCTTCTGCTAAATGAATTCTCTTGTTAGCGTCTCTGTTCACAGTGCTTGAAAGCAGGGGCTCTTAATTCCACTCCTGGAGCCCTCCATGCCAACATCTATCTGTTTCATGGCCTCCTGAATAACCAACTGTAATTATAACGCATATAAAGCAGTAGTAAGGTGTTTTTCGTCTAAAACTAGCCAGCTAATATATATAAAAAAAAGTTTCAGACAGAGGGTAAGTACAGATGTACAGTATGAGAAAGAAAACCGGTTTTTGGAACACTGAAGCATGTAAATATATTCAAGTAGACCCCAGAAATAAAACTATGATAATTGAAAATGAGAATAATAGGTCCTTCTTGAGATAATTCACTGACATTTTATTCATTTTCACTTGAACGCTGCTCAGACTCTGATTAAGCTTGACTGAAGGACCTAATGACAGCATGGTGTGAGGCTATAATTGAGAACAGAAAGCTCGAACTGAAAGAAGAAGAACTGAAAATCCACGAGCAGAATATCTTTGCCTCCAAAGTTAATGGCCTGCTGAATTTATGGGGAAGTCTAAACCTACATATACTGTATGTGCTTCATGCAAATCCAACCGTGTCAGTATTCACATTCACGCAAGGGCAGGACAAAACTGCCTGATCATAAACGTCTGTAGACAAAGATGACAACCATACATACAGCGAGGAAAGGAAGACAATAAATAAATAAATAAATAAATAAAAGATCCAAGGTCAATATGATTTATTTAAGTACTCACTGAGTCAGTGCCTTTGTATTACTTCATATGAACTGCATGAATTTTGCAATCGTAGCTACAAAAACAAAAAAAGCCCAGTGCTTGCGGACATCAGTAGGTCTGTTTCCATGACCTGATATAGAGTTGTAAAGGAAGGAGCGGGTTCCTCTTCTGTAGGCTGGGGTGGAACACGTCAAAGTCGACCCTCCTCACTCGCTGCAGGTAGTCCTCCAGGCCAACCTGTGGTTTTAAGGGAGACAAATGAAGCAACACTAACCTCCAGCACAGCAGATACACACAGAGGGATTCAAGTCAGTATTTGGCTCCATACTGTTCCATGCGAGAGCAGAGTGTGATACTGCCTCATTAAGAAAAATACTGAAATCTACATTGAATCCTTTCCGCAGGAAGAACCCTTTGTTTTTAAAAAGAGGGATATCCATGCTGTTATTCTAAAGTAAAATAAAAAATACTATGATATGAACAGGCAAGGAATAAGTTGGGTACTTGGTGTTTTAGAACCCTTAAAATGTTCTGGAATTGGGGGGCACTGTGGCGCAAGCAGTAGCCCCGACCACATTCGGGCTTGACGCCCATGGAGGACACGGGTACGAATCCGGCCCCATGTCATTTCTCCTGTCCACTCCCCAGCTCTTCTCCCTCTCATTTCCTGTCCCACTCTTCACTGCACTATCGATTAAAGGCACAAAAAGCCCAAAAAAAAATATTAAAAAAAAAAATAAAATGTTCTGGAATGCATTCATTCTTCTTTGAAGGGAACTACTCTGAACACCAACCAACCCGCTGTTAACAGAACTGCCAAACCGAGTGCAGTTTCAAGTTCTACCTTGTAAGTCGTGATAGTGTCTCAATGTGCCCTTCAAATGGTGAAAGTTTTTGCCCCAAGACCTGAAACTTCTTGTTCAGAAGTTCAGGTAAGGTGGAAAAAAAGTGCTTTTTAATGGGAGTCAAGCCAAAAAAAAACAGAGTGCCTTGAATGCATCGGGACAGGAACAGATTGTGTGAGGATATTTATAGACATGCAAGACTAAATGTCTGTGGAAATTAAGGAAGATAAGAAAACATCCGCTGTGATAGAGGTAGAGGTACATTGTTAGTACGTGTCCTCTTACTGCTTTTTGAAATAATAATAATAATAATATTCTTTATTTATTTATGGTTTCAAAAGCCATGTTACAAAGTGCTTCACAGAGACACAAAATCCTCGGGTTTTAAAAGTAAACAGATTAAAAACAATTAGGTAGGCTATATAAAAACCAATACTGAGAAAAAAACCCTTTCTTTTAATGACCCTTGTCAAACTTTGCCTGAGAAAAACTACTGCTAAAGGTAGTCCAGCAATGTGCCCTCCACCACCTCAAACCCCACAAACCAGGCTGATTCACTGGAAGGTCTATGCAAGAGCAGAAGCCTACGATCACATTTCATGAGACGAGCGTAGAAATAAAAAAATTTTTTTTCATATTAATGAATCAATGAATTTCAATCATGCTTTGCAGAACCTGAGGATGATGCTAATTCATTGCCTGATTTGTTCTCTCTCCCTCATGAAATTAGGGATTTGTGCATTTTGCCTGCCGTTGGAGGTGGCTGCCTCTTCAGCTAGATGTCTGGATGTCTAGATGGCACTGTGGCCGGAGGTGTGAATACTGTAGCCCTGAATAATGGAAAATATCTGCAAAACCAATATCAATATTTAAAAATGTTATCCTTTACCAATATGAGTCAGTGCATTGCTGTTTAATAAAACACAAATAAATAATTGAACTATCTGTTAATAACTCAGTCAATCTGGGATTGTCTGTCTAAAACAAAACCAAAAACGTTAAGCTTGAATATCTACCTATGAACCCATAGGGCATATGTATTCATATTCAAATTGGTGTGGGGGCGAAAAGAACTTCTGAGAGCAAACCTGTGACTGTCTACTTTCCCCACACACAGTGAGGAGGAGGAGGAGGAGGAAGAGGAGGAAGAGGAGGAGGAGCAAATACTCACAGTTTGCAGGAAGGTGGCTGAAGCTGCAGCTGGAACGCTCTTGCTGAATGATCTGGCCTAGAAACATGAAATCAATACACAGAGTTGTGAATGGGGGAACACAATGATGAAGGAGGAAGTCTGCTAGTGCAGTGTAGGTGGAGGGTAAGAATGCAACAATGATAAAGGTCACACACAGCGGTGACGCATAAGAAGTGAACCCCCACATCCGCCCCTTCTGTCCGCCATGGCCTTGAGGATGAAGCTCCTCCCCCTAGTCTTTACATTTACGTGAAAGGCACTGAGCCTCTGACCCGACCTACAACTAATCATTTGATGCTGCACAGAAGGGGTATCCAGAGAGTCCAATTCTGAGAAAAATAAACAGTGGCTTGATTTAAACCATAGAGACCAGATTGGATTAAACCAGCCCTGCCATGACTTAGTGCCAGCTTTACTTGACAGCAATCCAACAATGTAGAATCAACAATCTCCCAATCTGTCTCAGTATAAGACTGGTTTGGCAACGATGAATTCCGGTTTTTAACTATAATGGCTGGATTGGTTTAAAAAAATGAGAGATGTGTACAACTATGTGAACAAAGTTGAGAATGTAATTACTGGTGACAAAACG
>NC_045162.1:22397344-22414844 GCF_900700415.2 Clupea harengus | reverse complement strand
TCTACAGTTTATTACCATAGCATAAATCACACACTTTCACGCAAACTGCTCTAAAAGCCTTTGATTAGTATATGTGGCTCATATGACCTAAATACAATCCTGACATATGCAGAGTCACTGTGTTTGTTGCTGTTTGTTATTGAATGTGAGTCCTGCACCCACCAGCATGCAGATGTCCATGGGGAGGTAGACCCTTCTCCGTCGGCTGTTGTATGGTGTCGCTCGCAGGCACGTGACGATGCCTTGTGCCTTGCCAATGTGGCTGGCTGCATGGTCTGCATGTACATTTTTTACACCTGTATAGAGTGCACCACATTTGTAAAACGTCCAGCATTAAAACAGGATAGCTGTACTGGGATCGTTATGGGAAAGCAACAGAAAGCAACAGTGTTGCTCTAAATTCATTTGTTCTCTATTTATTTATTTATTTAGTTATTTATTCTTGAGGGAGGAACACTATGATAGTCAATGCTGAAATGCTAACTCTTCCAAAAAAAAATGAGGAAGTAACCATCAGATATTTCACTTCCATTAGTTTGCTATGAGGCCTCTGAATTGGCACTGCCTTTCATCCTCATCTCAGCAGGACTGGCTCAATTCAACAGTTATCCACAAAATAATCACCACTGATAACAGAATTAAATTAACACCAAATCATCACCCAATAGAAAAAAAAAACATAAAAGTTGTATTCCTTATCAATATTAATTATTGTTGTGCATCTCATTGACCTTTACGTTCTTTTATTAGTTTTCATTTTAAAGAGATGGAAAAGTGTGAGGAATTGCAACAAAAAGCCTTCACGCCAACGTGGATAAATGCTCAGAACAATTGGGAAACTTAACTTAACTACACATTTGATGTACATTTCTGCCCTTGGAAGTGTTCAGAAGACAACTGAACTGACAACTGAACACACCCTAGTTCCATAACACAAAACTCGCTAAGATATTATTTATCTGAAGTGGCTCATGACCTCCTACAAAAACCAATGAATAATTGATGTGTCTGTGGACTGCCAGCTCACCTAGTGACTCCAGGAGAAGGTAGAGCAGTGAGGACTGGGTGTTCTCAGAGTAGGCCTCCAGCTCCTGAAGATTCCTGTAGGCCTTGTCTTCCAGGTCTTTCTCCTGTTGACATCAGACAGACACACATTTCCAGTGCTGAGAACATGCTTAGTAAAGAATAAAGTGATGTAAGTGATCATATAAAATATGTCCTGGACAAATGTGCTTTACTTACTCTTTCAGATATGACTCTCAACAACCACCTTTTGGTCAGTGTATGCTTCCGGACCGCCTGCAAAGATTAGCAGCATTAATGCATCCTGCCTTCGCTCTATGTCAAACAAAATAATACAGACTGTGACGATGTGCCTTCACTACAGATGAGTAGGTGCTCTGACTGCCATGCCATAGAGCCTGGCTTTTTGGCGTTGCGGTCAGAGTGCATGTTTGGCACCCCGTAGACCCGGGTTCAAGTCCGTGTGGGATGACTACGCTTAACTTTCGCTACAAATGGTGTAAGAAGTGGGATGGCTTGCCATGAGGTCATCGGAGGCGTGCACGTAAAACTGTATCAAGGACCCCACGGTAGGTTGACCCCTGTGTGAGGGACCCCATAGATGGGTAAGGCACTTGTGTGTGGGGCGCGCTGGATAGGAGAAGTACGGTTGGTGGATGCGTGAGGAATGCCTGTGTGAGATAAGCGCAAGGGTGCGCTTCTCGAAGGTGAGGGCATTGTGACGATGTGCTGTCAGTACAGATAAGTATGTGCTCTGACTGCCATGCCGTTGCGGTCAGAGTGCATGTTTGGCACCCCGTAGAGCCGGGTTCAAGTCTGGGTGGGGTGACCACGCTCTCCCTTCGCTACACATTCATCATTAAACGTGAAGCTAGGCAAAAGAGGTTTCACCAACCTTCCATAGTTCAGCGCTAATTGGTTGGACTGGGGGATCGTCCCTGTAAATTTCTTCCACTGCTGTTTTCCAGAATTGCATACGCATCAAACCAATAGTTTTCTGGGAAACTGAGTCCTTCACCTAAACCAGGAAACAACCCAAATTCACCTCAGAGTTAACACAGCACATAATTTAATTGCACAGGTTTATATGGACATACAAGAATGAATACAACGTCAATACACGACTGAAAACAGTGTAAATTTCGTGAATGAAATGAGATGTACTTTTTTGGACTGGTTTGCTGTGTAATATGCTAAGGATGGAATACCTGCCTGTGCCAGTTCCGCATTAAAAGCCCTTAGGGCCAAGGCGGATCGACGGGCGGCCTCAGGTAAAAGAAGGGTACACAGAAATCCGTCATAGTCCCGCGACCTAAAATAATAGAGCAGCTGTATGAACCATTGAACCATGATAAACACATTGTTGTCTCCCTCGTGTGTATGTAGAATAGGCAGCTACCAATCTAACGTTAATGCTAGCTCATTACACAATACTGGATAGCATAAAAAAACTTTTAGATAACTTGAGTAGAAGTAACATGCTAGTTTGCATTGAACGTTAACACAGTGATTTTTGTGGAGTTCCAACACTGGCAAGTGGGAGAAAAGCTATCCGTGAACTGTCGCTTTAGCGGTTAGGCTTACTTTATTCATTCATTTCGTAAACCATCATTAGTGCGTCAGGATAATTTAATCCAAAGCAAGATGTTGTGGAGAATCATAGCTTATTACCTTACAAGGTCAATACAGTATTTTTCGTTGTGTTGATTAGTTGAGTTTGTTGATGCTCTTAAACACTTCACTTCTGTCGGTCTTTGTATGTAAACAGAATATGGCAATATCGTTTTTTTAAAGGAAGCTTTGGTAGAGAACAGTCCATGTTTTACGCTGATGGATGCCATGTTGACAAACCATACACCCTTCAACTTTCACCTTTTCCCTTGTGTTACACACTTCTCACTCCGGCACCAGAGAAGTGTTCCGCTTGGAATATTTCTGGTATGGCAACATTGTTTCAGTTTAGGATAATGGCAAAAGTGGCATGTTAAAAGGCATGTTTCATGTTACATTTTATATTTTCGCGCGAAATGATTTAGTGTTTTTTTGCATGTAGTGACACGTTGCTTCCCCCTACTTCCCCTCGTAACATGTTTTTTTGGTCTGTCCATCATGTGATAGACCCGGATAAGCAAACACGATCACTGCTAACATGAGAAACATTAGGTTGTATGTGTGATAACTCGCTAAAGACGAAGTATAATCCGTGGTCTCTATCTTATGGCAATATTATTAAACTGTATTTATGTATGGGTTTCCTTCCTGTCATGCATCGCTTTAGGGTTATCGGAAGGTGTAAATACACGGTAAGATCAGTGAATAATTTATAAAACTTTGTAACCGATTAACCACCCAACTGTTAAGGGAAATGTATTCTTGCTATATAACCAGTGCAGTAATATCAAAAGCCTCATTTAGACACGCTTACTTATGATCTTGGAGGGTTTGGGAACGAAATGCACGTCATGGCACATGTCTAATTTCGTTTTTTTCGAATGAAAACGTTTGGGGTAGACCAGCTTGTACCCTGTTTCATAATCCAACATGTCAGGCGCAAATGATGAAACATTGTTTCCTTACTTGCCTACATTAGTCATTAAATGCATTTAAGGGCAGATTGGCAAAAGTTACATTTTGTGAGTTGTCCTGGCAAGACAAGGCAATCTTATTTATACAGCATAATTTATACACATTGGTAATTCAAAGTGCAAAGTGCAGATAAAAGAACATACAAAAATAACAGATTAAAAAGGGTAAAGTGCATTATAGAAGTAGATAGAAAAATAAAAGATAGAAAAGCTAAAATAACATAGAAAAAAAAGCAAATACACATCAGGAGTGGTTGGGGGTTCAGTGTCTTGCGCAAGAACACTTCGAAACTTGGTGAGGAGTTGGGATCGAACTAGCAACCTCCTGAACCACTATCTCCCACAATAATAAGATAACCAAATAACAGACAATAGTTTGCCTAGCTCATCAAGAAAAACTTTAGCCCATTGCTTTGGAGGCCTGTAAATAGTTACTTACAAAATATGAGAACATATAGGAGAACACTTAATGAGAGCACATGGGGTATAAAGTCAAATGCTTGTTCGCACTGAAAATATTATTTGAATAGTGTGGCTATCCCCCCACCTCTTTTGTCTGTTCTGGCAGCCCTCATAAAAGTGACGTTTGGAGCTGATTAAATGAGGGTAGTAACACTGCTTGCTTGTTCTAGCCATGTTTCAGTTAAAACAAAACAAAAACCTTATGTGTGCAAATAAGATTAATTAATTAAAAATGGTTTGTTTAGAAGATATCTAATATTAAGAAGAGCTTGCTTTACAGTAAGAGTAGAGGATAGATTCATGTTGATATGTAACATGGTTTAATCTGGAAAAGTTATCAACTTTCTCTGAAAAATGCTTATTCGTTCTCTTTCTGACTAGGTATAGCTGAGTTAATGAGCACACAGTGCCCTGACTTGAACCACGTTTTTATATTTAGACGCCTCTGTGAGACTTTGCACTTCTAGATGCCAACTCTCTGAGTTGTCTGTGAGTCTTCTCTGGGAGTTTCTTAGTCTCTGTGAGGTAGAGAGGTGGGTTTGACATTGGGTGGAGAGAAAGTAGGAGGTGAAGGTGGGGGTGGAGGAGGTGGTTTGGGTGCTGGGCCCTTGGAATTGGGTCTTGGGTTAGAAAAAGACAGACTGCCAATCGACAGTGGCCTCTCCATACTTTCAGAGAACTTCAGATGATGGGATGGGATGGTGACAAGGAGTCAAGGGAATGGGGGTGGGGATGTTGCTGTGGCTGCCTCTGCATGGCTCTCTGTGAGTGGGTCAGACACTCTTACCTCTGCATGGCCTTTAACGTCAGATAGCCTGTCCTCAGCCTTGGTTGTAGTTGTAGCCTGATAAAGATAAATGCTGCACTCCAATGTTATCTGTTTCCACCTGCTCACAATCTGTATTTGACAGCTGAGATCCCCAGGAGTTTGGTGGAAATGATTGGTTGTGCGTCATGCAGTGTTCTTATTGTCACCCTCTTGTCATTCTAGTGGAGGTGGCTGGGCCTGGTGGGGCATTTGTTTTGGTTCCACTGAGTTTTTGTTGTTTTCCTTTTGTTGTGTACGGCTGCAGAGTGCTTATCAAAGGGTGATGGAGGAAGAGAAGATAGTTGTTGCTTAAAACTTTGGTCCCAATCCAGCTGAGTTCTGTGCTATTTTGGTCTGAAATATTCGGTGTGATTCCAGAATAGTTTGAATTTGTCTATAAAATTAATCTTAATTGAAAAACATGTTTTTGCGAGCCAGGTGTTTAAACTGAGCAATCGGGGAAACACAAAACTTCATAGTGCTGGGAGTGGACCACTGATAAAAGTTTGTATTCCTAGCTCATTTAGTGCACAAAAAAGTTCCTTAATCTTCTTGGAGGTAATACTGTTCCTTGTAAACACACAATAATGCGTTTGATAGTTTGACACTATTTCTGAAAGTACATTTTTTTGTCACCCCTTCTCCATTGGCATGCACAACAGAGTCACCAAGAATGAGGGTGGTCGGTTGAACAGGCGTTAAGAGCCGCTTCCTGTAAGTGCCCACCTTTCTGGTGTTGAGGTTTGATCGCTTTCTGCTTCTAGTCCCTTCCCTGGCATATTCCTCTCCCAAGTCCCTGAGGCATTCACATCTGTTCTGGAGCTTTAGGGGCTGAGTGTTTCCCCTGGGACTCAGGCACTGTTGTAGTATGCAGATCTGGCTATACTGATGTTATGATACCTGGGGTTCACAGGTCTGGCTTCAGTTGGGTCAGAACACTGTCGAGGTAATTACTAACCTTTCAGTGTTTAGTTTTTTTGGGTCTGGCACCTTACCACGGTCAGTACTCACATTGAAGCATTCAGCCACTCCATCGGCAGTGATATCGGTTAGTCGGGGTACATTCTCTGCATTTTCTTAGAGAACTGTTGCTGTACTCACTTTGTGGGATGCATCTCATAGCTCATCCTCCTTCGATGAAATGGCATCGATCTTTGATACCAAAATGGTAGTCCTCTGTAGTAGCTCAGTGCATTTTCTACAGCGTCTGGGTCTTGAAGGAATGCATTTTGTTTTGTTCTAGCTTCAAGGTGACTTGCTGTTAAGTTGTTGCCAGTTGACTCGGCTGGCTCCAATAAAGTTGTCTTATCTTAAAACTAACCACTCCAGTTCAATGTCAGTATGTGCCGGTTTCACTAACTTCGTTAACTAAACATGACGATGACGATGAAAATAAAATACTAGAAAAAGAAAAGGTCATACAGGGGCAGTGCATGGATGACAGCAGGAAGTGAAAAGTGTAGGGGGCTGGTTGTTTAAATTGAACATGATATTGTGTAATGACTAGGAATGAGAGTTTTATAGAACTGAACCAACTACAGCAGTTTGAATTGGTAGCCACTAGAGGGTAGTGTTGACCAGTGCACACACATATACATACATACACACACACACACACACACACACACAGAGCGAGAGAAAGAAAGGGGGTTGGGAGAGTACACTATAGAGCAACTCGCATCATGAGACTTCTCAAGATAGAGGCACCCTGAGGCTAGGTACCGACGTTGAAGGATGTTTACAGTATGGTCATATGACACGAGAGTTAAACACATCAGGCCTTGCGTAACGGTTACAGAATCGTAGACCTCATGTGAGATACCTCACCCAGTGGTTTGTGTTTCACTTTGGGTCAGTTGGTTGGTTAGGTTTACTTTTTGGTTTTGGACCTGTACTCTGCACACTGAAAATACAGTTGAATCTAATCTAATCTTTATGTTGTCCGTGTTTTTAGATTTTGTTCTTAGCATTGAAATGACTTTATCAGCTTTCAGTGCAGTCCCAGTGTTACAGCTCATTTCCATAGAAACTATTGGGCATAACTTAAAATATCTTGTTGCAGACATCGCTCTATTTACTTCTACATTATGTCTTGAAGTTTGATGTTATTTCTGTGTGCTTATTACCTACTATGAGGTGTTAATGTGATATGCTAATGTTTTAATTCCCCATAACCTCTTTAGATATTCTCTGGGTGATGACCTCTTGTTACCCTACCCTTCTTGGTCCCGCCATGGCTCTCCCCACTCCCACCGGCATGTGAGAGACTGCCAGCCGGTCGTCCATGGCAACGCCACCCATGAGACCTGGCCGGCCCACAACCACAGCGCGTCCCCCGTTGCTCAGTCCAGGGTGTTTGTGTCGGACGTCTCCCAGTATGCTCAGACTTGGGAGCCCACCAGGTGGGTGAGCGGCCACATGACGCTTGTCACCGACCCCCTGAGAACCGTGTCGGTGCTGGAGCCTGGAGGCCCCGGGGGCTGCCAACGCCGCAGGGTCGTGAACGTGCCGGAGACGGCCAATCTGAGGAAGTGCCTGTATGCGCAGAACGGAGGCTTCTTTGACATGGACCAGCACGACTGTCTGGGGAACGTGGTGAGCGATGGAGAAACGGTGCAGGACAGCGGAGGAGTACAGAACGCCCAGTTTGGAATCCGGAAGGACGGGACGCTGGTGTTTGGGTGAGACACACATTCAGTGAATGTATTCGATTCTAAGACCTTATTCTGTGGGAAGAAGTGTAGATGACTGGATAAGTATCACAAATGGAAAACTGACTACATTTCCCTTTCATGCCTTGTGCTTAGCATTGGCAATGGTGACTACAGCCTTGACCTTTTTTTTAAACTGCTGTTGGGATTAGTTAAGGATTCCTGGTGTTGCTCAAGGCCACTTCAACATGCAGCCAGAAGGAGCCAGAGTTGAACTAGGCACTGTGGTTCCCTGGCCACATGGTGCCCTGATGTTTTCTGTACCTCTTCTACACGGCACAGCCGAATACAATGTGGATATATTAATCTCTGACTGAGATCTCGTTATATAATATTGTTTTCATCCTCAAAGCCCATCTAGGCTACCTTTCTTTGGGTGTGGCATAGCTTATCCCTGCCCCCACTTCGAGTCTGTATAGTGGAGTTACGTAGTTGGATGGGAGTTTGAGTAGAATTTGTCTCCATGAGTTGTTTAAAAAACTGTGGGAACTAAGAACCTCTGGAGATCCATGACCTAAAATGACCCTTGTGATAGTTTCATGGTCTGCCAAAAGAGCTGCAGCCTTCTGAGAGAAAAGGGGTATTTTGAGACCATTTGTCTCCATGGGGCTGGGCCAAAGTCTGCTCTTTTCTGCTGACACCCATCAACTCTTCTGCGTGACCCAAAGGCATAGATGCTCAGAAGCCACACCAAACCGCATGTCAAACAATTACATCTAACCCAGTCACAGTTGTATAGTATAACCTTGGCTAAGGATATGATGTGAGGAGGGGAGCCTAAGCCAGACATGGTCTTATTTATATCAGCTGAGTTGTGTAACAGATGTGAAACACTATCTGATCTGCCCCACAACAGCAGCAACACCTTAACAGTATTGCGTGTTGTTTGACTACATTTTGCAGTAGCTTGGTAGTTCAACTGTATTCATATTTGCTTAGTAATTCAAGAAGTTAATATTGCAATTTTTTTGCATTGTTAACTACTGAAACTACAAACAATTATGGGCTTTAAAAGGAAATGAATGATTTTTAACATGTTGCTTCTCTACTGTAATTAAACCCCCTTTCATAAGCCCTGCCCCCTTTTCTTTCATCTGGACTGCTTTGAGGGACTGCTCATGTGTCGTATAAACAAGAGATTCTGCTCTGACCAGTCAAAAGACAGGCCCATTGTCTCTACCAGTAAACCAAGCTGTTCATATAGTCTAAAAAGGTGCAAGTAGAACAAGACTGTTTTAGATTGTATGGGTAAGATATTACAAAACTGATGAATAAGAGGATTAGGTTTAGGATCTCAGGGGTATTCCAGGAAGCTGGATCGTCTGTAAAAAATATTTGTCTATAGTTTTCAATGTTTTGAATCTGAATTTGTAAAAGTAAACTTATATATTAGTTACCTGGCTAACTAAGTAATCCTGCTTGCTGCAATGCCCCCACCTGGGCGAGTCCTTGCACTTTCCTCTGAATAGTGGGGTACTTTATCGTTTTGGTTTATGGATGACTTGTGAACAAGTAGGCACTTTCTGCAATCAACTGTGTGGCATTTTATGTTGGCATGTGATTTTTTTGTATTATATTTTGTGATAATGTTGTATCGCATGTTCATTGTCAATTTGATGATGTTTTACAAAGCACTTTGAACAACTTTATCTAACTAGCTATTAGATTTCTTCTTTGGGTAGCTTTGCCACAGTTCAACTTCTTCCAGTGTGAGGTAATTGGTAGCTTGCAAAAACAGGCAACACAGCAGCCTCTTGCGTCCGCTTCAGTTACACAATCTGTCAACCAGTACAAGTTATGACCCAGCTTGGAATGTTCACTTCACGAGAGGGGAAAAAAACATACAAAAAGGTGCTAGAATCAATAACAAACTTAATAACATAAGAAAGCCAGCTACCTGGAGCAGTGAGTGGGGCAGAGGTGCGGACTGACACATGAGCTGACCTTTTGTCAGTGGTTTAATGTTGCAGTAGGTTAGGTCCATTGAGGGCCCTCCAGACCATTGTTATCTACTCGTTTTACAGTCATCTCTGATGTTATGCAAGATGTTTTGCCCATCTTACTGTGAGTGGGATTACATAAAAAAAACGGGACGATGAGAAGGGATGATTTGAAAGTTCAGCTATGGACACTCATTTTTGAAGTGCATACAATTTTGTCTTTTTGTTGTTGCCAAATGATCTCTGGTCAGGAGTGTGTTTACAATGTTTTGGGGCAGCACTGTTGTGTTTTTAGAGACTGAACGGCTCCTTAACATTTCAACGAATATTTTGCACTAATGCTTTTTAATCTGACTTGCCATTTCTAACTAAATGTGTCAGAGACAAACTATTCCATTTACAGGGAAAATGTGCCATTATTTTAGTTAATGTTTTTCCATTTGTATGAACGTACATGTACATGTCAAACCCAAGTTTAATCACATGACCAAAATTCTTAGCAGTTTAAATTCTTAACTCGGCAATTGAGGTAATTCATGCACATCAGTGTTTTGTTCATCTCTCGTGATCCCTCAGCATGTCTGTAATCTCATGTTTGTTCTCTGTGTTCCCTGGCCGTAGGTTTCTGTCTGAGGACGACGTGCGGGACCGGGAGAACCCGTTTGTGCAGCTGGTCACCGGGGTGATGTGGCTGCTGAGGAACGGACAGGTGTACATCAGCGAAAGCATCAAGGCAGAGTGCAACAAGACCCAGAATACGGGTACGGCTGGGACAGGGGAAACAAATAGAGGCTTAGTCTAGTTACCATGGTAGTGACAGTGGCTAGGGTGATGACCTGAACGATGACCATCAGCAGAATTTGATTGAGTTTTACCCTTTTGGGAAGTGTTCAAATGTCAGGGTGTGTCTGAAACATTCAAATCGCTAGAGTTTTCAATGTGTCACTTTGTGGAAAAAAAGAACTCTTGATGCTATGATGAAGCTATTCTTTTCTGGACAGGCAGGAAAGCAAGAGCTAGCTTGTAGGAAAACTGTAATGCTATCACAGTTGTTTAGGTGACATATTTTTTAGATCTAACGCACAATGTACAACATTGGATGGATTGCTGTTTCTCCTGAGGGAAGTTGGTGCCATGCCCTGCTTCTTCAGCAGTGAAGTGGCTCCGAGGGGAACACAAAGCTGTTTCGTGCCCCTCGAGACAACGTTCAGTCTGGAACTTTGTTTATGAAAGATTGTTTTGCCACCATCACGTGAGAGACACACCATATAAATCTGAGAATTGAGCCATCATGCTCTGTTTTTTGATCCTTAGATTTTGCAGACCAAACTCAGGGCCTCAACCCAGCTGGCTGTCTCTTTATTTGTTTTTAAAGCAAATCCATTCACATCATGAAGCAATTACAGACTCATTTTCAGCCAAACAGTCTTTTTAACTGCCATAGCCAGTAGGTTTTGAACTGTTTTCATAACATTGCAATGGTGACACAAATATGCAAATTACAGGGTTATTTTTAGCATAAAAGCAGCAAACTTACTCTGCTTCTTACTTTAAGACTCCTTATAACCTAGCACCTCCATATCTCCCTACCTTTAAATCACGTTTTAAGAGACACCTCTTCTAACTCGCCTATTCTTTGAGTGTCTGAGGCACCTTAAAATACAATTAATTATTATTATTACTATTATTATTATTATTATTATTATGGTAATTATGGTTATAATTATTAATTATAAACATTTGTAACACTGATATTTGTCTGTTTCATATGCAAGTGCACTTTGCGGTCCTGTATATCTTTTTCACATGCGCATGTATGTGCCTCTGGTTTTTCTTCTTCTTCTTCTTCTTCTTCTTCTTCAACAGGAACATTTGATACATTTGTGAATGTGCGGTCCGCCAGGACCGCCGTGGGTCACGACGCTGAGGGTAGGCTCGTCCTCTTCCACATCGATGGCCAGACCAGCGTCAGAGGGTGAGAAACAGACAGAAAGAAGAAGGGATGAGGGGGAGGGAGAGACAAAAGAATGAGAGAGCAGAGGAAGGGAAGTGCTCACTGCTGACCCCTGGCCCTGCGGTGCTGCGGGAACGAGTGAGTGACTAGTCGGAGGGATGCTGTGTGGGCAGGATGCCTGTGTGTTGGACTAGCGTGTGCTACTGTAAACGGATTGCTTTAAGATAGATTGCTTGAAAACGGATTGTTCTATGATTTCCCTGTTCTGATGTCTGCTAATGCATTAGTTAACATTAACCAGCCAGAGTTGGGTACTTAGGAAACGATATGTAACACTAGCTAGACGCTAGAGGCATGTTAATACTGTCTTTTTGACATTTGCATTTGAAAGATTGTCACCTTTGGCAATGACATTAAGTAAGGCTTAACTCACGTTCAAGTGTGTTTAATTAATGGCCTCAGTGTAAAGTGTGGGCTGTATGTTTGTGTTAGTGCTGTTAATCAGCTGTGTGGGCTGTTACTGTACAGGAGGTTTTTGTGTAGAATCTGCTAAAGCTTACTGAAGAGCTTTAACTTATCTACTGAACAAGCCCATTAAGAAGGTTGGCTCTGTGCTGGGGGGGGCTCTGTGCTGGGGGGGGCTCTGTGCTGGGGAGGGGCTCTGTGCTGGGGTGGGGCTCTGTGCTGGGGGGGGGCTCTGTGCTGGGGAGGGGCTCTGTGCTGGGGGGGGCTCTGTGCTGGGGGGGGGGGGGCTCTGTGCTGGGGGGGGCTCTGTGCTGGGGGGGGCTCTGGAGAGTTGCTGACAGAAGGCTGTTGCACTGCTCAACATACTGAACACTTCACATCTCCTGCACAACCTACTGGTCAGACAGCAGAGTGTTTTTAGTTGGAGGCTCTTTTAACTATTGGTAGTCATTCCTGCACACCGCAATAGCAATATGTAATTACATTATTATTATATTTATTTATTATTATTATTATTATTATTACATACATTATTATATAATGACTCCTTTCTGTGCCAATGGAGGAGGCTTATCTACTGAGTGGAAATGCACAATGCAAGTTCTACGTTTAATTTCCACAGTTAGAGCTATATCTCAAATTCAGTTTTTTTACCTACCCCAGTGTCTCATTTTGTGTAAGTTAAGTGCGTTTTGTGATTATGTGAATTGCTGCTGCAACTCTGCAATTGTGTGTAGACTCCTTGCGTCACCGATGTGCGTTTGTGTGCAGCATGAACCTTTGGGAAGTGGCCAATTTCCTGAAGAGTCAAGGGGTTATCAACGCCATCAACCTGGACGGAGGGGGATCCGCAACCTACGTGGTCAATGGTTCCCTGGCCAGCTATCCTTCTGACCACTGGTGTGCCATTAAATACAGCCTCACACACACACAATTTACTTCATATGTACTGTAAATGCCTCTGTGACCAAAGCTGTCAACAAGGAATAATGTCACTCTAACGTGATGGTTAGACGGTTTATTCTTTATTTAAGAATGTGTTTTTTTAATGTAATATGAACTGAGTTGTATGAGCCTTCATAGCTTATTAAATAATCCACAATTCATTTAGTTATCTTTGGAATGTCGGACTGATGCTGTGTCGACCTGTGCTTCCCACTGCAGCAAGCCAGATCCCAGGTGGCGCTGCCCGCGCAATGTTTCAACTGTGCTGTGCGTCCACGAGCCCCTGTGCCAGCCTGAGAACTGCAGCGGGCACGGGATCTGTGTCGAGGGCCGCTGCCAGTGCCACCCGGGTTGGCAGGACCCAGACTGTGCCAGTCTAGTGTGCCAGCCCCCAACGTGTGGCGGCCATGGGGTCTGCACAGAGAGTGAGTCTGCCCAGCGTCAGGTCGTGTTCATGCTCCTGCTCGTGCTCGGCGCCAACCATGTTGGTCTATCCCATCTGCCTTTGGTGCTAATATGGAGGCCCTGAGAAACCTTTACTAGTCAACATTTTACATTTTACTAGTCAACATTTTACTAGAACAACTAAATATGGAGTGCTTTGCTAATGACGGAACTGTTTGGTAAACTTAGAGTGTGCTTGTTTGTCTCTGTGTGCTTGTGATTGCAGTGTCTATGTAAATATTTCTCTGAACTTCCTTCTCCTTTTTCTCCTTCTCTGACGAAAGGCTCATCATCATATCCCATGAATGCTTCTATTCAGACTCGGCTTTATTTCACTCCGGCGTATGGTTTGTGTATCTCATATCTCATCTCTCCTTCCTCTCACTTTATCACTTTTATTTTGTCTGTCCTCCGCAGATGGCTGCGCCTGCGACGCCGGCTGGACAGGCTCAGACTGCAGCCAAGGTAAATGTGCAGGAGCGCCCGCCATGTCAGTCGCGGCTTCTAATCCTACCCGTCCCCTAGAATGTGAGAAAGAAAAACACGGTTTCTGGTTGACTGGTGTCACAGATATGTTGAGTGCTGAATGCTGACTACAGAGGTTGCAGCGGTTTTTTTAACGCATGCCTTTGAAAGGCTGCCCTGTAGGAAGACAAGGTTAGCCAGAAATAGGTGAGAAATAGAGAGGCATCACCCCGATGACACCTCTCTTCTCCTGAACACCAATACCATCTATTCATCCATCCATCCATCCATCTATTTATCTATCTCTCCAATGCTTTGTCCCTTCGTTCCCACACTCTTCCCTCACTCTCTCTCTATAGCTGTCTCCCCCCCTGACCAGAGGCTGTTTGTCCTCCTCCTCTTCTTCTCCCCCTCTCTGTGCAGTGTGCCCCAGGGGTTTCTATGGCGACGGCTGCAATCAAACATGCAGATGTGCAAACGGAGGCACATGTGACCCCGTCCACGGCAGCTGCTCATGTCCGGCAGGTTTCCATGGGGATCTGTGTGAACAAGGTGTGTGTTTGTCTCTGTGTGTGTGTGTGTGTGTGTGTGTGTGTGTGTGTGTGTGTGTGTGTGTGTGTGTGTGTGTGTGTGTGTGTGTGTGTGTGTGTGTGTGTGTGTGTGTGTGTATCAGACATCAGAAGCTGTCTCCAGGCATACATGATGATTATGTTTAAAAACACACTTTTCAGTGTTTCCGTATGAGTGCACAGTGGTGAACCACAGCACTGTGTTCTTTGTACTCCGAGTACTCATTCTTCTCATTGTTGATGCCTTTTGTATCACTTCCTTGTTCTATATTGATCTTGAACAGATTATTCTTTTCAGTCATATACCCATGTGCAGTTGTTTTCAAGGAAGGGTTCACTCTGTTTAGGGTGCATTGGGCCTCAGTTCACAAGCTGTTTACTGCAAACTTTTACAGTCTTTACAGCCTCGCAGATTACAGCTGACGACAGGCAGAGTTACAGACAGTTCGTGTTAAAATGAAAAAAAAAGAAAATGAATACCAAGCCAACAAATGTCTTAAAGTGTTTTTCTTGGCCCTTCAGAGATGCAGTGCATGCATAAACACTCATCTATTGCCTGTTTTCGAAAGACAGTCAAATTAAAGATAGATCTTGGCATGTTGACAGCAGTACGTATCCCTCAGGCTGTGTCTGACTATCTGTCTGCTTCCTTATCCAGAGTGCCCCCTGGGCTTCTATGGTCTGAGCTGCCTGCTGCCGTGCCAGTGTGCGGACATGTGTCCCTGTGACCCCGGCACAGGAAGCTGCAACGTCACCTTCCACAAAGAGCAAAACAACACCATGCACAGAGGTAGGCTTCTGATTGGCATTGGTTTTCTCCTTATCACTGCTGTGGTGACCATCGACTCGTTTGTGTGAAATGAGGAAGTTTCGTCAGGTTAAAAGTCAATGTTTTTTCCCCAAGCATATACACAGTACACAGTACACAGTGCACAGTTTTTAATAAGTAAATAAAATGGTACATCATGGCGTGATAGGACAGCTATGCAAAGTGCAATACGCAGAACTATAAAATAACACTGAAAAGACAGCAGGGGTGGTTTGTAAAAGGCACTTTGCATATGAAGTAAAGTCTCTCTCTGACCTACAACCTACATTTTAAACGGGCTGTGGAAAGTATGGGTATGTGTTTTATGGTTGCTTGATTCCACTGAAGCCTATAGGCATGTAGAATGTCTTAAAATACTTGTGCATTCTCTTTGGAGATGTGATATTCAGGTAGAAAGGGTAGTCTGTTAAGTGTCAAAATGCAGTTTTCCTTATGTGAGTCAGAACAGAGAGACAGGAAACAACTTTTATTTGATGAATCTTTTGACTTTCCATCTCTGGTCCTTCTCCACCTTTGTTTTTCCACCTCTACCTCTCTCTCTTTCTCTCTTTCTCTTTCTCTCTCTCACTCTCTGTCTCTGTGTTTATTCCTGCTCTGCTCTTTTTTCTGGTTTATCTAGCTGTTCATCTTGTGTCATGGTTCCACGGGTTTAAAAGGGATAATTCACTAAAGAAATGTTTACCATTCTCTCCGCAGTCTCGTGTCCGTAGTCATCCATAAGAGATGTGCTCGTCAGTGTAGCAAACCAATTAGCACAATTAGTGATCCGGTGACTTGAGTGGTCACAATTGAAAACAGAACTTATGCATTCAAATTTCATATGTAGTTTTTTTTTTATGCAAGGATAACTACATGTTGCACCTTTAAGGGGACCCATGGCTGTGCAGCATGCATATGGTCTGGAGTTTGGAGCTGTGAGGCTAGGACTGTTTTATCAGCTAGTGTTTGCTCTGGGTTGTTTTGGAGTTGGAGGATTTGGTCATCTATTTGAGTTAGAGCTAGTTTATGACTCCCTCTCTCTCTCTCTCTCTCTCTCTCTCCCCCTCTCTCTCTCTCTCTCTCTCCCTCTCCCTCTTCCTCTCCCCCCCCCCCTCTCTCTTTCTCTCTCTCTCTGACCTGGGTTTAGCTGCTGTGCTGAGACATGATAGCTCCCCCAGTAACTCTGCTGGTGTGATAAACAAAGCTGGTGGGGGCTGTGTTGGCCCTGATTAGTGTGTGTGTGTGTGTGTGTGTGTGTGTGTGTGTGTGTGTGTGTGTGTGTGTGTGTGCGTGTGCGTGTGTGTATGGGGGCAGGGAGAGAAGACAAAAAGGACCTTGCAGAATCTCGCACAACTATCACTCCCCACTTAATAGCTGGCCTTGTATATGCACATTGCAGCCCTTTCAGAATGCACACACACACACACACACACACACACACACACACACACACACACACACACACACACACACACACATACACATTCACACTCATGCACATATCATTGTCACGTCTCCCTGACCTTTCCTGCACCGTGATGGAAAAGAAAAAGAAACTTAGTCTTTACTTTCCCTCCGCCTGTCCTTTATCTCCCTCTCCCTCCCTCTCTTTTAGACTCCCTCTCTCTCCCCCCCCCTTTTCTGACACACACACACTCTCTGCCCTCCTCTCTCTCCACATTTGTCTCGTCACCTTCAACATTCCCCCGCTGAGCTGATAATGGACCTGGAGGCCTCTGTGGAGAGTCCCGGCTGATCGCTCCGGCTAGACTCTGGCTGCTGTCTTTCTGTCCGAGAGCGCGGCCTCATCGGTATCCGTCTGGCAAGCCGACCTGCCAGCGACGGCCCACTCCCATCCGGCTCAGACCCCTGCCACAGATGGAGGGTTTAAAATTAGACCCCCACCAACCCCCCATAAACACTCACTGTCCCCGTTTCCCAACCCTCCACCCCCACTCCGGTGCCCTGCTCTATCAGGGACCTGCCTTGGCCTTTTAAGGGTCCATTTTGGGGATTATCAAAGCACAAGCATTCAACACACACAGACACACATGCTCACATGCGTGCATCACTGCTGGCTGTGTGGTGTTTGGTTCACACGTGAAGCCCGATGGTGTGAGGTTGCCGAGGGCAACTGTGCTTATCAGAGCTGTACTTTGCCTCTGTTTTGCATGCAGGTGGAGAGATGTGTGTCAGTGTGTGGCTGCAGAGACCATTGCACAACAACACTGCGTGTGTGTGTATTTGCACACCTGTTGGTGTGTGTGTTTTGTATGAATGTGCACCTGTGTGTGCATGTAAATGCATATGCACACCAGTAT
>NC_045162.1:22265528-22396844 GCF_900700415.2 Clupea harengus | reverse complement strand
AATTATTTGTTTGTGTTGAACAAGTGTTAAAACGGACAGCTGTTGAACATACGTGTCTTGCTGTTCAGTAACCCTGAGGATTGAATGATCAATTAGTTGTTATAGATTTTAATTTAATGGCTGTATTACCAGACGTAAAGTTTTAACCGTAGCTATATGAATAACAAATACAAATATTTTCAGCCAGGAAGATCAGTTGTTGAATTGGATTTGGGGGGGTATTTGGCTTTTCCATAAGAAGAATGCTATCTAAAAGGCAGGAACCAGCTTGACATGCACCCCTCAGTTCACTCACAATATCTGATGAGTTCAATGAAGTTGTGTCAAGTCATGCACTCAGCGTTTTAAACAAGTGGGACAACTTGAGAAATAAAACTGCCCACAGACCTAGACTTACGACTTTCCAGGAGAGTGAAAGCACCCACCACACCATCCCTTAAGCTCATCTCCTGGTTACACCTTCCCTACTTAAAAAGCTGGTCGAACTAGTTTCCTGCCTTGGCGGGCCATGGGCTTTCAGTACACAGCCTGCAGTCCCCACCCACACAGGTCAATTCCAGCAGAAGTGTTGGGGAGGAAACGGCACTGTATTCCCCTGCATGTGAAATTCCGCTGGGTGGAAAGAACAGAAGGGAAGGGTGGTGGGATGACAAAAGAGGGACGGTAATAAAATGAAGGGATGATTCCTGACACCGAGAGCTGACAGACGAGGTCCATTGCACTCCACACCAAGGGAGCGAAGGATCATCAAGAAGAAACAGCAAAGCTGTTTTTTTTTTTACAATCCAGTGTGAAGGGGTCTGCTATGGAACTGTGAAACAAACCCAGTGGGGTGCTGTAGACATTTGACCCTCGTGCGTGTGAGGGATAGCATTTACATGTATTTGAGGTGCTAACCTAGCTTTTAAAGTTGTACCTCATGTTGGTGTGTGAAAAGGACACAATGTATCTACGTGTCAAGTTATTTCAATTTGACACAATTTGAGAAGAAAAACTGAGAAGATTGACACTTCAGTAAGAACCTGAAGTATATCAAGACAACTGTAATATGTAAATCTTATATACCTAGGGACAGATAAAACAAGAATGTGAGTGATCTGTCAGAATCAAACAGGAATAATTCACTTTCAATCCGCTAATATTGGACTTCAGTCAAGGATTATCCATTGTCATATAAAACATGATATTGAAGGACCGTGGACGTAGGAAGGTCTTGAGTGTTCCTCATGTCTCAGGACTTTGGACACAATCGCTGAAGTCCCCCCCCCTCCCCCCCACTCAGACCATTGTTACCGAAGAGTGTCTGCGCTTAGGCCCTGTGTTGTCTGGTCAGGGAGTCGGTGCAGGGGACTCTGGCCCCTTCTCTCCACAAAGCCCCTGTTGTGTGGGAGTTATTGTATGGTCTTGGGAATACATCCACCACCACCACCCTCTAACACAGGCCCCACTCCCCCACCTCAACTTCTCCAACAGCCCCCCCCAAAAAAGGAAGAAAAAATGGAGAAAACGCTACCCCCCCCCCCCCCCCCCCAAGCATTCTAGGTTATACCATAGCACCCCCGCATCTCAGACAATAGAGTGGCACCCCCACCCCTCCAACTACCCCTGAAACTCACTGCCCAGCGCATAATGCCTACGTTTGCATAGTATGTGTCCCAGTTTAAGAAAATCATGGGTGTGGGTGCTGGCCCATAAGCCTTTTATCTGCTGGCTAAAGTGAAGCACATGACATAACTCAGACGCGAACTCGTTTGTGACGTATTATAATACTTGGACCAGGGAGAGGATGGAGATACCGCACAGCATTTCAATTCTAGTTTCAAATTCAAGAGCATATTTTGTTAGGCTAAGAACTCTTAATGTATAGCTCAAAGTTTTAAAAGTTCAAATCAGTTAATAGAAAGAAAGTTAAGAGCTTTTCCCCTCTCTTTAACTCCCCCTCCCCTCCTCACCATACGTTTCCTCCTGACTACCTCTCTTATGGAGACTTCTCTTCATATCAAAGTCATATCAAAATGCCCTCATTTCCACAAAAGCTAAAGTGAGTATAACGTCACAGCATTTTTGGACACTTAACTTAAAGAAGTGGTAATGCATGAACGTACCTTGATTTGTTGACAAAAAATAGGGGTAACCTTTGAAAACTGTGCCATGGTAGAAATTTGGTCAGCTTGGACCTTAATGTAGTCTTTAATAATGGCAAATCACTCACCAAAAGACAGACCAAACAATGGAGAATGTGTTCTCTCGCCAATGAAAGCCTGATCCACAGAATGGGAACACAAAGACCACTAGATGGTGCTATGACAGCATCTCTGTCTGAGCAAAGGTACTGTGGCAAAGGAATCCGTCGGGACGTATGGCTTGGCTCCACGGTTGACTGTCACATACCTGTCAAAATAACTCATTGCACTCCACTTACTGCACAGCGTGTGAGATAATGATTGACCAAACACTGTCACATTCCTTCAGGGACATGCTTTATTTATTAAAATTCATATAGAAAAGGAATATCTGGCATTAGGTCTCTAGAAAGTAGGCCTACATATATACATTATATACATTACACAGGTGAAACTCGCAGCCCTGAGGCCCATGTGCAGGAAGTGCGAGCATTAACTGGACTAGATTGAAATGGGAAAACAGGAAGGGCGCATTTACTGGTAGAACGGTCAGACTCAACAACCCTGCACTGGACCTTCAGACCAAACCTGTTAAGTAGTGTGGGTGCAAGCAGTAGGGCCAGTGGCGACACTGAAGTAGAATGTCTTAAGAGTAGAATGCAGCTCCAGAACAGCAGAAAAGGACATTCTCCCCCAAACTAAAATAGGACATTTTATTTAACTGCTTAGTATTGATGTGAATGGGAATGGATGGGAAAATTGAGTTAGGACAAGCTGTTGCTATAGGGGATGTAGCTCAGTGGTAGAGCGCATGCTTTGCATGTATGAGGCCCCGGGTTCAATCCCCGGCATCTCCATTGGCCGCTTTTGAGGTCCAACTGGGATTGACCGCTCACATCTGAGACATAATCATAAAAGATAGAAATAGCAGTAGATGTCAACACTGACAAATACCATCTGAAGGGCACAGTCGTGTGTTCAATGGTGTTCAAATCATGAATATTGGGTGGAGCTATTCTATCACTTCAAGATACCTACCCTACCTACGACACCTAACTGGACTTTGAATCACAGTTTCTAAACTCCATCTGTTAATTCTCCACATGTTGACTTGGAGCTGCAGAAAAGGACATTCGCCATCAAACTAAAACAGGACATTTTATTTAACTCCTCAGTATTGATGCGAGCGGCAATGGAGGTATGGGGGAATTACAGGGGATGTAGAAATATGCAGTATAACACAACAGTTTAGGATAAATATAATATATAATATAATAATAAAATATAATAATTTATAATGCATTGCTGTCTCATCTTCTTGCTATGACAAAAGTGTTATTTGTCCAGGTTAGGCTTTCAGAGGTAACTACTCGATGTAACTACAAATCGAACTACTTCTGTCTTTGGTTGCTTTCATGTGAAATTGATGTATTGACGAATATGTTATTGTACAATGTGGAAGGGGATGTAGCTCAGTGGTAGAGCGCATGCTTTGCATGTATGAGGCCCCGGGTTCAATCCCCGGCATCTCCATTGGCCGCTTTTGAGGTCAAACTGGCATTGACCGCTAACATCTTAGGACAAGGGAGTCTTCAAGCATAGAAAATGGAAATGGCAGTGGATTTCAACACTGAAGTGAAGATACAAAGGCTACCGACGTGTACCACCTCCCCTCTTCAAAGGTGTTCGAATCGTGAATACTGGTTGGAGATATACTATCACCTCAAAGTATGTACCCTACCTATGACAGCTAACTGGATCTTCAATCACATAACAGACGAAAAGTTCATGGAGTTGCTCAGGATGGGAGGCATGAAGCTTGTTAAACTTTGTAGTGTCGCAGTCCCCCATTCTGATTCTACCTGTTCAAGACTTCCAGGAGGTACCTGGAGGTCCAGGTCGACCCTCTGGTACAGCGGTACCTGGTCAGGACGATGCCCCTTTGGTGATGGTGCCTACCTCAGTGTACAGCTGCTCACCTGGCATGCCCTGGATGCACCTGACGTGGTGTTTCTACCTTATCTGACTGGAATTTCGCTCGTTCTCACCAAAGAACGTTTGCTATATTAAGAGGGCTTTAACGTAGGCAATAAATGAATGAGAACGAAATGTCTGCGAATCAGAGTATTTTACACACAGTCATTTTAAATGCAGATGTATAAACAAATATATTGAGAGGTTGGGAGGAAGTTTAGGTAGCTACACTCTCACAGCTGATGTTATGTAACGCGGTGTCTAACTGTATAATATCTTACACCACACACTTAAAGAATACATATTTGTGATGGAAATCAGGTTGATTCACAAGCACAGTATAGACACACTTATGCCACCACTGTGTTTTTCATAGGGTTATTACTATTACAAGGAAAATGGTCTGCTCATCATGTTCCTGCATTTATGTTATTTTCATGCATTAAAAACAATGCATGTATCTATGTTGCCAAAGGCAACATCTTTAAAGTCACACAAGGCGATGGCAGACTCAGAGTGGATGGCGCACCGTCTGTGCCCTTGAGAAGGTCCTCATATCTTCAGTTCAGTGATGAAATCTAATGCCATTTCCATTTTCTATGTTTGAAGACCCGCCTGTCATGCGTCAGATTTGAGCGGTCATTCCCAGTTGGACCTCAAAAGTAGCCAATGGAGATGCCGGGGATTGAACCCGGGGCCTCATACATGCAAAGCATGCGCTCTACCACTGAGCTACATCCCCTGTTTCAAATGGACTGTATTATCCGAAATCTCGCATTCATTGCCCTTCAAATCAATACTGAGCAGGTAAATAAAATGCCCTATTTTAGTGGGCAATAATATCACATGGTTATATTATTAAATTTCACATTGTATTATATATCACATAAATCTGTAGTGATCAATATCAAGATGTCTTATTCAACAAAAAGTTTAACAAGCTCCATGCCTCCCATCCTGAGCAACTCTATGAACTTTTTGTCTGTTAAAAAGTTCCAAACTCAGAGTTTAGAAACTGTGATTCAAGTTCCAGTTAGCTGTCATAGGTAGGGGACATACCTTGAGGTGATAGTACAGTTCCACCCAGTATTCACAATTCGAACCATAGACATATATTATACATACATATTTATATGTCTATGATTCGAACACCTGTGAACAGGGGAGGTGGTAGACGTCTGTGCCCTTCAGAAGGTCTTTGTATCTTCACTTCAGTGAAATCTACCGCCATTTTCATCTTTTATGTTAGAAGACTTGCCTGTCCTAAGATGTGAGCGGTCATTCCCAGGTGGACCTCAAAAGCGACCAATGGAGATGCCGGGGATTGAACCCGGGACCTCATACATGCGAAGCATGCGCTCTACCACTGAGCTACATCCCCTGTAACAGCTGGACTCTCCTAACTGATTTCTCCCATCCGTTCCTATTCACATCAACACTAAGGCTCCATTTTCACAGAAAAAGTGGCAGCCATCAGGAACCAATTCAACCAACTGTCTCCTCCGTCTAAGGGTACAACCGTTCATGGCTCATTGTTTCCTTCTTTTTCCCCTCTCACTGAGACTGAGGTCTCCAAAATCCTAACAGGTAGCCGTCCTACTACATGCCCGTTGGATTCCATACCCTCCAACGTCCTTCATGCCATATCACCTACCGTCTTACTGGCAATCCCACAGGTGATTAATGCTTCATTTACTTCTGGAACATTTCATTCTTCATTCAAAGTGGCTCGGGTAACACCACTGCTCAAGAAGCCGTCTCTCGATCCCACTCAGGTGGAAAACTATCGGCCGGTCTCACTTCTCACCCTCCTATCCAAAGCCATTGAGAGGGCAGCTTCCAAACAGGTCACAGAGTTCCTGTCAAGGAACAATCTCCTCGATCCAAACCAGTCTGTATTCAAAAGCGGTCACTCCACCGAAACAGCCCTGTTGTCTGTGACAGAGGCCTTAAAAACAGCTAGAGCAGCAGCTCAATCCTCAGTTCTCATCCTGCTTGATTTATCAGCTGCTTTTGACAGTCAGCCACCGCATTCTTCTGTCTACACTGTCAAGTATGGGCATTTCTGGCAGGGCACACTCCTGGTTTGAATCTTACCTCAGTGGGCACTTGTTCAACGTGTCATGGTAAGGTCAGCTGTCTGTACCTCACCGCCTAACGCCTGCCATGTACACCACCTCGTTGGGCCCTATCATCCGCTCGCATGGTTTTTCCTATCACTGCTATGCCGATGAAACACAACTGTATCTGTCTTTCCCTCCTGACGACACCACTGTCGCTCCGCGAATCTCGGACTATCTTTCAGATATATCCACATGGATGAAGAATCACCACCTTCAGCTGAATCTGGCTAAAACGGAACTGATGGTCTTTCCAGCCAAACAGGCCATCCACCACAACATCACCACATTGCCTCTGTCTCTCGGTCGTGCCGCTTTGTGCTATACAACATCTGCAAAATCAGGCCGTACCTAACCCAGTATGTCACCCAGCTGCTGGTGCAAACCTTAGTGAGTTCCCGCCTTGTCTTCTGCAACGCCCTCCTAACGGGCCTGCCGGCATGCATTGTGAAACCACTACAGATGATCCAGAACGCGGTGGCGTGTCTGGGGTTCAACCAACCCAAGAGGGCACACGTCACCCCGCTATTCATTGACCTACACTGGCTGCCTGTAGCTGCTCGCATCGAGTTCAAGTCACTTATGCTTGCCTACAGAGTGATTGCTGGTTCTGCTCCCATCTACTTAAATGCTCTTGTAAGGGCAAATGCAGAGGTGTAAAAAGTACTGAAATATTGTACTCAAGTAAAATTACCTTTACTTTGATGAAATTTTACTTAAGCACAAGTAAAGTTATCCATCTAAAAATCTACTCAAGTCAAAGTAAAAAGTAGTTCATTTAAATGTACTTTAAGTTAAAGTTACTTACCGTAGTTACATCCAACAACTTGTCGGGTGTCGCTCCTTTACAGTGCAAAAAAGGACAAAGGGTCATAAATCCAATCCAAAAACTAGTTATTTTTAATTGAAGGAAAATCTTTACACATGTAAGTGCAATAATAGCATTAAACATGTCAAGTTAAATAATGAGACATTAACCACATGATGGCAGCGATAAAAACGTATGTGTGTAATGTTGTTAGAGCACCTGTAGTCGTTGTTAATAACAGATCTCCTAAAAAGCAAATGTGTAAGATAGCATAATATAATAACGTACTGTAGCTTGCTAACCTTTTTAACAAGTTGGAACAGGCAAAGGCTATCTTGTGCGAAACTACTATTGAATATACCAATAAACGGTTGTGAGTTACTCCTAACTACTGGCGCTGATCGAAGTTCTCATTTGCAATTACGTAAAATGTCAACAGTCATGTCTCAGTCAACACATGCAGCTATTCATTTCATGCGGGTAATGTCAGTGCTCTGTACTGAAATTAATAAATGGCTTAAAAGCACAAACGTGTCTTTCTATTTGAAATCCCTTGCTGATTGATTGATAATGTGACATTTTTTATGTCGTATAACACTGTGTATGGGCGCTATCTGTCCGTATGGCCTCCTGCTGACTAAATAGTTCATTGTCCATGTCATTACTTCCTAATGTGAACATACAGCGTGTATTTATGTCAAAAGACACAGGTATTTCTCTCCTTCACATGCCTCCTAGCTTATTCACGTTTAGCACCATAGCAATGTGGTTTACACAGCTAGCTTAAGCGCACATAAAACACGGTAATTACACAAGTTTAACTAATTTCATGACAGGGACACATCACACTTGCAATAGTTGTCACCTACCCTGACTGGTTTAAATTACTATTAACTTCATTCAACACGTAATCTGCTGTGAACATTTAACTAAGTGTCCACTTTTCAACATCATAGCTAAACAACGTCAACTCACCAGGATACATTCAAAATAAACCAAACAGTTCTTCTACGAAATCTTCATGTAGTCAGTTTCTACTTGTAGTCTATGGTATAGGTTATGTGTTGTATCTAAGTCACCATTTCGTTATTTGGCATCAATCTCATCAAATATCTTCATCTAATCTCTGTGTGTACTGTATGTGTCTCTGGGTTGATGATGAGAGTGTGTGGGAACGCAAAAGGAAGGGGAAATGTATCCTTCCCCTTTAGAGGGGAGGGCTTGGGGAGTGTCTCACAATACCCATTAAGCCTACTAATGCTAATGTAACTAGAGGGTTCATCCACTTCTAGCAAGTGAAACTGAGGGTTACATAAGTAGTAGGTATTCCTGTTTTAAAATGTGTTGTGAAATACAACGCTTGCAAGTTGCTCTTTTTCGGGGAAATTATGGTCAGTTATTCCACTGTAATTGCATTCTGATCGCGGCATATTTACTTTGTAACTGTATCTTATCTTAAATGCGTCAATTACCGGCACGCGTCAATTATCGGACACTTTCATCGCATCGTTGTCATGTTTACAATATATATAAATCTATAGAGTTGGTGGGGTTTCATTTGGACCTGTTTAGCATTTATTGGGAAAAGTTTGTGATGGCTGTGTGCTCAAACCGATAGCAATATTTCCAGCCAGTCCCACTGACACATTGTGCATCGAAATTACGTCACAATCAAACAATATATGCGTAAGCGCTATTAAACGATCCTCCCTTCACTCAAAGTTCAGAATAGCGTTGGATACGATAAGGAGCAGCTGCATCTTCCCTTATCAAATTCTTCTTTGTGAACAGATACAGACTTCTGGTCAGGTAATCTTAAGTCAGTGATTGATTTTATTTATTTGTTTATTGTTTGTAACTTCTTTATATTTAGTTTCAAAGTAATGTCTAGAGTTGTACAGTTATCTAAACGAAAACAGACAGAGAATAGTAATCCTTCAAAATATTCATATTGTTTATTAGTATAGAGTATTTCCTTACAGTACATTTCTGCACTTATTCTACTTACAAGTTGGGAAACTTAGAATCATTTCATGAGCATGGTGGAAATGTAACTGTGATTACAGCAGAATTTGTGATTTGTGGCAGAAACAGTAAGAGCCTTTGCAAATGGAAAGTAGCAATAAAGAAATATTTCTAGCATCAGTATAGTTTACAGTAAAGTGAGATTCTTTGTTTCTGCTGATAATTACTTATAATACTATGATAGGCCTATACAAATTGGTTGTTAGGGTGTTGCTAAGAGGTTTCCATGGCAACTCCTCTGGTACAAAGACTGAGTTTGGTACTCATTCTGGGCACCATACAAATTGGTTGCTAGGATGTTGCCATGGTATTAAAGGTGGTTGCTATGGTGCATCAGGTGGTTACTACAAGGTATACTGTATGAGATAATGCCAAATCAGGGCCATTCCAAAGTCAGCCACGTGTCTGTCAGGGTGTTACTAGGCAGTTGCTATGGTGGACATGCAGTTGGATGATCTGACTTGACCTCATACCCTTTCCCTTTATACCAATCTGGACCCCTTAACTAAAGTGCTTGCAAATCAAAGGCAACATGTCAGCATCAACCAGGGCAATCATAGCAACACCCACATCAACTATCATAGCAACACTCCACCAACCACCCCACCAACAACCACAATGATGCTGTTGCAACACCTTAGCAACCACCTTCTCCTCTGATCATACAGTGCAGTGCCTGTCTTATACAGTGCTCACCAAGTGTTGTACTTTAACCAAGATCTTAATAGTTAATTTATATATGTCCATATATCCAAAAGGCATGGCAACCAGTCCTGAGACCATGGCCTCTTGTCTGGTCTCGGCTGGATCTGCTTACCCAGACAACTGGTGCTCAGTTGTTGGGCAACACTATCCAGACCAGTGGCAGCAGGGGGACTGTGGAGCTCCTCATTACTACAAGGTCAGTTATAGGCACGAATACTGTCATAAGATACATAAGATACTTGGGCCACTCTTAAAGCATATCACATCATATTTTCAGTCTTGATGTTATGCTGGTGGTGCAGTACATTTTAACGTTGTCATTATTACTCCTTGGACACTCTGCAGATGGACTTAAATGATTTCCAGGGTTTTCTGGGATGTCAAGACAAGTAAGTCACTTATAACACCACACCATGATTTATTCTCCATTAACATCTACCTAAATCATTTCAAAATGAGCATTTATTAACATTTTAGTACTTAAGTGGACAGCAGTGGCCCTCCTTAATTATATATTGTCCATGACAGTAATGGCCCTCACAAGAGTGAGGTCATGGCCTTCTTGAAGGGGAAGTCCTTGGAGTGCCTCAGAGACCTCAGTGTGGAGGACCGCTGCTCAGCATACCTGAGCTGGCAGCTTGTGGCTCTTCTCTGCCAAATGAATGGAGTGAGTGATTGCCTGATCATATCATTTAACGTGGTCCATTGGTATGCACATGTTGGGTTTAGGCCAACATTTGCATGTTTTACTTATCTGATATTATGCAGCTTACATATTAATTTGTTTTCTACAGCATGTTATGGGCAGCGATATTGCTGAGCTCCTGCACTGTAAAGAGACATCAAGGCTTAGACAGGAGGCTGAAACTACAGTCTATGATTTGGTAGACATTAGTGATGTCATTCCAAAGCTTAGGACTAAGGAAACCCCAAGTCTGGAGGCTATCTCAGATACCACAACACCTGATGATTTTAGTGCCACAGATACCATCAGGGAATTGCTCATTACTGGCAAGACAAAGGTAAAGTTTCTTCTAATTATTACATATTATATAACAAATATGGTTTAATACATTTCATGTATTTGCTAGTTAGCATGTTATATTGATGATTTAGTACATGTAAGCTGTCAATGGAAAGGGGGAAATGAGTTGTGTGTTTCTGGGATTCCTGACAGGAGGCACTGGATCACTCCACACAGGAGGGGCTGTGGGGCCATGCCTTTCTGCTGGCAAGCAAGATGGGCACTACAGCAGCACTGGATGCAGTTATAACCAGGTGAGAAAAGGATTCCTACATTATCTATTACTTTCACATTGGCTTCACATAACTGCTCATACAATTATAAGTAATTACATTACAAATGTATTACAAATTCTGTCATAATTAGACATGGAATTGTGTATACATTGTATGTTATAAATGATTCCACTATTAGATTTGCCAATTCATTGGAGGAGGGTGATCCCCTAAAGACCTTGTACCAGCTAATGTCTGGAAGAGTTCCAGATGTTGCCAAGGTATGTATTTCCTGTTTAAGATGGACGTGTGTTTATGTGCCAATCATATCTGACAATGTTTCATTTGAAACTGTTTCTCTTCCAGCATTGTGGCGGTGAAGCGTTTATCAACTGGCATGCTCATCTGGCCATGATTTTGTCAGCGAAGTCTGATCCAAGCAATCTTCGGATCAGAAGTATAAGAATGATGGGAGACAGCTTGGGTAAATATAAACAGTTACTAATACATACTTGCTCGTCCTAATGCAGTATATTATCTTTAAAAATGTCTACCTCTACTTCAGTGTAGCAACTGCCATCATAAACAATACTGATTGTGCTTGTGCCATTTCTTTCATCAGCATCTAAGGGCATGGTTGAAAAAGCCCATTTTTGCTATATGGCAGCTCAAATCCTGCTGGTCGCACAATCTAAAGTGGCATTTCAAGTGTTCCTGGATCCTGAGCAAAGGTGAGAAACAGAGTAACGACATTTATATGTGGTTTATGTCCAGGCTGTCATTATTGCTCTATTCATGGTTTTCCTTCCCCCACAGACTTCCCCTTGTTCTACTAGGAACAGTAGAGGGTCCACCGGACTTCAAGGTATGACTTCTTAGTTACCGCCATTATTAATGGATTAACCGTCGTACTTTGCCTTTGTGCCTCGGTCGCTTAAAACATATTAACCAAAGTTTTACAGAAATTGTAACAGTGAGTGTGTAAAAGAAATGTAAGAATTGTACAGTCAAGCTTGTGTCTTTCATCTGCCACTCAAAGTAATTGTTTTAATAAAGTGTATGACTGTGTATATGTATTAGGCAAAGCAATGATCTAGTCTTTAAATATGAACAGATATATTATACTGTATATATATAATTGATTCTGTTTTGATTGTAACATCGAATCTCGTCCACTATCCAAGAGTGTCCATCTGGATGCGTTCAGTGAGTGCAGTAGCTTCTCACTCTCCAGAAGCTCGTTGAGTGGGTCACTTTCACAACTTAGCACACGTACAATCTGTCTTCCAGCTCAGGTAGTCAACACACACCAAATACACATAACCAGACTGGATTGTATACTTTAATTAATTAATATAATATTTTAAAAGACTGACCTCATGCCGTAACCTCCATCCTGCATCCTCTCCACAGGTGACAAGTGACTCTGAGCCCAGCAGGCTACTGGACTCCCCCGTAGTTGATATTGAGGCTGACCACTTGCAACCGCTGACAATCCAGAATCATGCTGACGGAGAGGACGCAGAGAAAGCCATTCATTTTGGCACGTCTCCCGGTGGTGACCAATCACCTTACCCACTGCCAATGGTGACTACTGACGAGCTTGCAAGCAGCCACAACCTGGAGCGCCCATCCTCTCGACAGGAGGTGGTTCATGCTGCCAAGGACATTACTCAGGCAGAACAACAACATGAGAGTCTGGATCAGTATCTCGCAGTGGAGGGGGACACGGTGGCTGCCCCAATTCCCATCCCGCCTCAGTCCCAAGTGGAACGGCCATATGTTGGGAGCTACAGACTGAATGGTAAGGGTCTTTGTTTTTATGTCATAAAGGTGTCTCCCAAACCATCATGTTGGAGTGAGACTCCCAGTAGCTGCTCACTGTGGCCCAGATCGGATGTGGATCTATTCCAGAGTCAGCTGTAGGTTATTATGGGATGTTTAGTGATTAACAGCAGGCCTCTGAAATCAGCACTGATCGTGTTTTCTCCAGCAGGACCCGGGAGGAGGTATGTCGACGTGTTGAATACATCGAAGCCTGAGGTGTCAGCTGCCCCTGCCAACATGTGGGACCTCATGGCACCAATGGCCATACCCGACCTCAAGGAAGACCAAGGTCAGTCACACAAAATATGAACATAGTCCTAAAGATCGAACTCTCTGAGGTGCATTTTTTCAACAGAGACCCGTCAAGTAATCATCACTTGGCAAAAAGAGAAATGGCTTTTTTCAAAACCATGCTTTTTGCCAATGAGATGAAAATCTGGAGTGAATAATCTGTGTTTATCGCATGCAGAGGTTGGAGAAAAGAGCAAAACCAATGAGGATGCAACCTCAACTTCAATATTTGCTCCAATTCAGGTAATATTTACTTAAATGTTAACCAAAGTTGTCAACACATCAAATATACATAACAAGGTTGGATTTGTATATATGAAATATGACAATCTAATAATGTTTGGCCTCAAGCCATAACCTTGATTCTGAATCCTCTTAACAGGAGGCAAAGAGTGACACCATCCCTCCTACGTCTTCTCAGAAAGATCTGGTTGATGCCACAGAGGCCACCAGCCTTCAGGCTGCCATCCAGGCCATAGCCAACCTGGTTGAAGACCAAGGTCAGTCATAAGACTGCAAAAACAGACTTTCCTGAGGTTTCCCTCAGAGTCCCCCCCCCCCCCCCCCCCACTAGTATCTGTCAAGTAATCATTTGGCGAAAATAAATATGGCTGAGAAAAAGACATGCAATTTGAAAATGGCAAGAGAATCTATAGTGTTTTTCTGATTTACGTATTCAGATGGAGCTGCAGAAAAAGGGAGACCCTCTGATGATGAAATGACATCTGCATTTTCCACTCTAGCTGAGGTATTATTGTAATGCTATCAAAACAAGTCAATACAGCAAATAGGTCATCACCGGGCTAGATTTTCATAATTGAGGAAGTAATAATGTTGAAAAAGATTAACCTCAAGCCATAACCTCGATCCTGAAACTGACCCTCGTCTCTGCTCAGAAGTATATCAAGGATTTAGAAATGATCCTAGGTATCATTTCATGCAAATGGAATTCTCCTATTTAAACCGTTTAAGGTTAATTTAACGTTTCCTTAGCTAACTAGCTAGATAGCTAGCATAGCAACTAAACAAACATAGCAACCAGGAAACCGTTTGCTGCATAACCTGAAGCTACATTTTATTTCCCAAACTCATCTCACCAACAACCACTGGATGATGTTTAATGGCTTGACATAGGCATTTAACAATCCTGACCCCCGGAGGGCTTACTCTGTATTAGTGTAGTGAATGAAGGGGGCTGAAGTCCCTCCTTTCCATTGCCCCTTCTTGAACACATTCATGTGACAAATGTCAAATAATGTGTACTATACAGACATATATCAATCAATAATTTTACATTAGTAGTTATTTAAATGATTGCCCTTTGAACAAATCCAACATGTCACACCTGCCTCCTCTCAGCAGGAGGTGATGAGTGGCACCAAACCAACTGCTGTTGCTACCACGGAGGCTCTCCATCTACAGCCTCTGATAGAGGAAGAGGTTGTGGAACCAGTCACCAATGTTGTCACAGCAACACTCAGTGACATGCTGCTGGTGGAGACTGTGAAGCAAGATCCTGTCAGTCCTGGCAACATGAAGGCAGGGGCCTCTACAGAGAGGGTTGTTTCCACCAAGAATGGTGCACCATCCTATAAGGTTTGGATGCAGAAACTGAAGAAGACCCAAATGTTGTGTTTTACAGACATTTTAAGACTACATGATTTTTTTCTGTGCTGTTTTGTTTAGTGTTGATTTGATTTAAATTCTGTATTTAAGGTACAGAATAACATAGTTCTGTCAGTAATTCATTTTTATAAGTAGGTGTTATTAGGTAATGCATTTACTATAGATTGTGCTTCTGAATGTAAGTGATTTGATGTATTTTCCACAGAGATTTTATAGGAGCTGGTTAGGGTGGATGTTTCCTAGGAAGAAAGAGATTCACCTTCCTGATGACACAAACAAATCTGTAAGGAATCTGATTTGGGTTAAATAAAATCAGGTAAAATAATGATACAAAAAAGATGTTAAAAACATCTTTCACATAAATATGTATTCTTACAGATTCTTTGGGACGAGTCTAAGCAGCGATGGGTGGATCACAATGAACCAGAGGAAGAGGTAACCTCTTAAATGAGTATCAGGAATATTCAGACAACCATTTCTGTGCCACTGATCTTTTATTACAGTTTTAAAGTGTCAGTTCGCCCTCAGCTCTGAGCCTAGCTCCATCCACTGCATCATTTTGAAAAGGGGGAGGGCGTAAATTCCTGTGAATCATGAGCCTCAATCAGGGCGTTAAAATATACATTTCATGACGTAGATGTGTACCAGTCGGTCAACTCTACATCAGCATTGGCCTAGTTAGGCTCAGGTCTGATTTCAACCAGTAGATGGCGTTTTGAACCATTTTCAACCCATGAAATGCAGATTAACAAGAAACAACCACATTTAAGTGTGAAATGAAAATCAAATAGTACCATTGGCGGAGATTGTGAACGTGTCCCCCCCTACCATAAAGTTGTCCCCCCCAACTGTCGTTGTAAATACAGTTTTACCCGGACATGTCCTCTATTCGAGACCTAAAAAAATTAATCCGGCAAGGATTCCAAAATCGGCCGGACATTTTGCCTTGCCAGACATTTGTGTTCCTCTGTGTATTTTAAACACGAGTTATTACGTCCCTGCATGTGAAAAAGATGGCAAAACTTCGTTGCGGGGTCATCCGCATGTGATAGATGGCAAAAACTATTGTCCCCCCCTACAATGAAATGGGATTTCCGCCCCTGAATAGTACCCATGGATTATAGAATGAAATACAGTTTCTTAAATAGACAAGATCCGCTTATCGATTTTGTTTTACTCCAAAGACTAAAGCCGTTCCACCACCACCCATGAGCCTTCCATTGATCCCCCTCAGTGGCAGTAAAATAGGAAGTGGAGGCCCAGCTAGTGGACCCCCAACCAATGGACCACCGGCTAACATGTTCCGGAAAAGAGCAGGCGAGTTTATCTACAGTGTGCTACTAACAACACCTGACTGTTGAGTCAGTTTGATATTTAAATTGAGTGATCTCGCAGACTGAGAGCTATGCTGTACTTCACTAGAGAGCAGTGGCACTGCATGCAGTAAATTGGTTGTAACTTTGTCGTGTTTATGGTCCTTCATCAGACCTTTTTAGAGCTTTACATTCAGTGATCTGTAATTATAGTTTGAAAAGGGTTTGAAAACGACTTGTCTTTGTCCAGGTAAATTGGTGAAATTCTTCTTCTTCTCTTTAGTGTTATTATTAGCACATTACCCAGCCCTGCTGAAAACCTCTTGATTAGTAAGTTTGGCATAGTGATTTACAGCACGCTAATGACATCAGTGGTCTTGTTCACCAGGAACCTGGAACAGATATATTGATGTGATGAACACGGGTAGAAACATCACTAAGCCTCGGGTGTCTGTTCCTCCACCAACCATGTTGGCCCTGCTGCCTCATGTGGACATGACAGGGAGTACATTCCACCCAGCCAAAGGTCAGTCTTAGAATTGGGTGCTTTGTTTTAAACTTTCATGATGGTTCACATTCAAAGGCAAAGAGGCCGTCATCATATCATATTCCTGCAACTAGAGCAAAATGTTTTCATTGTTGTCTTGTTTGTTCTTCATACAGTATGCGCAAGTGAACTGGGCAAAGGCATTATGCAGCCTTGTCCACCTTTGGCTGGTCTCTCCAGACTCCCCATTGCAGCTGAGGTAACACATATCACACAAGTCTTACTGAACTAATGTAGGCTATAAACCACTTGTATAGAAAACAAATGTAGATGTTTGGGATGTATTGCTATGTTGATTTTCTGTTCAACAGACTGCTGACCGTGTCAGTGCTAAGGGCTTTTAATCCTTAAATTCATCAACTCATCTTTGTTGGTAAGTTTCTGCCAGTATAAGCAGCCTGAAATTACAAATAATTTTTTTATTACTTTGACTTATATTACATTCTTTATGTTAATGATATTGTTTCTGTTTGTTTGTTTTCAGCCTTAAAGAATGCAGGACATTCTAACCAGCCCACAGAAACCAGACATTTCTCTCCATATTGTTACAAAAAATAAATGTGCAGTTACATTCCTGCACTTTTTACTAATTCTTATGTAAAATAGTATTTATTGTTACACTAGGTCTCTATTGTTCGTAGCTTGACTGTTCTCTCCCTTGTACGTCACTTTGGACAAAAGCGTCTGCTAAATTACTAAATGTAAATGTAAATGTAAGCAGTTAAATAAAATGTCCTTTTTTAGTTTGAGGGAGAATGTCCTTTTCTGCAGCTCCAGGTCAACATGTTGAGAATTATTATTACAGATTATCCATTAGTGGGCAATAATATCACATGGTTATATTATTATATTTTACATGGTATTATATATCACATAAATCTGTAGAGATCAATATCATGATGTCTCATTCAACACCACAAAGTTTAACAAGCTCCATGCCTCCCATCCTGAGCAACTCCTCCATGAACTTTTCATCTGTTAAAAAGTTTCAGATGGAGTTTAGAAACTGTGATTCAAATTCCAGTTAGGTGTCATAGGTGAGGTACATATCTTGAAGTGATACTATAACTCCTCCCATTCATGATTCGAACACCATTGAACAGGAACAGGGGAGGTGGTACACGTCTGTGCCCTTCAGATGGTCATTGTCACTGGTAAGTGTTGAAATCTACCGCCATTTTCATCTTCTATGTTAGAAGACTCCCCTGTCCTAAGATGTGAGCGGTCATTCCCAGGTGGACCTCAAAACCAGCCATTGGAGATGCCGGGGATTGAACCCGGGGCCTCATACATGCAAAGCATGCGCTCTACCACTGAGCTACATCCCCTGTACCAACCAGTTTGTCCTATCTCGGTTCGTGCCTCCATTGCCACTCGTCTCAATACTGAGCAGTTAAATAAAATGTCCTATTTTAGTACGAGTGCCCATTTTAGTGGGCAATAATATCACATGGTTATATTATTATATTTGACATTGTTTTATATATAGAGATGGATACTTTATTAATCCAGAGGGAAATGTAGGTCATCCAGTAGCTTATACACTTATACAACTCACAGACATACATACATCAAGCACATACACATAGGGAGAACATGTTTACAAGGAGTGGGGAGTTTACAGATACAAGAATGGGTCTGACCCTATAGTACAATATGTATTGATTGTGACAGTGTAGATGTAGATGCCCAGGAGGAAAGTGTACTTGTGCTTCTAGTGTGGATAGCGCAAAAAGATAGTGTTCTTGTGCTTGTGTAGATAGTGCAAAGATCGTGTTCTTGTGCTTGTGTGTGTTTGGATAGTGCAAAGAGATATAAGTGGTTAAGTCTGTGCAAGGGGCTAGTATAGCCAGTAAAGCCAGTAAAGGGATGGACAGTGAGATGAGATGAGAAGAGAAGGGGTGGGCAGACTGAGGTAGACTCATGCAGGGAAGACCACCCCACCCTCCCTCCCCTTCTGCGTGGCGTTATAAAGCTGAATGGCCCTGGGGACAAAGGACCTCCTCAGCCTGTCCGATGAGTATGACAGTGACAGGAGTCTGCCACTGAATATGCTCCTCTGTCTGTTAAGAGTTCTGTAGAGTTTGTTGCAGACATTGAAGGACCTCAACCTCCTCAGGAAGTAGAGCCGGCTCTGACCCTTCTTGTAGATTGCATCAAAGTTGTCTGACCAGTCCAGTTTATTGTCCAGATGATCTCCTTATTAAGTATTTGCAGGTGTTGACCACCTCCACACTGACCCCCTCGATGGAGACTGGCAGCAGAGGAGGCTGAAACCTCCTAAAGTCCACCACCATCTCCTTGGTCTTAGTGGTGTTCAGCTGCAGGTGGTTATGCTTACACCACTGCACAAACTTATCCACCAGGCTCCTGTACTCACCCTGCTGTCCATCCCTGATACATCCCACAATAGCAGAGTCATCAGAGAACTTCTGGATGTGGCATGACTCCATGTTGTAGGTGAAGTCAGACGTGTACAGGGTGAACAGGACTGGTGAGAGCACAGTCCCCTGTGGAGCGCCGGTGCTGCAGACCACAGTCTCGGAGAGGCAGTCTTTCAGCCTGACAAACTGTGGTCTCTCACATGAATCTGTAATCAATAGCATGATGTCTCATTCAACACCACAAAGTTTTACAAGCTCCATGCCTCCCATCCTGAGCAACTCCATGAACTTTTCATCTGTTAAAAAGTTTCAAACTCAGAGTTTAGAAATTGTGATTGAAGTTACAGTTAGGTGTTGTAGGTAGGGTACATACCTTGAGGTGATAGTAGCTCCATCCAACATTCATGATTGGAACACCTTCGAACAGGGGAGGTGGTACACGTCTGTGCCCTTCAGAAGGTCTTTGTATCTTCACTTCAGTGAAAGCCACTGCCATTTCCATCTTCTATTTTTGAAGACCTGCCTGTCTTAAGATGTGAGCGGTCAATGCCAGTTTGACCTCAAAAGCAGCCAATGGAGATGCCGGGGATTGAACCCGGGGCCTCATACATGCAAAGCATGCGCTCTACCACTGAGCTACATCCCCTGTAACAAACAGGTTCTCCTTACTAAATTCTCCCATACCTCCATTGCCGCTCGCATCAATACTGAGGAGTTAAATAAAATGTCCTGTTTTAGTTTGATGGCGAATGTCCTTTTCTGCGTCTCCAGGTCAACATATGGAAAATTAACAGATGGAGTTTAGAAACTGATTAAAATTCCAGTTAGGTGTCGTAGGTAAGGTAGGTATCTTGAAGTGATAGAATAGCTCCACCCAATATTCATGATCGGAACACCTTTGAACAGGGGAGGTGGTACACGTCTGTGCCCTTCAGAAGGTCTTTGTATCTTCACTTCAGTGAAAGCCACTGCCATTTCCATCTTCTATTTTTGAAGACTCGCCTGTCTTAAGATGTGAGCGGTCAATGCCAGTTGGACCTCAAAAGCAGCCAATGGAGATGCCAGGGATTGAACCCGGGGCCTCATACATGCAAAGCATGCGCTCTACCACTGAGCTACATCCCCCTTCGCATTGTGCCATAGCATATTTGTCACCACATCAATTTCGCATGAAAGCAACCAAAGACAAAAGTAGTTAGATTTGTAGTTACATCGAATAGTTACCTCTGAAAGCCTAACCTGGACAAATAAGACTTTTGTCATAGCAAGACGATGAGACAGCAATGCATATGTATCAGGGTAAATAAACTGGTCTACATTACCTTCAGATTAGCTAAATATTATTCATGAGGATTACTTGATCCAATTGTTAAGCACATTTCGTGAACGAAATCAATCAAGGAAGTTTCATTGCAGATGAGGTTTAGCCCAGGTACACACCTCAAGTGACCAATGTGCCATTGCCTGAATGGAATGAAGTTCTGATCCTCGACTTTAATCCCATTTTTCCATGTAATTTGACAGGAATTACATTTTTATGGGAACGTTTGTACTGCAAGGTCAATATATTGAAACATTTTTTTAGGCTTAGTGTACAAAGGCAACACAAATGTTTAGATGCAATGAGTGCCATCTATTCATCTCAAAGGATTTTATTACTTTTTCTGAAGTACAATTCTCAGGTGTATATTAAAATGTTATTTTCATGGGAGTTCACTTTTTACCTTTTGTCGCTTCTGGTTTCTGACATTTCAGCATAAGTTGTAAGGGAGCATGCACGTTCACCATCCAGTTAGAGGGTGGAACATTCTTTTGATTTTCAAAACATTTTTGTTTTTGTTAGAAAGATGTAGGTTTTAGTATGGATGTCAACAGTCTTGTTTTAAACGTAAACGTTCATTTATTGTGAACTACACACCTAGCAATGCTTAATTCTGCAGGATATGTGTGTGATTGAGTTCTATGAGTTCATGACATTACTTTCGGCCAAGTTCTCGTGCCCTCTCAGTGGCAGCTTCCACAGCGGACATAGCGGCCGATCTCACTCCCCCTTTCTCCAGGGCGTGAAGGCCATAGATCGTGGTGCCGCCTGGCGTGCACACCTCTCCTCGCAACACCGCCGCCGGTTTCCCCGAGTCCCTCAGCATGCGGCCCGCACCCAGCATGGTCTGTGCAGCGATGCGCTGAGCGAGCGCACTGGGCATACCCATCTTCACGGCCCCTTCTGCCATCGCCTCAGCAAACAGGTATACGAACGCCACTCCGCTGCCACTCAGACCCGTGTGAATGTCGATCCAGCTCTCTGGTCCCTCCTCCACAGAACCACATGCAGACAGCAGGTGCTTCAGCATGGAGGCCGTCTCCGGTGTGGCGCATGACCCCCTAGCGAACAGCAGCGCCCCCTCCTGGAGCACGCAGGGTAGGTTCGGCATTAAGCGCACAGTTTCAACTCCAGCCGGCAAGAGTTGCTCGAGAGTCTCCAGAGTGACACCAGCAGCTACTGAGACGATGGTGTGTCGCTCTGTTAAATGTGGCAAGACTTCATTGACAACAGTACGGATGAAGTGGGGCTTCACCGCTAGAAAGACCAACTGAGCCCCAGATACAGCGGCCACATTACTGTGCACGACATGCACACCCATCTCCTGGAATCTAGGGAAGTTGTTAATTGATGGTGCACTCACTGTGACATTTGCAGCGCTTATGTCACCTGACTTGAGGATTCCCTTAAGTATGCCATAGGACATATTTCCCGCACCAATGAAACCAATCTTGAGCTGAGATAAGTCAGACGCCATCCTAGTTGTTCTGCGCGTGTCTTCAATCAAAAAGACTTTTTTCTGCTGCTAGACTGGTCTGCTGGTAGACTGCTAGACTGGTCATCAGTGTGCTCGTGGTTGTGCGACGATTTTGAAAGAAGTAATGACGTACAATAAAGGCGTCCTTAATTCAGCTACTAGTAGTTCATGGTTTGCCTGACTGGCGACATTGTCCGATTCGTTTGTTAAATGCTGCTTAATCCTACAGTATATTCTGTGTCACATAATATGTCTTAGTACATTCTAAAAGGAAATATAAGAGATACAGGAGCACTCACATATTTAGTTTTTGGAGAGTTTAAAACCGGCTTTGTAATGGACACCTAAGGTCCTTATTTTGGACCCCAGGCAAACATCGTAAATCCGTTTTGTGCCCCATGCTTTTGAAGAAGTTTTAGTTTGTGGTGTTTGGGCTATTATTCATGTTTTTGCCTGTTATTTCACATTTTTCAAGTCCTGGGGTGTCTTTAAGTTGGTACCATGATGCCCGGAGAGAATCAGGCGAAAACTGCTGGAGTTGCTCCGGACGGAACGGCTGGAACTTGTCAAAACTGCGCTGTGTTGAATGAGGTGAAATCACATTACTGACAGTGGCTAGTGACCTTATTGCGTTATTATAGTCGGCAAATGAATATAGTAACTTGCTATTTGGTTGGTCATGTGTACCATAAGTCGCTGTTACCGGTATGGTGATACGGTCCCTAACATGAACAAGTAACACCTTAAATATTGAGTTCGCTGTAGCTAGCATGCTAACGCTATCTGAAGTGATCCTTGAAGTTGCACAGGGTGTTTTGTTTGTTCTCAGACGTTGTGTTTTCGTTCTCAGACGCTGCACGAATACATGACCTCGTTTTTGGCACTCAAACAGAAGATAATCGAAACGGAGTGAGTTGTTCTATAACTGTCAACATAACCTTCATTGTGTTTCTTTGCATTTGTATTCAGCTGATTGGTCGCTGATACGTTAGGATTGCATATTAGCCTCAAAGTGATATATTTTTTATGTGATATGATGCATATGGCAGTGTTGGTGTTTTGTGTGTGATGTATTAATGTTTGATGAAAATTCTCTTTGAGTGGCGGTCCTCATCAGACTGTGATTGTAACATTGGTCTGTTGTCTTTTCCTTCCACAGTAAAATTCTGAACGAGTTCAAAGAGAAATGCGATGATATCCTTTTTCACATGCCTTTATTTGTTATTATGTTACTGCTGTTTCATTTACATTTTGTTTGCTGAAAGAGGCATCAGTTAGACATTATATCAGCAGTAGGCTGCAGACATCTCTCCAGGCTCCCACAGTTGTCACAATTCCTTTGGCTGCATTTTCAGAGAAAATGTGTTTAATGCATTATAAAGCCGTGTAATGGCTGTAGTTGTATGTGAGTGTTTATGTGTGTGTGATGTGCTGCATATCATTATGCCGAAATGTTACCCTTGACTCTTTAATACAGCTTCAGAAAACGCAGAGGTAAATGAAATGTTCTCATCATTCATCAGTTGAAGACTAAATGCCGTATTTGACAGTGCTGCGTATTTGACAAAGGATGTGACCTATCCTTGATTCTTTGTTGGAAAAAATTGAAAAATGATTTCTAGACCACGATGAATTGATGTTTCTGTATGTCTGTGGACGCTTATGTATGCTAAATGTCTGTCATCATGACTGCCAAATTTCATCAGGACTAATCATCCTTTAGATGTATGGCAAAGAAGTGTAAAACACTGAAACATAGAATATTCTTCAGCCTAATTCGGCGTCATGGTAAATGATAGATGTATTGGTTATATTAGGCAGCTAATTTGCATATTTATGTTTGTTGAAGTTTGTTGTACAAACTTGTTATGCCGGAGAATTTAACTTGATGTATTGAATCATCTTACTTGCAGGGAAAATACTGAACTACACAGTCATCTAGATGAGTTGCTCCTAAACATGGCTCCTTTTGACAGCCTACACAAGGACAATGTGTGTATGCAAGAGGAACTGCAGAGAACAAAGGTGCGTTCCGTTATAAATGTAAAGTCATTTTAAAACATTCTGTATCGAAAACCGACTTTGTAAAAATGTATTCATTTGGAACAATCACTTTCCAAGTTTAACATCACACCTGTGGACCACTTGCTAATGGTCTTTGTCTTTGAAATAGGGCTTTCTGAAGCGATGCCGCGATGGTGCGGCAGACCTGAGGAGCAGGGACCCTGAGGCCCCGACTTTGTGAGTTAGCATTTCAGAAGCCGCTTAGTGTTAACTTGCGCTAAGGCCACACACAGCCCCTTTCACATGTACACACAGTAGAACTGGCCTGTCAAGGACAGTTGGATTTTTGTGATGCTTGACGTTTTAGTTCAGCTTTATCTGAACATGATGTTCAGTTTACTAGTGATTTGCATGTGATGTTGACAATCTAGTTGTTTTAAATGGGTAATCAGATGTCCTATGATTGGCACCAGTCTTTTTCTCTTTTGTGTCTCTCTTCCACTGTATCTTGCGCTCTCTTTATCTCTCTCTCTCTCTTCACCTCTCTCTCTCCACCTCTCTCTCTACCTCTGCTAGCCAAGACTGTAGGGCAGGATTGTTCAATACTTGCCTTAATAATTTATGTATATTTTCAAAAATATATATTTTTCAGGAAGGACCGGATCATTTTTCAACTTAAAATTCTGCAAGGTTGGTTCTTCATAAGTTTGCCTACATGTTACCTACTGTTCATATAATCACTGATTTAATCTATTACATACAGAATTTGTATTTATGAAATGTTTGTATTTGTCCAGACTCAAATCTCAAGCAAAGCACTGAAGTAACCTTGCTCCAGAAAGAAAATAAAGCCTTGGAGGGTAAACTGCAGAAAACACAAGTAAGTCTGCTCCTGTGCAATCGGTCACAAGTGCTTTAGTGAACAATGTTGCTGGTGAGATGAGTTCCCCCGTGATTATGCAAAACACTTTGGGCGTTTTTGAAAAAGCACAGTCGAAATGTACTTATTCACTCATTAATTCACTCTTTCTACAGGAAAAGCTGGACAAACTGGAAAAAGAAGCAAATAAAGGTAAGATACATTCTGATGTGGAAGAAACTATTATTGATGGAAGTAGAAGATTGTCATGATTTTAACAAGAGCTCTTCCTAAGGGTGTTTAAGTGCTCATGTTTCAGTAATGTACATAGGCCATTAATTGAGTGAAAAGACTTTTATTTGTAATATTAATTTAACACCTTTCATTCCAACAGAAAAGATGAACACTGGAGTGCAAACAGAAAGGAAAGGTAAGACCGGCAGCCTTGTTGTCTAAGATGAGTATTGACTGACTTTTTAGATGACCGTTGACTGCTTACTTGTCATACTCACCTGTCATGCTGATGGACCTCTGAGACTTTGGCAATATACGTAAATACACACATTGAGTTTGGATTCTTTTATTCCAACAGAGCTATGCAGCACAGTGGTACAGACAGACGTGGCGGAGAGGAGCAGCACAGCTGTGCAGACGAACGCCATACATAAGAGCAGTGCAGTGGTGCAGACTGACCCTACAGAAGAGAGCCTGATGGATCTAGGTAAGCTGTCCAATCATCATACAATGACCATCACATCACCAATCACCATAGGCCATGTCTTTGGGTCGGTCACACTGCATTTTGTTGCTTGTGTCTTTGCACGGTTTCATATGGTGGCACTGGAGGGCAAAACACAAAAACAAAAGGAAACTACTCAAAACAAAAACTTGCAGCCCTGAAGTGCAAAACAGAAAAACAAAAGCGAGCAGCCCTGAGGTGCAAATGCAGCAAAACCATTACAGAAATCATTACGTCATCATTTGTTGCAATTGTTTGTTTTCATGTTTTCTTTTTGTTTTTGTGTTTTGCACTCCAGAGCCACCGTAGCCCATGTTATTTTGAGCCTGTAGAGGTCCTGCAGTGGTTGTGCATTTCATTAAAGCCTCCTTTTTTCCGCAGGGAAAATCAGACATCTGGTAGCAGGCCTTTGGCACAGCGTGCAGCCACAGTCACTCTCCGAAACACCCCTCCTACCTGGTGAGTTCTGAATCCTCATCCACACATCTCATACATTTTCATTCTCATTTTGAGATTCAGCTGCTTTCTGGCATCTTTAGCTGTACCGCTACTTGTTTGTTTGTCACAGAGAAATGTATTACAGTTATTCATTTACATGTATTTGTTATTCCAAAGCAATGTACAGCAATGTTCAAATATACTTGTTTGTTATACTCATATATATAATAATACTTATATATTTTATATATATATATATATATATATATATTTCTATCAGTATGTGGGCTCCCTGGGTATTGAACCCATCCCTTGATGTAGTCAGCCCTTTCTTTACCAAATGAGTCACATGAAGTTTAGCAATATGAATAAGACCTGAGGCTACCTAAGAAGTTCTGTATTATGAAAATGTTCTCTCCAGTATATTCCAGCAATATTAAATATGATTTATGTCCTTTCTCTTTTTCTGTACATCAGGATCCTTGATGTGTCGCTCTCCACTGGTGCCATCATTAAGTCGGTCTATTGTTCCAGTATCCAAGGAACGTCTTCATATGTCACCCGTGCGTCCGTCTCCTGCCACTTTGCCAAGATCTTCTTTCAGGCCACCCGCCCTCCGTAAGGAAAGCCTTTTGTCAGCGGATGAGATTTTGGACTTGTTCAGATTGCTGCCGCCTCTACTCTCACCTGTGCACAGCCCTGTTGATCAGAGGGTAAGCTCTCACCCCCTCCAGTGAACTTTAATTTAATACAAATGTTATTGTAAATGTAATCCTTTACTCATTTATGTGGTTGTGACTCTGCTACTGATTTCCGGATTAACTGAAATCATTTGAGTATTTAGAGAAAACCTTTTAGGGTAGAGCATAGCAAGGTCCAAGGCCAAACACCTTGCTGTTTTTTGTTTTTACATAATGGGAAAACAGAGAGGCACTGAGAGTTAATAATCCCACTGTGGTCTCCTAAATGGGGGGTGTTTTGTTTATACTTGCTTGTGTTTTGACATTCTGCCAAAATCTGTTTGTGTTTCCCATTTACAGAGTGGTGTGGATGAAGACTTGCAGTTATCAGATGAGGCGGAAGAACTCCACACATTCAAGGAGGAAGACATGAAGGAGGCGGCGGCGGCGATGGCGGCATCGGTGCTGCTTCTCTCGAACGGCCTGAAGGGGAGCGGTCATGTCTGCTCCCCCGAGTCCCCCCCTGAGGTGAAGTTCCAGCAGTCTTCCCCCACGGCCACACAAGATCAAACCGCCCAAGATCAAACCACAGACCGGAAAGGAGAAGCCGTCCGCCTCCATATTTCCAAGAACGGAAAGAGCAAACGGAGTCCGGCCCCCACGCCAGCGACGTTCGAGTTTCCTGGTAAGAATGAAGGATGCGGGGAAGAGAAGGCAGCCGTTGATGAGGTCAAGGAGTCAGAGCTGGAGAGGGATGAGGTGATGCCTTCAGCTGAGGTGTGCAGTGACCTCATTGCTGACATGGAGTGGGACCCCTCTCCTGTGGACAGCTTGTCATGTAGGAACAAAAACAGACTGGAAGGCGCTCACAGTGAAGGCGCTCACAGTGATGGTGTTGTTGAGCCGCCTACAGACCCACATCATAGCTCTGGGTTAGATGTTGCAAATGGGGACGGACTCTCAGAGGCCAAAGTGGATAACACTGAAGCTGAACCCAGTCCTCTGAAAAATAGCCCTGCTACACTTGAGAGTGTAAAGGATAAAGAGGTGGTGATGATGATGTGCAATGGTGGGCTGCACGAGGAGCAAATGTCACCTTTAAAACCTTCTTTGACAGACTTTGACGCCAAAACTCTGAAACCTCAAGTCAAAGATCAGATTATGGAGATCGGTAAGAGATGCACTGGTGTGGCCCTGAGGTCAGAGTCGTTGAATGGGGTACAGAACGCTCATGATCAGAACCATAATGATGTCGTGAATATGGTGTCTTCTGGGGGGGACAGAATGGACATGATGAGAATCATCGTGACCCTATGAATTCTGGATTAAGAGGACGGAAGCAGAATCCCCACAATCATATTGATGACGTCGTGAATTCAGCTTCGAGAGCAGAGCTGCAGAATGGCCAGCATCAGGCACCCTCTGATGAGATCAGAAACGCAGATGTGTCTAAGGAGGCGTGTGAAGGTGGTGGGCAGAAACCCTCAGAGGATGGGTGTGTGGACACCGAGTCCTCCGAGGACCTGGACTACCTTGGTCTCCAGCGCAAGGTCCGCGTGGCCCACTCGCGAAAGGAGACCCAGCAGTCCGCTGGAAGCATTAACGGCTCCTCGGAGAAGGAGGAATCAAAGTCCAAACCCTCAAAGGATCTTCCAGGTAGCACAGACATTAAAACGCCAACTCCAAGTCCCATGGCTCAGGGTGATGTGGAAACCCGTTCTGACATTATGACAGAGCAAAATAGAAGCATTGATCAGTCATGTTCGAGGATAGGAGATGCCTTAACAAATGGCCTTAATGCTCCTTCGGCTCTAGAAAGCCAAGAAGACACGCAGCCTGAGGTGGAACAGCAGACGCCAAAGCTACGTCAGCGAATGCAAGACCAATCCTCCAGACACATGCAAAGGGACAACTCCTGTGTGCCTAGAATTGAAACTCCAAACAGGCCTGTTCTCACCAATGGCACTTCCACACTCAGGCCCTTTGCAGATGGTGCCGTCCATACCAATGGATTTGGAGCCTCTGATCCTCCATTAGAAGAAGGGGGCAGCTACACTAGGGTCAAAGGCCTGGGGGAGTCCCCTCGGCCGGTTCCCATGATGTCTCTCGCAGAATCTCTTCAGAGCATTCGCTCGATGATGGGCCCCCCTCTCCCCCCTCTACTCCTCCCTCTGTTGGGGACCCCTCCCAAGTCCGTGAGACTGGACCACCCATCGAGACCCGCGTCTGGACACGTGATGGCCCGCTCGACACAGGATTGCTCTGACCACCCCGCTGCTATGCTCTCCGCCAACACAGCACTCCGGAATGGCCCCCAGAAGATTTCCTTCTCCCCCGCCACCACCACCCCCTCCCCCTGCAAAGGCGTGCCCTCTCCCCTGCAGTTCGGCTCGGCCACCCCCAAACATGCCGTGCCGGTCCCCTGCAGGCACCCCGTGTCCACGCTGAACCCCATGTCTCCCGCCGCCGCCCCGGCACAAGAGAACTCCATGCAGATGCTGGACTCCATGTACCCAGAGCTGTCGGCTCAGGCTCGCACGCTCAACATCCTGCGCGGGAACGTCAGCCTCGCCAGGCCCGTGCCGGAGCCCAGCACGCCCCCGCAGACCGCCGGCAGTCACATGTCATCCGGCTTCAACTCGGTGGCGACAGCCTTCACCAAAACCCAGCAGACAGGGAAGAGGGCCGGGAACAACGTGCTTTTGCCAAAGAGTGCCAAAAAGTTACGGTTAGGTGGCTCGCCTGTTCCCGTTAACACAAGGCCGCCGTCAGACCTCGCCATGGAGCTCCCACAAGGCGGCAGGGAATCTAAAGATCCGCAGACCCGAAACGGCTTACACATCGTAAAGAACGAGACGATTGTTCAGGTGGACAATACAGAGAGCAGCAAAGAATGTATAATCTCTCAGGCACTGACAACAATAGGAAGCTCTTGCTTTGATTTGCTGGTAGTGGTTAAAAGTCACGTATCCATCAAAAGGATCTCATTAGTTCCCATACTAAGAGATGAAGAGAAGGAGGTGGTTTCCGATTTCTGCACGAAGCATAAGGTTAGTAACAATCACACTCTGTTATGTTAACAGAAGGAAGGGCACTTTGGAGCTTTTAAAGTGTTATCTTACCTGGTATGTGCTTTTGGGCAGTAATACTGTATCAATTCTAATAATTTAGCTAGAGGAACACACCTATAAATAGGGAAATTAAAGTAAATGTGTTTATTGTATGCAGAAAACCAAAATTCAGCCAACTATTTTAATCTCAGTTGTCTGTGCATTTCAAGTTTTCACAGCTGATTACTTCATGTCCAGAGACGGTATGCTTGTGTTTGAAAATGTCCATCTCTTTATTTGTGGGCGTCATGCCGAAATTATTCTTGTTCAGGTACCTTGTGCCATGGATAAGAACAGATGAATGTCACTGGCTACAGATGTCTGTGTGAATGGCGAAATGAATTGAGATGTGAAAAAATGGCCCTTTTCAGCTGTCAGTAGAAAAAAAATCATCTGAAGTACGTACATACCCAAGCTTTATGATGTGCCCCCTTTCAGTCTTTGACGGAGGACTTCCTGTCGGCCATTTTGGCTCAACTGAAGGCAGAGCGGACGACCTTGGGTGGGGATCACCTCCAGAGCCTCTGTCGAGTCTATACTGCACTGTGCCGCCAGAACAAGGATCGGCTCAAGGCAAACACCCTGGCCTACAGTCTCCTGAAAGAAGGTCAGTTGTCAATAGAAAAGTCCATTCCAAAAGGCATCTATCCTACTAAGTGTGTTCTTCCTGTTTCCCTGAGCTGGACACATTGCTGCGTGTTTGTGCATGTGCATGTTTTATAAATATGTACATGTAGCCTATATATAATGTGTTTGTAGGCTATAGGTTATATATAATGTTGTGTAATTTATTTTGTATCATTAGGAAGGAGGGGATGAAGAGATACAGAGAAACCGTAGTTGATGTGAAACCCTTAAGAATAACTCTGTACATGTCTGAATGTGTCCTTGCAGCAGTACTCCATTTTCTCACTACTGTACTATGCTCTCTGGCAGGCAGGCAAGGGAAAAGCAGTAATATCTTCATTAGGAGATGTGTTGAGGTACAGTATGTCTCTGAAGTATGGGGAGTACTTAGGGTCAAGACATGTGGAGTTGAATGGCTCTTATTTTGGGAAATGTGCCTGATTTTGGGACATTCGGTGTCAGCTCACTGTGTCCAGTGTTAATACACAGCGTGGCGTTCAGAATGATGATTAGGGTAATGGTTTGTTCAAAGTGAGCTATTAGGTGTCAAATTGGCCATTCCAGACTTTCTAAGGAGGATAGCTGACTCTGAATGTGATGTCCAGGCAGTCTGAGCATTCCAAGGAAATAATCAGTTTAAGGCTGTATTCCAATGGAAGGCCGTCAAAGCCATTTGTAGCATCTAGCATCTTATACTTAAAACAGAGGGAGTAACCGTCTCCTACACCAGTATATTAGGAAAAACAATGATGTGAATTAGGCTCTGTACAAATGGGATTAGTTTGACGTAGGGTAGTGGTTGAGATGTGATACTTACCTAGAGCAACTCTGCTTCCTCCAGACTGGTTCACGTCAATGAAGGGTCGTGTAGGAACAACCACAGCGGACCAATGTTGCAGCCATTTCATTAACTTTGAAACATACATTAACCTAATAATACCCAAGCGCTCTTGCTGAGTGGTACTGAAATACTTTCTTAAAGGTGCAGTCCGTGATTCTAATACAATGCAAACTGCTCCTCACGCTGCTCAAGCCCTCTCTGTTCAATGTGTGCACTCAACAAACCTCCAGCGTTGCTTCAGGAGCACAGAGGAGATGGGTGCCATTTGAACGGCTGTTGAATTAAAATATCAACAACCTTTTCGCCAGAATCGCAGACTGTATCTTTTAAGGATAAGCTTGGGACACAGAGGGGCGGACACACAGACAAACTCTCCTACAAACGGATAGGCACATAGATGGAGATGTAGTTAGGACTCTGGCACTGTGGTGTTGATGGAGTGTTAATCGTGAAACTTGTGTTGTTTTTCCGGTCTCTGTATGTGTGGCCGAGCAGACTTCCAGGACGCTGCCAAACTCATCCTCTTCATGGTGACCTCATGGCCCAGCCTCCTCTCTTGTGGGAGTGGCCTGTGCAAAGCCATCCATGCCGTCGCCCATAAAAGGGCAGAGGGGGAGGTGCTCCGCTGCCTCACCGCCTACCTCCATTGGGACACGGTCAGTAACACGAATTTGTCTTGCCTACTGAAAAACAACCCCTGCTTTTGACGGAACAAAAACAAATTAGGCTACGCTCTGCATTATCTGTATTTAAAAAAACTTTTTTCAACTGCTTTCCAGAACCCACCCTGTGGCATACCTAAGCTGATCAGTAGCACACTGTGGACACTACGGACAAGGGGGGAAATGCAGTTTCAGCAACACAGTCGCCATGGTTACGACCTTTGCTCTGCCTCGTGGGAATACATCTTCACTCTTGACCTCCTGTGTGCCTATCAGAAGTGGATGTGGACGCATGACAACGTCATCCGGTACAGGAGCTTGTGAAACATCCATTTAGAACATCTCGCAGTGTTACACTGGTTTTAAAAAAAAATAAAAAATTAAGATTTTTTTTTTGGGGCTTTTTGCCTTTATTCAGATAGGACAGTAAAGGTTTTGGACAGGAAATGAGATGGAGAGAAGAGGTGGGGAGTGGGATCGGGAAATGACAGCGGGTCGGATTCGAACCCATGTCCCCGTGGGCGTTCAAGCCCATATATTGTCGGGGCTACTGCTTCGCCACAGTGCCCCCCCGCAGTGTTACACTGTTAAGCAGTTCTATGATTTGTTGCTGATTGATGGATTGAAAGGCATGCGCTATATAAACAGACATCTTACCCTCCTTCCTCATACTCTTCTTCTTGTCGTTGTTCTTCTATAGGAAGGAGCTTTGGCCCATAATGAATGCCTGGGTGACCCAGTCCCGGTCACAGAAGGGCCCAATCCAGGACGTGACCGTAGCCACTGTTCTCAAACTGATTGGTAAGTCAGGGAAGCACCATGCGTGGCTGCTCTGCTCTGCTCTGCTCTGCTGGGTTGGGTTGGGTTGGGTTGGTTTAATCTACAGACTCCCTGCATCAACTGTGCTGTTTTGTTTGTCATTTTCTGTTCCAGGGAGACTGGGGCAGCAGGGCATAAAGGAGAAATACTCTACGGCGGTCTGCAAGATTGCCACAGTCATCAACATGTTTGGCAGACAAGCACAATCAGAAGGTGTGTGTGCCCGCCTCTGTAACTCATCACCTGGAACTGAAATGGGCTGGTTAATATAGCCAGAAGTATTGAACAGTGTTAGTTCATTCGCAAAGCCAGATTCCTGTAACATGATAGGCTAACACGCCACATGTATGAGCAGGGTTATTTTAAAGCCTGCTGGATTTCTCTAGTCCTGGAGCCAACTTGCTGTCCATTATAAACATCGATCTGCAGTACACCCATCATCAGAGACCTCTAGCGAGTGGAGGCAGACATATGAGGAGTTTGTCAATACTAATCTCTTAAAGGGAAACATTAGGATTTTTTTTAACCTGGACCCTATTATTAGATCTTTCCTAAGGACCCTTAACAATCTAAATGGGTCCAGTATTGATAAAAGAGCGCTATAACTGGCGACTGCAAAACAACTAGTCAGTGGAATCCCATGGGGTAAGCATCTGCGCCAAAGTAAACCGCTTGTTTTCGCCAGTGTCTGACAACATGGAAAGGAACCCTACAGAGATAGACCTGTGTCTGTTTACCTCAATAACTGATCCCTATAGATATAGACCTGTGTCTGTTTACCTCAATAATTAAAGAAAATGTAGAATGTTTCTGTAGTTTCAGTTTTTTGTAGAAAATGACTAGAAACAGTAGGAGGAGTATGTCAACACTAATCTCTTAACTGAGTGAGTTTACTGTACAAGTTGCATTTGCCTTTACTTTGAATTGTTTTTCTCTTTTCTGTCCTGTTGTTATTTAGACTTGTATTACTGTAAAGGCAGTTAGTATTTGTAGGTGTGGTAAGTGCTACATAAACAAGAAATTATAATCCAGAGTTTCATGTTCATCCTGTTATCTTGTCTTTGTGCTCTTCCTGTTGCTAGGAGTGCCATGGGAAGTGCAGTTAGCAGCGGCCTATGCCATATACGACCTGTCGCCTAGCAACCCCAAAGAAGCACTGGTGGCACTGGCGGAATGGCGTGGGGAGGCGTCAGAGGGCGTGCCCCCCGGGATCACAAGCTGCCTCACACAGATCTCCTCACTCAGCAGGAAGGTCTCGCCCTGAGACACACACACACACACACACACACACACATATTCACAGACTTTCAATAACCCCTTTCATAGCACCTCGGACTTTAGAGCATTTTCATGTTGAAGTTTGTTCTGTTTTTTTAGTTTTTTTTTGGTTCTGTTTTTAAGCATGCTCGGCTGGGAACCTGGATTCCTTCATGATCTAATGCGGGGTCCGAAACTTTGTCTTTGTAAATATGTCTTTTGTAAAGTTGTCTTTTGTAAATATACTGAGAAGAACCTTATTTGTGTAAATTAAATTCAAAACCTGGGTCACTGTAGTGAAGTAACAAGGAGATGTCCAACTTCCCATAATAAAATTTCTAACTGCTTTGTACTGTGGATCGGTGTGCCAAGTCCTACTTGATGGGGTGAAGAAGGAAAAAGTTCTCTGAAATGATAAGCATTAAATAAATGTTAATGCCCTGCAGCATCTTTAAAGTTATCATTTTCATGCCCTCCCAGTGGTGTAAACTGTAGTTTCACTTTTACCAGCAGAGAGAGCCATTGCAATGCATTTCCCTGTGAACAGTTTATCATGTTTGAAAATCCCAGAAGCCTGTATTGAAGATGAGGTACTTTTTATTTCTTGTTTTCATACTTTTTATTTCATTTAAGGACTGCAATCTCAACGTCCTATTCATTTCCTCATTAAATCCTGATATTCCCTATCACATCTTCATATTAGTATCACGTTGTAGCATAATTAGGCACTGTACCACCGCAGGAACTCTTGAGTCATTTGTGCGGGGGGCCGGCTTGTTAATGCGTGTTTCGACTGCCGGAACCGCCCCTGTAGGACCTCTTTCAGGGCCTTTTTCGGGGCCGAAATAGTCGTCAGGCAATGGCTGTAATACATAGTTTTTTACCTGCAGGTGGAGCTATTGTCATACCATCGGATGTGCTGTCAGCCACTATTTCTGATGGACCCTTTTTCGCTTGAAGCCAGCGCTCTGAGTATCAATGCTTCAAACCAGCATTGATTCCATGTTTTTTGTAAGTCCTCAACCTAGTTCAGTGTGGAGTGAGAATGGGCGACCCAAGGAGTTACGGCAGTGCATAGAGAAAGGCATGTGGTACATCAGGGTACCATTCAGGTCCCAGTGGGTTCCAGGAGTTTTCTGGATATAGAGTTTGAAAGCAGTGCCTCAGAAGGTGTGTGAGTGTCTGTGTGATTAATAGGAAGTTAGATGTGATTAACCGCCTTATATCTGGGGGGGGCGCTTTGGAAACGGTTATGGGTGTAACCTGTGGTGAAGCTTGACCCTCAAAACCCAGGCTGGAGCTATTTTTTGTGGCAGTGAATGAGTGCTTAGTGTCATTGACCATGTTCAATCACAGTCTTCTGTGCTTGGCCTTTGCCTGGTGGAGGTGTGTGAGGGGTAGCAGTAAAACAACCGATGAATGTTGTATGAATGGATGGTGTAGTGTGTGTTATACTAGCACTCTGTTGCTGGTGGATTAATGGTGTTGCTCCATATGTTACATGTTACTGGACGCTTAACTGACTAGCACTCTGTTTCGTGTGTAGCTCTATAGTTTATAAAGATAAGGAGTGAAAAAAGGAGGTAAAAAAGTAGGTGTGTGTGGTATTTGGCAGGATTTGGTGACAGGTGCACTTTTCCCTGCTGAAGGTCATGATATGTCTGTGAGCACCAGTGGTGGCACAGGGGGAAGAGTCTGCTGCCCTGCCTGACTCGGAGGGCTCAGACAGGGGTTGAGGAGGGGGCTTAGCAGGCTGGCCGACGCTCTTACTGGATGTCAGCACACCTCATAATTACTCGTCAGAAGGTGCCTGACGGCGTCTGAAAATGTACGCTTCTCAAGCTCCAGATGGTTTTTTTGTGAGATTAAATGTATCCAGCTTAATTAGGTATATGCCAGCATCAGAGCCATTTAATTACTCTCTCTCTCTCTGCGCTTCATCCCTTTGAAAGTGCTAATGAGCCAATGAGCCCTGCTTGGATTCCTCTGCTCAGCTGATACTGGAGGTAGGAGAAGGAGTCATCAGACATGCAGGACAGTCTTCAAGTCCAGGCCCTAAGTAGACCATTCAGCAGCTGTAGTGTTTTCAGCACTGTGAGCATTTCACATTTCACGTTACAGTTTAATATGTGGCATTATCACTGAGCGTGGAAATGATTGTACCTCCCTTCAGGTCCTTAAGTAAGTATTTATGTGAGCTGAATTGCTGTTAGCATCCCACCCCCCCCCACCCCCACACACACCACTACGGCTCAGCTGAGGAGCTCAGAGGAACTGAAGCTGAATTTATGCAGAAAAAGTCAATTTATTCAGCATTTCAATACCGCCCGCAGTGATATTTCAGCCGCGTACACATTCTTTACCCATCCATAGAGACATCATGAACAACGATCTAAGATATTTGTGTATGCTTCATGTGGGTATATGTGTGTGTCTATGTATGTCTCTGTGTATGTGTAGGTGAGTATGTGTTTCGTTACAGGAATAGATTCAGCCTTAACACCCTGAGCACACTGTGGAAACAACCATTTTCTTATTCGTCTTCTGAACTCATTCTCCCCTGCCAAGAGCAGCCCCGAACAGAGGAGTCTGGATGTCCTTCTACTCGCTAGAATCAGTCTGCTTCCGTTTCGAATAGTTTCTGACAGCTTCACCCTTTACAAAGGATGTGACCAATCCAGTTTTTCTCTTCCAAATGGTATTCATTCAGCTTCATCCCCTCTTGTATTAATACTAAAAATAGAACCCAGAGGCCAAAAGAGGGATTGCGTTATCCTTTAGGGGGCCCATGCCTTTGCTGCATGGTGGGGTTCTTATTGCTATTGTGTTGGATTGTCTTTGTGAAGGCTTAAGGCTAGATCAGACTCAGCAGAACCAGAGGAGAGGGTAGGAGAGCTCTCATTGGCTGGAACCTGTGAGCTTTCCCCTTGTTCCACCCTTAATCTGCATTCTGATTGGTGGAGAGGGAGCGAGGGAACTAGGAAACAGGCCTGGGAGTTTTCTCTTTGTTCCATTACTAATCTGCATTCTGATTGGTGGAGAGGGAGCAAGGGTATGAGGAGTCGGAGTAAACTGAGCTGACAGGGGTGTGAGTATTCTGTCATCTCCTTCTCGGTCCCGGAGGAAAGCAGGTGCTGAACACACCCCTGTGGACGAAAACAGAAATGACACACGCCGCCAGCCACACCTCTGCTCTCATGTGCTCACGCATACACTCGTGCACATACACACACACACACACACACACACACACACATGCACTCAAGCCCACACACACACATGAACACACTCAAAGTCACTTCCCACCTCACTCTATTTCAACTGCCAGCACATGCCACCTTCCTGCTAAGACTCTCAGCACTCTGTGCCTGGGGAATCTTCTCTTCTCTTTGACATTGAGTTGAAGACCGATATGAAACTTTTTTTTACTATGTACTAACTTTTCTTACAGTTTTGTTCAAATACAGTGGACTCGTTTTGCCTCAACTACACAATTAATTATTTGCTCTTAGTCATACAGACATTGGTTTATGATGAAACTACAGAAATGAACAAATTCAAGATTTATTGTCAAGTCTGTCACTGGCTTGTCACAATGCCTTTTGTGTAAGACACATTTCTGACTCAAAGAAACAATACATGACTTAGTATTCCCAATTATGGACTGTCAAACTAAAACAAAACCAAGATGACGTACTGTATGTTCCTTTGTGCTATCCATAAAACAAAGGCTACCAGAACGAGAAATTAATACATTTAGAGAGAATCCCTCTTGTGTACATTTAGCCTACATCACCGTGCCGACACTGCTGGTTAGCTCTAGCACATAACTCACTGGTACTTGCAAATAACACATTGGTGAATATGACTACATTTCCATTGCAAAATAGGTTACAGATATATGACATTACTAGCAATTTTAAGACCTTGTTTCTTGTAAGTAAACTTTGAACACACTGTGCAAGTGCAAGATTTTCAGTATTTTATTATTCTGTGATAACATTCTATTCTATAACGTGGGCCATATTCTGGAATGAGTAACATAATCAAGACATACATGTATACAGTCTCCCTTGTTAAAGTTTTTTGAAGTAGTGTTTTTAAAATTATTTTCACATTATTCAGAGTTCTGGGATGTTTCAGCTTGTCAGTGAAATATAACATCAAAACATATGGAGATTTCTGAAATATTCTGTTCATTGAATAATAATCCCAAGAGTATTGAGCTGACCTGAAATATAATATCACACAATATGGAGCTCACATTTACATCCCAGAGTATACATTTTACTGTACAATGTAATCCCAGAATATTGAGTATTATTCCAGGCTATTGAATGACTGGAATAATACAGAACGAATCACTGGAGACAAATTATTGAGCTTATCTCTGTTGACATGTGATGGCAAAGTCAATGAATGAGTCACTTCTGTACCTTAGCGATAATGCCAGATCTCCGAGCACCGTGAGTGTGTGTGTATGTGTGTGTGTCTTCAAAAGGATGGTAACACTGAAGAGCTCTCTCCATTAGAGTTAGGAGCTTCTATTTATAGCTGGCACTGTCAGGTTGTCTTTATGGAGTTGGGAGGATATCTGCATCTCCGAGTTTTTCTCTTTCTCTCTCTCTCTCTTTGTCTTTGTCTCATTTGGTTTTAATGGTCTTCTCTCTGTCTCTCTCTCTCTATCTCTCTCTGTCGCTCTCTCTCTCTCACACACACACACACACACACACACACACACACACACACACACACACACACACACACACACACACACACAAGACAGTACTTTAGTAGCCCATGGAGGGAACCTGATCCTGATTTGCTGTGGACTCATTGGATCAGAACCGTTCAGGGGTACGTTTCCCGAAAGCGTTGTTGAAAAACTACCCTAGTTAAATGAAAGAGAGACTAACGTTTGGAACACTCTCTCTCCACGGTTACTCAACAAGGCTTTTCTGGAGATGCAGCCCAGATTGGTTCTAGAGTCATGGACTGCATTCTGGTAGAGAAATCAATGATGAGAGAAGAATGAGAGTCAGAATGGGAAAAAAAAGAGAGAGGATGGGAGAGAAAGATACAGAGGGAGAGAGGACAGGGAAAGGGGGAGGGAGAAAGAGTGACGTCCTTTTAACTCACATCACATAGTGTGTTATAGATTCATTGATGCACTCTCTGTGTATCCTGTCATTTTCGGTCATTTTGTATGTAATGGTCTTTCTTTCTATTCTTTATGAGCTCTCTGTCTTTCTCTCTGTCCTCTCTGCCATTCTTTCTTTCCTCTCCCATTTCTTTGTCTTTCTTTCTTCACTTCTATCTCTACGTGGCTCTGACTGCTTAGCCATTGGGTTTTCACTTTATTCAGACTGTTTCTACCATCCCCTGTATTTCCATGATTTTCTCCCTCCTCTTTTTCTCCCTCGCCCTCTCCGTCCTGCACACCTGCTGTGGCTCACTCTCTTTCTCCTTCTCTCTCTCCCTTCTTCCTCCTCTTTCTCCCGCTCTCTGTTTTCTTTCAGTCTCCCGCTCTTTGTACTCTCTCTTGGCATGGTCTTTACACATTCACATACACACACACACACACACACACACACAAACACACACACACACACACACACACACACACACAGACATACGTACATAAAGGTTTCTGCGTGCTCTGCCACTTCTCTCTCTCTTTAACTCATTTTCTCTCTCCCTTAAACACATTGAGGTTTCTTTCTGTCTCGCACACAAATGCACACAGGATTTTCCTCTTATTCGCTCATATTACTCGCTGTCTCTCTCTCTCGCTCCCTCTCTCTCACTCACACACAGTCAGGAGCTCACACATAGTATACTGTGGTGTATCTGCTCTCTCTCTCTCTCTCTCACACACACACAGTCAGGGGCTCAGACACATATACTGTGAATTATCTGCTCTTTCTCTCTGTCTCTCTCTCTCGCTCCCTCTCTCACGCATCCTCTCTGTACAAAGAGGCTGCACTCCCCCTTTCTCTTAGTCCCTCGCTCTCACGCAAACACGCCGTGCTCTCTTTCTGCCACTCTCTACCCTTCTTCAGCCACACGCACACGCACACACACACACACACACACTCTCTCTCTCTCTCTCTCGCAGGCTCTCTCAGACACAAACACGCCGGTCTCTTTCCTTCCCTTCCCTCCTCTCCTCTTCTCCATCACTTTTTTCACCTCTTCTGATTCTCCCTCTCTCTCTCTCTCTCTCTTTCTCTCTATCTCACACACGCACTCACACCTTCTCTCTCTTACACACAAACACATAGCTCTTTTCCTCCTCTCCTCTTCTCCCGTCTCTCTCTCTCTCTCTCTCTCTCCATCTCTCCTGTCTCTCCTGTCTCTGGTCCCTCCACCATGCTGAGAGAGGCTGCAGGATGCTGGGCTCCAGCGCGTGTGGCTCTCTCTCCCAGCTGCCTGCCTCTCCTCTGAGGGGGGACTCACCCGACCAGGAACCCCCCTCCTGGAAGCCCCTTTCCCCGGGACAGCAGCACCAGCAGCACCAGCAGCGGCAGCAGCGGGGGCAGGAGAAGCGGCGCGGGGAGGACTCCATGTGGCGTGTGGCGATGCGGAGGAGACGCTACCTGCTGGGCAGCGGAGGAGGATGGCGCGGAGCGGGCATGGACAAGGGCGCGGGGTTGGCACCGGGGTCGGGGTCGGGGGGGCACCGGCAGCAGCAGCAGCTGCAGCAGGGAGCGGACTGGCTGTACGAGTCCTACTACCGCATGAGTCAGCAGCATCCGCTCATCGTATTCCTGCTGCTCATCGTCATGGGAGCCTGCCTGGCACTGCTCGCCGTGTTCTTTGCATCGGGATTGGTGAGAGAGACCGCACTCACACACGCACGCACACGCGCGCTCACACACGCACTCACACAGACACACGCACACACACACATAAATACACACACACATGCACATAAACTCACAAAAACTTAAGTTATTGTTACATTCATTGATAAACGTTGAAGTGTCACACATATGCATATAAGCATGTACACAAACATATAGGCACGTATTTTTTATTTATTTTAAATGTATGCTAAATGTATGTACAGAAACATAAATATAAACCTGAGAACTAATAGATAGAAACACTACTACACACAAGACTCTGATGTAAACATGCGTATGAAATGGGTCACTAGCCAATGCGAAGGGGGGCTTGTTGTTTTTGTTGCTGCAGTTGTTGCTGGAGTGGTTAAAGAGGGATGCTGAAACCTTCTCTCTCTCTCGCTCTCCCTTTGAATGACTCACTCCTGGCTAGAGAGATACACTGACTTCATGAGTTCCTATAATGAGAGGGGATGCTGTAGTAAACAGCAAAGTTGAAAGTAATTTAATGATAGAATATTTTGTTATGAACAGATACAATATGATGTAGTAGTGACATGTGTGGCAGTATAAGTGACGATATTAACAGCATTACAATGGACTCAGTCAAATATAACATGCACTGGAATATGAGTTTGGGGCAGGATGTGTTGATCCTTGCCACAGACCGAAGCACCTTGCTTTTGCTCTTTTTGTTTTAAGCGCGGATGATCTTATCTGTTGTGCTTAATTCAAGCAGACACCGATCTTTATGGGGAGTCATAGAACTGTCGCATGCTTAAATCAATAGCCTGGGGCAAGATGAATAATGAAAGAACGAGGTTTGAAAAAACAGAAGGGAATCTAATTAGTCCAGCTCAATGAAGCGAAGCGGCTCAGGAGGAGTCTACCTGTCAGCCTGGACAGGTCTCTATTGTCTTCCCCTGGTTTGCTGGGAAAACATTCTGAGCACTGCACATTCGTATCATACTGCCGTGTAATACTGTAATGTAATTTGTATTGGACCACTGCGGATGTTAGAGTGGCATGACCATATATTCGTACAGTGAAAGCATTATTAGGGAAACAGCTTTTTTCAAGTTATTTGGCAAAACAGAAGTATATTCTGGTATAGTATTTTGGTCGCGAATGTCTTTTCGAAAACAGACCTCAGTTGTTTTGCAACAAGAAAGCCATGTTGATTTGCCACAGTCTCCTAATGTTAATTCTATATACAGTAGATTCAAATGGAGTATGAGTCAATAAATGAACTCCCACTCTGTTATTAAACAAGAAATGCTGGTTTTATATGACCATCTGGCTCAGTCACACTGCACTGAGTATGTGGATATCAATTAGGTCCAAGGTGATGGGCAAAATATGCCACAGAGGAAAACAGTGAGATGGCCATGCTGTTATAAGATGCTCATGTGTCTAATCAGCAACAGAAGGTCTTTGTCAGGCTGCAAAGCATCTCAGAGGTGTTTTTGCAAGGCTTAAGCAACTGCACACCATCCAACCGCCCCGCCCCCCCCCCCCACACACACATACCACACACATTTATTCCGAGCTTCTTGGTGTTCTGCAGATGCGGTGTCATGTTCAATCTCGGTGAGCATCTGCTGTAAGGGGTTGGGGAAATATGTAACACCCTCCCTCCCAGAGAACCAGTTTCTGTAGCTTTTCCACTTCTGTAACTGTAATATGCGGAAGCAGCACACTGACATTTCCAGCAGAGAACTTTGGGAAACAGACTTGGCATAAGGTGAGGGAAAGGCAGATTTCCGAACCCAATGGGATGGAAAAAAAGACTAAGCAGCATTCACCGCTCATTGACTTCCAGATAATTGTAATGCCACAGCTGATTCTGGAGCACCTGATGTGGCCCTGATATGGCCCTGATGTCGCCCTGATGTGGCCCTGATATGGCCCTGATGTGGCCCTGATAAGGCCCTGATGTGCCAAAGGCAGCTCGCCAGGTGGATCACTCCCGCTTGCCCAAGCAACACTTCCCCTGGCATGTGTTAAACTCGCACGGTGGCCCTGTCACGTTTTCCGTCCAGCTCTCTCTTTCGCTCTCTCTATCTGTCTATCTATCCGTCTGTCTGTCTCACCATCTTTCTGTTTCTCTCCATTCCTCTTTCTAATCTGGTAAAGCTATTTAGTGAGCCTCTCTCTGTCTCTCTCTCTCTCCTTCTCGCTCTCTCAATCCCTCTCCTTCTCCCTCTCTCTCTGTCTCTCTCCTCTCATTCTGTTTCTTACTGGCTGGCTTCTATCTCTTGTCTGTTTTGGTGGGCTTCATTGCTGTCGCAAGTCTGGCTCTGAACCCAGCTGTCCACACACATCACATCAGGGCAGTGCATGTGTGCGTGTGTCTGTCTGTGTCTATGTCCGTATGTCTGTGTCTGTTTGCATGGAAGTATGTGTGTCTGCATTTTATGTGTGTGTCTGTGTGTGTTTTTGTCTGTCTGTCTGCCTGTCTATCTCTGTGTCTGTGTGCATGTGTGTCTGGCTGAGTGTGTGTATGTATGTGTGTGAGTGTGTGTGTGAATTTTTCACTGGTTCTCCTCTCATCCATCTCTCCAGACCTCCCCCCGCATCTCTGAGTGCTGTGTCTTGCCCAGACTGCATCTCCCTCTCTCAGGCAGGGGGGAGACGAGTTGTCCCGGGGCGTGGCGGGGGGCTAACTTGGTGATAGAGGCTGCCATAGTGTGTGTGTGTGTGTGTGTTGAAGAAACCTCAATGTGTTTAAGAGAGAGCAAATTAGTTAAAGAGAGAGATAAGTGGCAGGGCACACAGAAACCTTTATGTACGTATGTCTCTCTGTGTGTGTGTGTGTATGTGTGTGTGTGTTTGTGTGTGTGTGTGTGTGTGTGTGTGTGTGAATGTGTAAAGACCATGCCAAGAGAGAGTACAAAGAGCGGGAGACTGAAAGAAAACAGAGAGCGGGAGAGAGAGGAGGAAGAAGGGAGAGAGAGAAGGAGAAAGAGAGTGAGTCACAGCAGGTGTGCAGGACGGAGAGGGAGAGGAAGAAAATCATGGAAATACAGGGGATGGTAGAAACAGTCTGAATAAAGTGAAAACCCAATGGCTAAGCAGTCAGAGCCACGTAGAGATAGAAGTGAAGAAAGAAAGACAAAGAAATGGGAGAGGAAAGAAAGAATGGCAGAGAGGACAGAGAGAAAGACCAGTACATGCAAAATGACCGAAAATGACAGGATACACAGAGAGTGCATCAATGAATCTATAACACACTATGTGATGTGAGTTAAAAGGACGTCACTCTTTCTCCCTCTCCCTTTCCCTGTCCTCTCTCCCTCTATATCTTGCTCTCCCATCCTCTCTCTCTCTCTTTTCCATTTTGACTCTCATTCTTCTCTCATCATTGATTTCTCTACCAGAATGCAGTCCATGACTCTAGAAATAATCTGGGCTGCATCTCCAGAAAAGCCTTGTTGAGTAACCGTGGAGAGAGAGTGTTCCAAACGTTAGTCTCTCTTTCATTTAACTAGGGTAATTTTTCAACAACGCTTTCGGGAAACGTACCCCTGAACGGTTCTGATCCAATGAGTCCACAGCAAATCAGGATCAGGTTCCCTCCATGGGCTACTAAAGTACTGTGTGTGTGTGTGTGTGTGTGTGTGTGTGTGTGTGTGTGTGTGTGTGTGTGTGTGTGTGTGTGTGTGTGTGTGTGTGCATATGTGTGTGCGCCCTGAATATCAGGATGATGATGGTTCCTTTTTACACCTCTCACCCCCACCCACTCCTATCTCCCTGCCATTCCTGAGTGTGTACTCTCTCTCTCTCTCTCTCGCTCTTTCTCTCCTTCTCTCTCTCTTTCACTCTTTCTCTCTCTCTCGCTCCGTGTATGTGAATCTTGGTTGTCGTGATGGTGTGTGACTCTCAGACAGCTGGAGAGAGAATGCTCTGTGTGTGTGTGTCTGTGTGTGTGTGTGTCTGTGTGTGTGTGTGTGTCTGTAATGTGTGTGTGTGTGTGTGTGTGTGTGTGTGTGTGTGTGTGTGTGTGTGTGTGTGTGTCTGTCTGTAATGTGTGTGTGTGTGTGTGTGTGTGTGTGTGTGTGTGTGTGTGTGTGTGTGTGTGGTGGTGTATGTGACTCCCAGCCACCTGGAGAGAGAGGGCATTCTACTGCAATTTTTAACAGCAGGCTTTCAGATCTCGGAGGCAAAAATAATGCATTATGCATGGAGCACCAATACATTTTCCCTCTCTCTTTCTGCACAGGACTCGCAAAATGACTAGCCTTTTGTCTCAGGGCAATCAAGTTTTCCCATCAGGCTACCAAAATGTAACAACACCCTGTCAGAAATCAGAAATCAGAAATGATCTCAGACTGAAATAAAATTCCTTTCTTTATACACAGTTCCTGCTCTAGTGACTTGCTATCAGCAGGAAAAAAGTTTGACCAGCAAACGATCGTGTTGTCAATGATGGTTTGTCCACTAGGAAGTGTACGCATTGATCAGAAAGGCACTTGTCTGCTACTTCAGACAAAATAGTGCACCAGAAAAGCTGAGATCAATAATGTTTTGCGCACATAATGGACAAATGTCTATATCTCATAGCATTGCATTTACACCGCAATATGTATTCAGATTGAATCACACCTTTATACATTTGTTGTTGCGCTAACATGTCGCCATAGTCCACGGACAGAACCATGAGTGAGTTTGCTTCATAAGCAGTGAAGGAAAATGCTAAAGCATGCATGTGTGTGAAAATCAAAAAATGACAGCTGTCAAAGGGAGTTAATGAGCATGGATTTTAATTTACACCAATAATTCAGCTCTACTCAATCAAAGAACAGAGGAAGAAGAGTAAACTTTAGTAATAAGCATAATGATGTTTATGGTAATTGTTGCAGTCTGCGCTTGTTAATGATTTTTTTTTAATTGCTTTCTTGATTATATCTGCCTTTCTACATAAAAAAAAATATGCCTTTTTATTTGGGCCACTCTGAAGTATGCCTGCCCGAAAGGCTACCAGGGATTTAGACATTTCTTGCGAGCCCTGCTGTATTAGGCGCTGGGTATGGTCTAGCTCTGGTTCTTCTCTGGCTCTCCTGTCTGTGCCACTCTCAAAGGCTGTTCAGCTGACTCTGAAAAAGTGTCTGAGAGCCGCATCTCTTGTGTGTGTGTGTGTGTGTGACGTATGTGTATTATATAGCTACACACTGGTATGTTGTCTGGATGTTGTGTGGCTGTAGGCGGTTGCAAGGCTGAGTTGTTGCTGAGCTAGGTCCTCATGATTTAATCTAATCTTCCTATCAAATGTTGTTTTCCCCTTTATTTCCTTTTGTTATCTTTCATCATTTAGTTTATTGTATTTTTCAAATATTTCCCTTTTATTTTTTTCCAATGTGTTTTCTATTTCTGCTTGTTGTGAAACATCCTTTATGCTTTTTGTATGTTTAATTACAGCATTTTGAATGACTACTAGGCTTGTCCTACCAAACAGAATGATGGTTTCCTCTTTCACACCGTGGGCCACACACACACACACACACACACACACACACACACACACACACACACACACACACACACACACACACAGAAACCACAAACACACACACACACCACACACACACACACACACACACCATCGTACTCAGTGCAGACACCCTTTTGGTGACCCTTCTTTATTATTCATACATGTCGGTCTGTATTTTACTGATGTGGTGCACTAATGTGTCTCTCATTTACATGGGTTCTGAGCCACACACTGGCAAACAAAGACTATTACTCCAGTTTAAGTCGGACTGTGGGAAGCCCAGGTGGACTAGATTGGACAAATCAATAGTAATGTTGGTGTATATGCTTGGACGTTTTAGTGAAGAATTGGTTTAATAGGCACGTTTTGGTCTGATTGGGTGACATTGTCTAGTATTTTGCTTTCATTTCATGACAAGAATAATCCATTACAGTGATAGGAAATGAGGTCCTCATTCAGTGTAGGCTAGGGGTAGCCTACTCTTGCCTATGACATGTTGATGTCCATTGTGTTTACTGCTGAAGTTTATGAATCTGCTTCAGTGTTCCAACACAAAAAAAACTAAAAGCAAAAAAATCTTTTTGACTTATTAGAGTACTAAAAATAAAGTATTTCCCTGACTCCATAACCGCATAACTGCACTGTATAAACTGCATTACAGTATTTCATGTAGTTTTATAAAACAAAACTGTATGTAAAAACTGACTGACTGTACCTGTGTCTGCAGTTTATTCAACATTATGTCATCACATCGTGTAAAACTAGGGTGACCAGACGTCCTCTTTCCCCCGGACATGTCCTCTTTTCAAGACCTAAAAAATGCGTCCGGCAGGAATTCCAAAAACGTCCGGGATTTTGCTTCGTCGGATATTTGTGTTTCTCTGGGTCTTTCACAAACTAGTCATTACGCCCTTACACGTTTTGGAAATGGTATCTCCCTTACGTTCCACCTTCTTGCGTGAGCTGTGACTGTAGAGAGAACAGTCATTGGTCGATCGATCTCAGTGTTGCCAGATACACGATAATTATCCTCCAAATACGACCATTTTGAGCCTTTGGTACGATACTTCACCATTTCCAATCTGGCAACACTGAGCACCTTGCCGCCTCCACTAGTTGCATTGTTTACAGCACATGACATCTGCAGCCATGCCGAAACGTAAATGTAAGTTCACGGACGAACTCAAAAAAAAATACCCATGTTTTCGCCTCGGCCGTGATGCTTCGGAAGCTGAGTGCATGACATGCAGAGCAGGCACTTTTACGTGTCGGTGGCAAATAAAGGTGGCAGCGATTTGGAAGCTCACGTGCACTCTGCAAAACACAAAACTGCAGCAAGAGGAGAGAGCTCATAGAGTAAAGTGACAGACTTTTTTGTGAGTAAAACAGACACTTCTGTTACGGCTGCAGAGGGTACCCTTGCTTTTCATACAATAAAGCATCACAACAGCTACAGATCAATGGACTGCACATCTGGTTTGCTAAGAAAGATTTTCCCAGATTCAGTGACAGCTCAAAAAATCTCAAGTGCTGAAGGGGATTCTGTGCACGGTGCACCCAGTACAATTTCAAACACATGACCTGCAAGGACTTTCATACCTATTTGATTCAGTCTTCAGAGAAATATGCCCAACCACATGAGGAGGACTGAAAAGTGTCTTAATTTTCTTATTTTAATATGTGGCCATATAAAGAATTTAGTTTTTATTATTTCGAATTTTGTATTTGTTATTATTATTGCTTTAATATATGAGGAGGACTGAAAAGTGTCTTCATTTTCTTATTTTAATATGTGGCTATTCAAAGTATTTATTATTTAGAATTTTTTATTTGTTATCATTATTGCTTCAATATATGGACAGGACACATTAAAGAAGCGCTGGACTAAATGCCACAAACAATATTTGTTTTACATTTGCACTTTGCCCTCCGCCACGCCCCCCCCCCCCCCCCCCCCCCCCCCCTTCAAAGTTGTATGAAGTAAGAATGGGGATTTAAAACAAATATACTACAAGAATTCCTTTTACTGGTGAGCTGATTTTGAGAAATGAAATGTTGCGTCAGGCTATGCAGCAAATTATGTTTCCTGGTTGCTATGGTTGTGTAGTTGCTATGCTAACTAGCTAAGGACACACAGCAGGCTGCAAGATGGGACAGTTTAAATTGCAGAGTTCTATTTCCATGTAATGATAGTTAGTTTTCTAGCTGCTGTTAAAGTCTCCCCAATTTAACTTATGAAATTCTAATAGGATAAGGTAGAGATCTTGCAGCTTTATATTAACATTAGTTCATATTCACAAATATTAACAAGGGCGTAGGTTTGGTCTCAGCATTGGTTTTCACTGTGTGGGTAGTTAGCCTACTAGCTAGCCTACTACTAGCTACCTTGATAGCTACTTACTCTCTGGGTGGTGAAAAAACTTCGGACGTCTGTTTTTTCTTTTTGGTGGCATTTTCCTATCTACAAAGCACAAAGGCACTATCAATGCTGAGACCAAACGAAATACTAATATGAGGCTTTATTATTTCCTGGCGTATTTAGTAGATTTCAGTACTGCTGAGAAAGTGAGCCTATTCAGCCAATGAAATGACAGCAGTTTGTCTCGCAGGCTCAAGGGCGCATCGGAAAACTTGAACATTTATTTTTCACTCTTCTGGGCGACGAACATAGTTTAGATAATAATACAAATGAGTTTGCAAATATATTGTGCAAAATGATTTTTTCTAACAGGCAATTAAAATTAACAAAATATTGGTTGGGACAATTGTGTTTTTCCCAAACTTTGGTTGTGACTAGTCCCTATGGACTATATGCTACGCCCTTGTGTGAATGAAAATGTGTTATCCATCCCTTGTTAGTGGGACGTCACGTACCTGATACATTAATGGGATTCGTATGTGAAAGAGGAACAGGGGGAGAGACCATTTACCATCTGGCTTCACCTGGCAGAGTTACTGTGTGCATTACATGCAGGTGGAAAAAATTCCCATATTTCCACACCTGAGTATTAACCGCAGGGCTGCAGAAATGTACAAAATCAACGTATAAACTGCGGTTAATAGTTGGGAAATCAGGGTATTTTCAGTTTGAGGCCAGATGCAAAGTGTCTTTGCAAAGTGTCCCATCCGACGGACCAGCCAATATGTTTGGAAAATGAACGGATGTTGACTTGAATCAATGCAGGAAGCAGTATAGGCTAAATGTGGTCTGCATATGCTTGCCAATGCATTCTACTAATGTGTCCCTCTACACAATCCATATGGCCGTCCAGAATCACCAATGCTTTCACATTTGGACAGAGCACTTCCCACATAGTTGGCATCTTTCCAGTCAGGGTATGAGATGGGATGATATTGAAGTCTGACATAAACAGAATTTTATACATTCATAAAGTAGTTTCTTTGGTGTTCCATCGATTTTAGAGTGTCTTAAATTTCTCATAAGGATAATGGAACGCCATTGAATTATAGAGATATTCATTGCCTTAGATTTGGAAGGGGATGAATGGTATTGTACAGCCCTTGTAACTTCATATATCTTCTCTCTATTTTTCTACTGATTACAGTGTATTTTGTATTCATCGTTTTTTTTTTTGCGTGTGTTAGAGTGATAGATAGAGTGTGTGAGAGACAAGAGAGACAGAGAGAGAGTAAGAGACAGACAGAGTATTGAGCATGTGATTAAGGGATTGATAGAAAAGCGAGAAAATTAGTTGGGGAGCCATTGAGAGCCAGCTGGTTTAATGGTACAAGGCTTCTGTTCAGTATAGTGTTAGTAATGAAAAGTCAATAGTCTCTTTGGTCTGCTAAGTGTGTGTGTTCTGTGTGTGTGTGTGTGTGTGTGTGTGTGTGTGTGTGTGTGTGTTTCATGTGTGTTTCCAAGCTCTGTACCAACAGCTAAGTGTGTTAGGTGTGTGTGTGTGTATGTGTGCGCAGCGTCCATGCTCTGTACCAACGGCTAAGTATTTCCAGGTGTGTGTGTTTGTAGTGTGTGTGTGTGTGTGTGTGTGTGTGTGTGTGTGTGTGTGTGTGTGTGTGTGTGTGTGTGTGTGTGTGTGTGTGTGTGTGTGTGTGTGCAGCACCAATGTTCAGTGTGTGAGGTGGTGAGTGTGTAAAAATGGCATTTTCAGCACTACTCTCATCTATGGCTCAATGACTGACTGATTCACATTAATGCCTTTCACCCACTGCCCAGGGCCATAACACTTTACATGTAGTGCCTAGTACCCTTACGCTCTGCAGTTACTGCCCACAGCCCTAATGCCATTCACCTACTGCCTCCTGCCCTAATACTCTCCAGCTAGCCTACTGCTCTGTAGAGCCCATAGCAGCTCAGTCTCTCTGTTCTTTGCCTGAGCTTTGGCCCTGCCAGGACAGCTTCATTTGCAGCCTGTTTTGACAGTATAAAAGCATTATTTGGCGACATGGTGGTATGAGTGTGAATAGATATGCAGCCTCTCTAGCAGTGAAGCTGTGAGCAGAAGCCAGACATCGCTCAGGCTCTGAATCATGTTCCTCTGTTGAGGATAGATGTTTGTCACAGGTGTTGTATCCCACAGTGCCAACCCTCCCCCCGTCTGCCTTATCCCCTTATCCCCCTCTCCTTTTTATTCTGTTTGATTTCCCTTCATCTCCTTATCTCACCTTTCCTCATCCACTTCTCTTCACTCTTCTCGGCTTGCTCCCTCTGCCCCCTGGCACTTCTCATCCCATTATCGTTACCCTTCCCCCCAAAGTGTTTTCTTTCATGCCCTCCCTTACATGACCCCAAGGGTGAAGGTGCCAGTGAAACTGGCACAAGCGATGGCCTTGCCTAACAACTGTTTACAAAGACCCCAGTATGAAAAGTACGAGACACACAGAAAACCCCTTTCTCTTTCTGAATATCTTTCTAATGGCCTCTCAGATTTCTCAGACTTCATCATAATTTATCACAATTTATCAGCATTTCATTCATTTCCATTTTATGTTCATCAACATTAATTAACCAATACCCCTGCCGACAATTTATTTGTTTTACTCGATACTGACATATTTCACTGTGAGATGTAGTTGCAATTTAATGCAATTGTGATTGATCTCACTGGAAGAATCATTTTTAATCTCTGACTGTGCAGTTTGTGTGTGTCTGACTGCTATTTATACCGTCTAACTGTTTGTGTGTGTGTGTGTGTGTGTGTGTGTGTGTGTGTGTGTGTGTGTGTGTGTGTGTGTGTGTGTGTGTGCTCCCAGGACATTGAGGACCATGTGGCGTTCGTGATCACTGTGACCACGGCCCTGGCCGTCTTCTTCAGCGTGTTCGTACTGGTGTGCATCGAGGCCGTCTTCAAGAAGCTGCTGCGCCTCTTCTCCCTCCTCATCTGGGCCTGCCTGCTCGCAATGGGCTACCTCTTCATGTTCTTCGGAGGCATCATCTGCCCCTGGGACCAGGTGAGAACACATGGGGTCTGGTGCCACAGGGGGAATTAATAGACCAGATAACACAAGCAACTGGGAACAGGGGGGATTCTCAGACAGGTATCAAGTGCAATACGTAACAGGGTGAATACTGGGTCAGGTAACATGTGAATGCCGGGATAGGTAACAGGTGAATGCCCGGGATAGGTAAGAGGTGAATGCCGAGATAGGTAAGAGGTGAATGCGGGGGACAGGTGAGAGGTGAATGCCGGGACAGGTAACAGGTGAATGCTAAGAAGAGTAAAACCTGGGGTGTTCAACATGAAAGTGATCAAATGAGACCATTGATACATGAATGGCAGAGTGAATCCAAGCACACATTAGACAGCAAGACAGGCAACAGAGCAAATGCAGATATGTATGGTTGGTAGCAAAGTGGGGAAAGCAGCAAGATGACCAGTGAGGTATTATCAGGGATATTCATTCTCATCTGCAGCAGCAGCTCCATTTCTGATCTGCTGTGAAGCTAACAGTGTGTGAAAGTGCCAGATCTGAGACAGATGTGTTCCAGGCGTTCCTTAGGGAGTGACACTGAAGGTGCCAGCAATGGCAATCACCAGACTCTCTGTTCCTGTGTAGGTTTGTAATACATCTAAAATCTTCTTATAGTGTCTTTTGTGACTTTTGTGAGAAGCAAGTGTGCCGTGGATCCAGCTCTTCTGGGGGATTATATAAGTAGTTTAATTCCATGTCTGCAGTGTAAGCTTCTAAAGATGAAAGAAACTGCTAAGTGAAACTAGTTGGCCAGATGCGCCTTTTTCTTTCCCATTGTTACTGGTGATGAGGCTTCCTTTGAGTCCACAGTGTTCATACTGCAGATAGCAGGGTTTGAAAAGGGGCTGTTGTCTTATCTGCTGTCTTTGTGCTTTGCATATGATAGGCTGTGTGTGAAGGGTTGACTATCGTTAAAGCCAGAGCTGAAACACACTTGAATACACTGGACCTTCGGCTGTCCTGCTGTTGATGGTGGTGGGCTTTGTGTGCACTATATCTGGGCTGAGAGCTCCAACAGCTGGTTACATAATTGGTGTCTCTCTGGTGGAGACGTGGGCTGGTCCTTCAAAAGTATTCTGCCCATTCGCCCTTTCCAGTGGCAGACCGTGGGTTTTATGGTTAGAGGTCTTCAACAACTATTTATGGTTTTTTTTTATGTGAAAAAAAAAACAATTACTGTTTAAGCCTCCACTTTTCAAATATTTTGAGATGAAACAAACAGAGGAAAAGCATGGTTTAAGCTAAATTACTGTTGCTAGCAAGCTTGTTTGGAAGCAACCCTTTACATTGCCTCTAATGTTACCCTTACTAAAATAACTCTGGTCAACCATTCAACAACCATTCAAGATTCATGTGAAAGCAAAGGCACTGCGAGATTAGATAAATCCTTTCAAACCTTTAGGTCAACAACAGCAAAACTTGGTTTAGGCCAGTGGTTCTCAACTGGCCTTGCCTTGGGACCCACAATTTCTCATGGTCATTAAGTTATGACCCAAATGTCTTAGAATTCAAATCATAAAATAAACATAAAAATATAAACATAGGGCCTAACGTTGCATCCATAGTACATTAGCCTAAGTCTGACATCAGATTTAAATTTAAATTTAAATAGATCCTTCTAACCACAGTTGTTACCTGGGGACTATGAGTATTTGCTTCACCTTTGGCCAAACTTCACATTATAGTCATCAAATTAGCTTGTTATACATGTTGATTTTGTTTGTGATCTAAACTTGATTTGTCTGTAGTCCTACTAAGGACATGCGGTATTAAGAGTTACTATCATTCCATATGTATTTATTCATTATGGCAGATGCTTTATCCAAGTGAATTACAACCGAGCAATCATTCAACCCCAAGCAATCATTCAACCATAATTTCCATCCGACTTGGACTCTCTTGGCAATGGTAGTTCATTAACCAAGATGGCCCACTGCACCCTCCCCGGCACATGGTCTTGGATACAGGAACAAAGTTTCCCCTGGAGACTTTCCTCATTTGTGTCTTGCCTATATTTGTCTGCCCCACATCCTCTTATTGGATGTCTATTTTTACTAGAGATGATGGTGGTGATGGTGTGCGCCAGAGCCTCCTGGATGTCCACCACGATGGGCTTTGACCCAATGCTTTAATGAGCAGCCAAGTCAGCCTATTTATTATACATCACCTGGATACGAGACAGCACAAGAGGCGCCGCTGAGTTTATAGCATGTTCTTACAAAAGAGGAGTCTATGAGGAGCCGTGTAAGCTGGAGAGGTTGACTCTAGAGAGCTGATGGTACTCCCTCACAACAAAGAGTTCTCTGAGGAACTGCAAATGCCTGACAGGTAGTCTCTGTGGGGTATATAATGCTCTCACAAAAGAACAACAACACAAAATTGCTTTTTGGAATGGCATTGTTGCTTTATCTGGAATTCTTTTCACAGCCGGAACAAATGTCATTGGACAGAAACACAAATGCCATAAATGAGTGGTTCTCTGCATGGAGTTTCGCTTTACAATTTTAAGAAAAGAAGTTCCTGTGAGGAAGCCCACATTGCAAAGGCTGATCCTGAGAAGTGCTAGGCTGCACGCTGCACAGTTAAGTCTCTCCCAATCATTGTCCTAAATTTGAGCTCTGTGAGGAACCTCACAAGCTAATTGGCTCTTTTAAAACGGCCTTGTAGTTCACAGTTATGTTTTTTTATGAGAAGCATTGAAGTGTACTGCCCAGATCACAGTGGGGTGCAGATGTTCCCAATTGAGTGGAGGAGAGGAGGGTGCCTTGCATAGCAAAGCTTATCATTATTCTGGCTCTAGCTTGGCCAACAGCAAACCTTGGCCTAGATTAGGGTGAGATCTATACTTCAGGGGGCTGCTGCTCGGACATAGTGACACGTTGGTGTTGTTTGATAATGGAGGGGATGGGTTAGAACTGTGAGAGGATTGAATTCCCCAGCTTGATGTCTGTGGCTTTGGAAGAATTGCATCATGCCTTGTGATGAAAGCCCTGGCAAGCATGAATAGTTAAGCAGCATGTGCCGCCATGACAAAATGCAAAGCGTGTTAATTAGCACTCTTCAAATTTGTGTCAGTCTCGTCATCATACCTCTTTCCCTCCCACCCTCTTTCTCTCCCTGTCTTTTTCTCTCTCCACTTCCACTTCCAATCACAATTCAATCTCTCTGTCTTTCCCCTGTCTCTATCTCAATTTAATATCTCTCTCTCTCTCTCTCTCTCTCTCTCTGTCAATTTCTCTCTTTGTCTGTCACTCCCTTTCATACGTTTTGTAAGAATGAGCAAATAGAGCAAGATGGAGGTGAGGAGAGAAAGACAGAATAAATATGAGAAGAGGGAAAGAGAGTGAGACAGAGATAGATAGAGGAAGAGGTAAGAAGGAGGGAGCTGAGATGTGTGTTAAGTTGTGATGAGGCAAGAAGATGTGTGTGATGTGTGAAATGTCATTTGACTTTTTTGCTGACTTTTCTTGCATCTCATTGAGCTAATCAAAGGATAACCTGATGTCTATGGGTTAGAACTTGGGGAAGATATACTGGTCAATGTGTTAGTCAACAAAGTGGCCAGAACATTGAGGAGGTCTAAACTTGTGCTTTGTGTGTGAGAAGAACATTTTAAGAATTTCTACATTACCATAATCTTACCTCTCGCTTGCTCCTGTAACTGTGTCGAAAATGATAGAATTAGCGCTTTGAGTGCTCTATGAGTAGAAAAGCGCAATATAAATGCAGTCCGTTTACCATTTACCACTCAAATGTGTGCTAGTTGGCTATAAATGAATGTATGCATGAATAAGTACATTAATACAAAAATAGACAAATATCTGTCTTCATCATAATATTATGGGTGGGTCTACAGGGAACAAATAAGATGCAGCCCTTTTTGATTTGCAGACACAAAGGTGATTTTCAGAATTAGAATTTTTAGAATTAAAACTTACACTTAATCAGTGGAGGAGCCAGGTGGGACCATGCCCTCTGTGTCACCTTCCCCGTGTTCCAGAAGAGGAACTACAGGAAACGCCACATCCCCAGACACTGGCCGCTGAGCTTGTCTCACAGCCTCTCTCTTTAGAGCAGTTTAATTAGGAGTGAGATTCCGATGTGTGTGTGTGTGTGTGTGTGTGTGTGTGTGTGTGTGTGTGTGTGTGTGTGTGTGTGTGTGCCTAACCAGGCTCCTGTACACAGATAATTCACCTGTACACTCATCCTCACGTGTGTGTGAATCACCAGCCTGTGTGTGTGTGCTTAATGAAGGCAGGGCATTTAACCAGATCATCAACATTAATACCGAAAGCTGGAATGACCTGAATACATTAGTTTATGGATTTATGTATCATTTGGTAGCCAAATTGGCATGATTCATTTCTTCAGTGGCTTTATGAGCAGCAGGAGTTTTTAAAGCCCCAACTTGTTAGTACATTCTAAACCACAAGCAGAGAGACTCATGCATACTCTCCCCCAAACACACACTGGGGTGTCAAACCGTCACACTAGCCGTCACTCCTATCTCCTCACGCACAGAATATTTTGGTGATCATGCTATCCTCTACCCCTACCGCCACAACCTTTAGAAGTGTGTGTGTGTGTGTGTGTGCGTGGAGTAGTAGTAGTAGCCAGTGGCGGCTCCTGAAAAAATTCTCAGGGGGGGCCATTTTTTTGATAATGATTAAGGCAACCCATTCAGTAGGTACATTAAGTTAGCTATACTCATACAGCAATACCTTTTTGTCCACTATTGGCAGCACACAACAGTAATATGTCCCCTCTTGCGATTATAGCTAGAGTAGCAAGTTACAGGTGAAAAGCTATGGAAGAAAGTTGCATCCAGGAGCCTTCATAAGCAAACATGATGTGGCTCCACATTAAATTATCCCATTTTTTCATTATCCACGTGTCTCAAATGTTGTATGATGTAACATAGCTTAACAGGACACATGATATGTCCAGTAACAATATAAAGAAGGGGTAACATATAAGTCAAAACCAACAATATTTATTGACTGATCTTGAAAGTATTGGCTTACAAAAGCAAAATAAGTCATCACATAAAAAAATATTCAGTGTTAGTGCAAGAAGCGAACTGTGAAACACACTGTGAAACCTATAAAAAGTGACAGTGGTATATAGAAATACAGACCGCGTTACGACCGCGATTTTCTTTCGTTCCAATTCTTGGATGTAGGATTTCCCTCCCTTTGTAGAAACCTGTTGAATGGATACATTCGGTCTAGGAAGTCCTAATTGTTTTGTTGTCAATGTATCTTCATTAGTATGCCGACTAAAAAGGAGTTTCTGTCAAAGAGCGAATCGAGTTATTGCACTGAACAGGAGCCATCTTGACAGAATATGCCTCTGTCGAAGCTGTATGACGTTAGTATAGACCTTTACGTCCATTACTTATGACACGACATGGAGGGGCGAGACCTATAGAGCCATAGAGAATGCATTGAGAGCTCTGTTTTGTGAAAAAATGGATTTAACCTGGGAGTCAATGGGAGAGGTCTTTGGCGATTTTCATTTCGCCCCAAATCGCCCCAGAAGGGGCGGGGCCATTTGAAGCACGACTTTTAGGCTGACTGAATGACTGTTACCTGATTCGACAATGACATACTGAGGCAGATCAGACGGTCTAGTGGTAGAATCGAACAGAAAAAAAATTATTACATTTAAATTTACATGTCGCCATTTACGCGACTTAGAAGGATATTGCGTTTATATATGGATATTTTTCCCTTTTCCCCTAGGCAGTGCGTCGCCCAAATCGCCCTTATGGACAAGACGCCCCTGGTAGTAGCGTAACATAATTGTGGTTGGCCCTCAACACAAATCAACACAGTATGTCGATAAGCATAGAGCGAATAGCCCTCAAGAAAAGCACAGCAATTCATTACAGGCCTACACAGTATGAATGCATGGATGACCGCACCTGACCACACAATCACTTGCATTTATAGAATTCATCATTCATCATTCATCATCAATGGCACAGCGGCCAAATATGACCACAGACTCAGATTACAGTAGGTGTGCATTTTCCAACACATGAGAGGTAAAAGTTACATTGCTATAGATTCAAATCCCTCATCCCATAACAAACAGAAACCTGTACTACTCACCCATTAGTTCGTCCTATAGGCCTTGTGCTCAGCAAAGGCAGTAACAATGCTGCAATTCTCTCAATTCTCCAAATTCTGTCAGCGGTTCTCTTTTGAGAGTATAGCCTTTCGATGAAGCATAGATAAAAAAACGAAAAATCTATGTATGTATCTAATTTATATTTAAAAAAAAAAAAACTGATTTAGTCAGTTTCGTTGTACACTCATCCTGTTCTTTATTTTCTTCCTCTTTTGAGTGTTGCTGTTTTGTTTGGGCTAAACATTACTTATGCTGCCAATTTAGCATCCATTTGCTGAAGAACGCCTGCTTCTTGCTAAAATGTTGAACTGTTGATGAACTTGATGTCACAACGCCCATGCAAGTTATCAAAAATGACAGGACAAATACAAATGCATACAAATAAACTATGTCTCAAACCTGTACGCTTACTCAAGATGGGAAGGTGGTATATGTAACTATCACAATTACAAGTCATTTTAGTAATATTGTTGAATGGTTACTTTGAAGACAGCGTAAAAGGGTCAATGTGCAGGAGGGCCCACCTACGATAGTAAAGCAGCAAAAAATCACCTCCTCCTTCCTCCATGGGCCCCTGACAGCCTCTGGGCCCCTGACAGTCTCTGGGCCCCTGACAGTCTCTGGGCCCCTGACAGTCTCTGAGCCTCTGACAGCCTCTGGGCCCCTGACAGCCTCTGGGCCCCTGACAGTCTCTGGGCCTCTGACAGACAATGGGCCCCAATGCACTGCACTGGTTGCACCGCCGATAGTTATGCCAGCACGTGTGTGGGAATGTCAACGCTTTGGTGTGTATGTGTGTGTTTGTGTTCTGCTTCTGTATGAGAGTGAGTGTGTGTGTGTGTTTGTGTGTGTGTGTGTGTGTGTGTGTGTGTGACAGAGCAGCTGCTGAGTAGCGAGGTCTCTGAACTGCTTAAACAGCTTAGTGTTTCACTGCTGGAGCTCTCGCAGCCCAGTCTCTGCTTTGCTGACAAGAGCAAAAGCTGAGCGATTCGCTTAGAATACAAAATGTTTCTGTGTGTAGGACTCAGTGTGTATGGTTTGTGTGTGTGTGTGTGTGTGTGTGTGTGTGTGTGTGTGTGTGTGTGTGTGTGTGTGTGTGTGTGTGTGTGTGTGTGTGTGGCCTATGCCTGAATGTACAGTAAAGTGTGTATATTTCAGGCATCTCGCCACACATGGCTGTGCAGCGGCCTGAAAGGCCCAGGTGTGACGCACAGGGGGACGGAATCAGTTAACATCAGAGCTCTGGCACTGACGTCTGGAGCTCACAGCGTCTCCAAGATGTCACAGCTCACTGAACGTCATGCTCACATGAAGCCAGTCATGAACCTGTCGTACACACATACACACACACGCGCACACACACACGCGCGCCCACGCGCGCCCACGCACACGCACAGGCACACATGCCCCTACCACACACATACTGTCTTTCACTCAACCGCCTGAAGCATCGCAAGAGAAGTAATCTGTGCAAAGAGTGGTCTGCCTCCTTACATCACTTAAGGCTGATTTATAGTTGTAGCTGGAAAAAATATACCAAGATGGTGGACTAAACTCTGTAGATGGCCGTGTTTGGATAGAAATGTAATTTGTACATGAAAACCCCATCATTGTAACCAAAAAATACATCTGAAGTGATTTGCGAGGCGTCTGCCAGCCAACTATCTAACAATATTAGCACATTAGCTTATGTTAGCAAGCTAACTAGCCATAAAGTAGACAGCTGCTAGCGAAGTTAAATAGTGGTCACCAATTCATAGCGGTGTGATTATTTGTGGACCTGCAGATTGTTAGCAAAGGCTTTATCAACACCCCCCCAAACGCTGGGCAAGCGGACAGTTATTGCGGTCTGTGTCCCTGAGCGGTCTGTGTCCTCTAGTTGCATTTCTGGGGAGGTGCGTGTCAGGCTGCAGCAAAGGGATTCTACACAGAAGCATCAATCGGCCTTTAGGCAACACCCCTACAGACGGTCTGTGGTTATCTGCTGTTAGACGACTGTGCATCCTGGTTGCCTTTGATGGTAGTCAAGGCTATACAGGTGTTGCTGTGACAGACTACACCTCCTGCTACATGTGTTGGCTGAGTCTGTATCCTAGCTGCCTCGGTTGCTGGAGAACTCTGTCTCCTAGCTGCCGCTAATGCTGGGACATTCCCCATGGCCACTGACCTTGTTGCTAAGAGAGTCTGAATCCCTCTGAAAAGGTCACCACCCCACCCCCTTTACCTTTGCTGCTTGGGGGATTCTTCATCCACCCATCTTTGGTTGCCATCTCTCCCCAAAGCCCAATTAAAAGGTGAGAGAGAGAGAGAGAGAGAGAGAGAGAGAGAGAGAGAGAGAGAGAGAGAAAGAAAGAAAGAGAAAGCATCCTGTGGTATGGATGTGGTAATGATGGTGAGATGAAGCATCATGAAGCTTTGAAGCTTTGAAGCCAAATGCGTTGAAAAGTGGTTCATTTCTCGAGGCTTTGGATGCCCTCTATGGAGGCCTGCTGGTTGATGGAAATACCATATGAGAAAAATTCTCAGCAAGGTGACAGTGCTGAGATGTATGGTAGCCTATGGGTTAGGAAAGGCCTGATGCATTAACATGCATACACACAAACGTCATGTCAAGAAATAGCTAATTTTGAGTATTTATGGTGTGTTATTTTGTAATGAAATATAAACGTTGTATGTATGATCTCAATATTAGTATTTTCATAGTAATGCAAGGACTTTGGCAATGCCTGCCTATAGCCTATAATATAATGAAATATAATAATCTGATCAGCCATTTTTACATTGCAATTCTTTAAAATGGACAGAGGCGAAAAGTTGAGTTGCAAAATGATCTCTGTCGAAGATGTTGCAAAATGATATGTGACAACATGAAAAACAACATAATAATGAGGCTTATGTTAGATTTCATGGAAATCATAGCATACAAGCTGGAGAAATTAAGTCAGAGTTCTCTACGTGTTTGATGGAGATAATTTCCAAACACTGTTAATGACTTAAGAATATAATAATCAAGTGCCTTGTATTATTAATGACCTTATATGAATCATGTACTTATGTAAGCAGGAAGATGGCTTTTCTGTGTTTCTGTGTGTGTGTAACTTAGAATATTAGGTGCCACTTAGTCTGCATACGTACAAGAGCATGTTTAGACCAGAGATGATAAGCTTCTTCCGATCTTGTGCAAAACTGCCATCCTTGCAATATACAGAGCCTCGGACGTCAGAGATCCACCACGTGGTTATCCCTGCTGAAAACTAAACTTCTGTCTATATAAACCTTGTGCGATGTGTTTATCAGGGGTTCACTTTCAGCCTTGTGCCGGGAGTGAGCCCGATTGCAATTGATGTCGTTGTTTGTCTAATAAATATACTTATATGCAGCTCCGGAGTCCTGAGGTAACTAGGGTGAATTTTCACCTATCAGTGTTGCTAGTTCGATCTCAGTCAATATACTATCATTACAGAATTGCAACTCAGAATATCCAGTTACCTCCAACACAACTCATCAACCCATGCATTCGAGAGAAATAGCTGGAGCACTGCACCAAAATGTAACCTTTTCTTGAAATGGTTCAGCGGTTAAACAAGGCTTTGAACTTCATGTGTGATGTCATTTTGCCAAAATAAGACAAATTCTTGATACAGAGCTCCAACGGGAAGTGCTTCAAGTTTTTGACACAAGCTTCAAAGCCTCGATTTAGAGGGTAACATCACATCAGTGTGGGGTAGAGGGGTAGAGACTCTCTCTCTATTTACTTAAAAATTAAAAGAGATGAGCAGTAATATGTTTAGATGGCTCCACTTCCTACTTGCCCCGGAACATAAACAGTCCCCTATTAAAAAAGTCAGGTATTTAGCTCTTATCCAATACGACTTAGGAAAGCATCCTGCTTTGGACGTGAACCCTGGTCAACTGCTTGGAAAGCAACGAAGCAACGCTATCCACTGTACCTTCAGTGACGTATTACCATGATATGTCACATACTGGTAAATCTCTGATAAGATAAACTTAATAGTGTGGGTGAAATCAAAGATATGGTTTTCATTCACCAGCTATGGTAGTTACCATCATTCTACCTTCTGTAACTACAGTTGGCAGAGTGAGTAACGTCACAATAGGCGAACGCTCCACCATTCAATTCGATGGGAAAAAAGAGGGATGAAAAATGATAATAGCAAAAGCACGACAGGGGGCATTGAAACAATTTTTACAAGAGCACTACACATGATCAGGACTGAAGTGTCAGCAATTGAGCAATCACACTAACAATAAGCGTCATGTACATGAACATACATAGGCCAAATGTGCGCCACGTAATCCTGCCTCCAAAATAACCAAAATAATGAACAAATCTATTTTAAACCCTAATGACTCCATGACTAAATGACTTTAAACCATTAATACCCTGTGACTGATGCATAACAACTCCATGATTGATTTATGATTTAATTTTAGGTAAATTAGGGGTGGATGTTAATGCCCTCAGTGGATGCTTTCATGTGGTCATCAGGACGTAAAAGTGATCCAGGTCCCCAGTCTAAGTTTCTAATGGACATGCGATTACATGGGCAGGATGTGACTACTTTATCAGACACAGGAGATGACATGCTTATACATGTTAGAAATAAATATCTACATTTGTCATGCCAGTAAAGCTTTTGAAATGAAAAGATCCTAATGTTTAATTTATCCTTAAAATGCATCCAATGCGTCCAAATGTGTCCAATAAAATCCTACATACTGAGAAATGCTCAACAAATGTAATTTTGATGAAGCCCAAAATATGAATGAACGAACGAATGACTTAACTTCCATGAATGAGGTGTAGAACTGCATACACACACAAATCGTCATAGGTGGAGCTCAAACCAAGCTAACCCTATTATTTCTACTATCATTAGTGTCTGTGGCAAGGGCCTTTCTCTTTTTTATTTTCTCCCTCTTTGTTCCACCTTTTCTTTTTCTTCTGACCGTTGCCAGGAACTGCAGTGAGAGTGAGAGTCGCTCGTGATGCGTGGATTCTGAGAGGTCCAATGATCAACTCATTCCTGCTTGCTATATTACTTTATAACCCTGCATGGATGTGTTTTTAATTCTTTATGGATAATGGGTTCAACTAAAGTGTTGCCGCCTACTCTCTGGCCAGTTTAGCCGTCTCCTCAAGAGGGATGGCTATATGGATGACAGACATCCATCAGTGGCGAGTGAGTGTACTGAGACAGTTCATGGAAGGATATTAGATTACAGTGGCTGGTTGTTCGGACAGACCCAGTGGGGCGACAGTGGTACAGTGGTAGAGAAGTCGTTTAGTAATCAGAAGGTTGCTAGTTCGAATCCCTGTCGAAGCATCCTTGAGCAAGACACTGAACCCCTAATTGCTCCTGATGTGCAGTGTGCCATCAGTGTAAAATGCAAAATGTGTATACATTGTAAGTCGCTTTGGATAAAAGCGTCTGCTAAATGACTAAATGTGAAAATGCAGTGGGCTCTTCTGTGCCACCTCTGTTTACTCATTTCACTGTTTAATTTTCTCTGTTGCCTCCTTAAGTGGAGGACTTTTAATGAGGGGAGCAGAGATATGTTAGCTGTGGGAGTGCTTCCCAGATGGGGGTATCTGGTGTGGCTGCACACATCAGGTCTGGTCTGATGTAACTCTACACATCAGGTCTGGTCCGGTGTAACTGGAAACATCTGTTCTGGTCCTCCTGGGTGCATCTATTCTGGTCCAGTGTAACTGGGCGCATCTGTGGTCTGCGGTGGTTCCAGAGGGACGTGAGTCAGTGAGCAGATCGTGATGCTGCTGAGTCACGGAGCCAGTGAGGAGAAGCCCTTCGGTGCCACATTCACACAGACCCTCTGGTGACTACTTTTCAAGGAGCCTTCTCATACCATATTCATTATATTACTCACATGTAACTCCTATTCTAAGGAGTCTCCTGGTGCTATATTCTATATTAATCTCTTGCCGCTTCTTTTAAAGGAGCCTTCTGGTGCCACAATCTATATTACTCTCTGGTGACTACTTTTTAATGAGCCCTATGGTGCCACATTCACACAGGCTCTCTGGTGACTCCTTTTTAAAGAGACTTCTGGTTCCATAACCTATATTACTCTCGTGACTTTTTAAAGGTGCCTTCTGGTTCCATAACCTATATTATTCTCTCATGACTTTTTTAAAGGAACCTTCTGGCGCCATAACTTGAAAAACTCTCTCTTAATTCCTTTTTCAAGGAATCCATTGGTGCCATATTCACATGTACTCACTCCTTTAAGGTTTGAGGAAAACATGAGTTTTAGCAACAATGTTAGAAGAAGCTAGGCTGACATTGGTGTAGGTGAAGTGGACTGCACTCAGATAGGTCTTGTAAGTACTCAGAGTGCTGTACACTTTAAACATCATATCTATCTACTGAATAAGTTGCAAATTAGGTTAGGCGTTAGGCGTAGTTGGAGGGCTTGGTGTCTTGCCTGTACTTACAGTGGGAACCTTACAGAAACCATACATGAGTGACAATTAGCAGAAGCACACTTAGGAGCCACTCACTCAGAGGTAAATCAAAATAGAAACAAATGATGGAACTAGCTTTATATGTTTGTTTAGACTTAAAATGGGTACATTTCCGCTTTCCTGTGTCTCAAACAGATGTATGTGTGTGGTGCTGAACTTGTGAACTCTCTCTCTCTGTGTGTGTAAGTGTGTGTGAGTGTTTCATCTTCTCCACTGTAGCCACCATCACAGTGGTGAGAAAGCTCCTCACAGTAACACACCCATAGCAAATGAGTGCGCTGGGCTCAAGAGAGAAGAGAGAAGAGAAAGAATCCATTACTCTTCCTCCGTCATTAGCACAGGCTCGGCACTGTGTCCCATCTTACTATGCACAGCATGAGTAGGGTTAGGCAGGGAGGGGTAAAGCAACCCAGGCCATTTCCTTAATTTGTTTTATGGACTGGTGCCTAATTGTTAATATGATGATGTGACGCATGGCGGAGGTAGAATGCCTTGATCGTAATGGGTGTTGCAGCGGGCTGGGTTGTTATCATCATGACCAGCATTACAGGCCTGCATTAGTGCTAAAAATAAAGGATGTTTGGATGTTCGAGTGTCATTTTTCTAATCTCCATCCAGCCCTGTCTCGTAATTGAGTTAGCGGTGTTGGGTTTTATAGTATTCCGCTGCTGGGGAGTATGAGGTGGAGATGGTATCTGCCTCAGGAACACATCTCCAGAGCTCAGCAGCTGCACCCCTAGGGTTTGACAGTGGGATGCTGATGTAGTAATCAGAGCCAAAATGGACGTCAGACACTCCAGACAGCAAGCTTGTCACATTTTTGCCGCTGCTAGTGATGGAACTGAGTGGCCGGGAAGCCGAAGGCAGCTGGATTAGAGAGACATCCCAAAATGTCTTTAATAGTGGAAGTAGAATGGCACAATTCTTCACCTTGGAGCTAAACTTGAACTTAATAGTAATTTGTGATAAATGTTTAATAATACAGGCACACTTCTGCCAAATGGCCACCTGATGTCTGAAGGGGAGCAAAGCTGCATTTAGAGGCAAAGAGGATTTTCTACTACGTATATTTTGTGTGACTAAGGGGTCTCTTGACCCGCTGGCAAGGCTAAATAGGACCTATTAGAGTCGACGAGGGAGAGAGAGACGATAGAGAGGGGGAGAGAGAGAGAGAGAGATAGAGAGAGAGGGAGAGAGAGGGGGAAGCAACCAACAGCCTATGTGATGAGCCCCTGGCATTGAATGAAAGTTGTAACCATTCACAGAGAATGATGATGAGCCATCTGCATGACGTGACTATCTATGGTACGGTTGTTCTCTTCCATTGTAGCAGATGTTTGTCTAATGTTGTTTTTACCCATCTCCCCTTTTGCAATTTCCTCACGGGATCATCATTTTATGTCTATGGTGTTGATATTTCGTTTGTAGATTCCAATTGTTATTAAGTTTTATGGGGGTCTGATGGGACTGGTGTTGCGCCCCCATCAACTCTCTCACACATCTCTGCTGCATAGTGGTGGGCTGACATGGAAGTAGCAGATACAGACAGACAGCTGGCAGACAGACAGACAGACAGACCGAGAGCAAGTTGGTAGACAGACAGAGAGAAAGACATACAGAGAGCCAGCTAGCAGACAGGTGGCTGTTAAACTCTGGGCATCACAGCTGCTCTGCTCTGGGTAGTCAGTGAGTCACGACCCTCATTACCTCTAAACACTCCGCAGACACGTTTGAATTCGGCCTGGCGCCTGTGTTTCATAGCCCAGTTCATTTGTGCTGCTGCGCTGTGTGTTAACACACCACTTAATAACCTTGGAGAATAAAGTCTTGGCCTGACAATTCAGTCCAATTACACTCCATCTGATACGCTGAAAGACTTTGAACCACTTTGTGAGAGATGGACAGAGTGTGTTGGTGCTGTTTCTTTGTCCTTATTCTGACATAACCGTTGCCATACAGCTCCATAATGCATTTTCAGTACAGCCCAGCTTTTGTTCCTCTGTTGCTTGTGCTGGAAAAGGGGGAAGTATATTTTAAAATTAAGAAATTAAAATGTACGTGAGAACCTCAGCACACACACTGGCATTTTTTCTCCCTTTGCTGTAATATTCATTAGCCTTCAAGTTCACTTTTTTTTAACAGCGCAACGCATCTCCTGCCGTAGGACACTGCCTGTTTTAGGCTTGGCCTCACACACACACACACACACACACACACACACACACACACACACACACACACACACACACATGCGTACAATGAGACCTTTCCTTCCCCTCCTAGGGCTCATATCATGGAGAATCCTTAACCCACAAAAAGGTAAAATAAATAGGTTGACACTCTCAGACTAGGCATTATGATAACATATTCAGTTTCAACCAAGATCTTCCATTAGTGTAGTTTGCCCATTGTTGGTGATTGGCTGGTCTAGGCTAAGACAGCATAACTGTTGGGAGGTCTTGAGTAGAAAATGTATCTATAATAAATTACTTTGATCAATTATACATTTGGAGTCTCTGACAACAGCATGAGAGTTTGACGAGTGCACATGAATATTAACAGTAACATTAGACTAAATCTAAAATACTGTAATACTAAGCAGATATACTTAAGATAATTAATGATAATTCAAAGTTTTATAACTAAAAATAAAACTCTCCACCCCAGTGAAATTGAACCCACCTGATTTACCCTCAGAATCAGAGATACCTCACTCCTTAGCCCCCTCAGCCTCACGCGGCTCGTTGCACTCCCCTCCCATGTGACACCCTGCCCTATATGACTTTTTAATATGGGGAAGCAGGGGGGGCAGGGGGGGTGTCACTCCCAGTTTGTATTTTACAGCTCCAGATTAAAAGACCTCAGTGTTGTACAACCCCTAAAGCGTTATATAACCCCATCCATCTCCCACCTCAGGGCTGGCCTCTCTGGCCTTTCTGGCCTTTCTGCCCCCTCCCCACAGGCCTCTGCTCTGCGTTTGTTACTCTCTACCTGGCTGATGTGTGTGTGTGTGTGTGCTTGTGTGCATGTGTGCACGTTTGTGTGTGTGTGTGTGTGTGTAGTTATGTCTTTGGTAGTGTTTGTTTTGTCAGAGTTTGTGAATGTTAAGCAGCAGCTCTGTGTTTCTGAAGCGATCCCGTCTGAAAAGGTTAACCGGCACCTTGCAGACGCTTCAGCAGGGGAGGACTCTGACCTTTCTCTATTTAACCTTGGACACAGATGAGATGCTCTCTTTCACTCACTAACTCTCTCTCTTTCATTCTCTCTCTATCTATCTCTCACTCACTAACTCTCTCTCTCTCCCTCTCACCCAAACCCGCTTTCTCTCTCTCTTGCCCTCTCCGTCTCTCTCGCTCGCTCTCACACACACACACTCTTCTACTCTTTCAATTTCTCTCCATACGTCTCTCTCTCTCTCCTTTCTTTCTTCTCCCTCAGCCTTAATCTTATTCCCTTCCTCTGAGCCCCTTTCTCCTTTTATCTTTCTCTCTGTTTTATCTCTTCTCTCCTCCCTCTCGAGCTATTTATCGCTCTCCCCGCTCTCGCTGTGAGGGACCGAGGGGCATTGAAATGGAGAAGGACGGACTCTGTGGACCTTTTCCTCAGTACAATCAAAATCTGAACCGTACGAGTTGAATGTAAAGTCAGACTGGTGCCGTGGTGAATCAGAAAAGCTGCACTGGCGGTGTCACGAGAAAAGCACAACATGTTGAATTCACCGGCACAAATGGAAGGAAACGGCATGACATTTGAAAACACAGATCAGCCCAGCAATGAATAAATGTGGCGAATCAGTGATATCAGCATGTTGCCGTCGCTCCCTTTGCTTCATGGCAAAAATACTGGCTGCCACTGAGAATCATTTTGTCCCAAATGACAGATGTAATCAGGATCACCATGTACAGTCTGTTCAGAATGGACCCATAGGAACATTTCAGTTCTCAGAGATGGATCTTTGAAAGCCCACAAGACCCAGATGTGATTATTATTGTTTCAATTATGCATCAATTTAATCACATATGTTTCTCCTAAACTTCCTTAGGAGAAACAGGTTGAGACAGAAATGAGACGAGGCACATTATTGTTAAAATCTACCATAATTGACACAGTGTCCCTCACAGATCTTTCCTTTAACACCATAGGAGAATATATGGTCTATGTAGAAATCAGAGAAGCAGGAGACTTCAGGCTAAATCTCCCTTTTAATCTCATTGTTGTCTAGGAGAAACTAAGCAGATAATAAGATCTAAAGATTTTTTTATTTTCCTTTCTTATGGGTATGTGTATGTATGTGTATATGTATGTATGTGGATATTCATCTGTATACCTTACAGATATTTTCCCTCTTTCCAGGGATGGGCTCAGACAGAGCTGGTTTAAGCATGTAGTGTACATTTAAAACAAGTTAGAATTCATTTAAATTGAATGTACTAACTCAATTTATGTGGCAAAAATGAATGTTAATAAACAAAAAAATTGTAAATAAATCAAACTGAATTATTTTTTGTTTGTTTTCCTGCAGGTGTCCTTCTTTCTGTTCATCATCTTTGTGGTGTACACCATGCTGCCGTTCTGCATGCGTGACGCGGTCATCGCCAGCGTCCTCACCGGCTCTTCACACACACTGGTGCTCAGCCTGTGCCTGTCCAGTGGTAGCGAGCGCTTGGACCCCCTTGTGTGGCAGGTCAGCATTCAGTACACACACACACACACACACACACACACACACACACACACACACACACACACACACACACACACACACACACAGTTCACACCCCAGGCATCAATCCTCTGGTGATGGTGTGCATCATTAAGGTTTTTCCACCCATGAAGTGTCAGTCTGAGATGTCAAACGCGTGACAAACTGAAGCCTTAGGGGTGTCTGTGCTGTGCATTCACATCAGTTTCTCAGCAGGCTTCTTTTCTCTGTGTACTATATACCCCTCTTATCCATGTGTGTGCATGTGTGTGTATGTGTGTGTGTGTATGTGGGGTTGTTTACATGTGATGCCCTGTCTGTCGTGCAAGTGAGTGCTTGGACCACCTCGTGTGGCGGGTCAGCATTCATTCTGCTCCTGGACCCTGTAATCTGTACAGCTCTTCAGCAGAGGGTATTGTTGCAGCGAGAGTCTGTGGGGACATCCGCATCTGTGGTGACATTCCACAAGTGGTGTGCCTCTATCCTGTCAGTGTGTGCTAAAAGCCTATTGTGGGCTACCATTCAACATGGTTATATCTGCAACATATCTCACCCTGTGTACAAAGACACATCTTAAACACCCTTGGTGCTGTTCTATGGTGCTGAGCACAGGATCAGTAAACATGGATGACGTGGGAGTACAGCAGCCATCATACACCCATCTGCTTGTTCTTAGGAACTTATAGCCACTCAATGTTTGCTCTTAACAATGCTGTTAAGTGCATACATTGTGGATAAATAATAATAATACATACATAAATAAATAAATAATAAATAAGCCCATAATAAATAAGCCCTGATGTAAAATTGCAACTTATTTCTGCTGCTTGCTGATGCAAAAGCATAGTAACTATTTACTAATTAATGGATAACTACGTACAAGTATGCATCTTTAATAATGTTATAGCATAATGTTATTATGGCTATAGAGAATGCCACTGATGATAATATGAGAATAATAAAGTAGGCTTCGTTAATAAATAAAGTATGCTTCGTAAATAGGTAGATGTCTAATAATGAATTTGTAATTCCTCATGCATACCTATCATTGTTGGTAAAATAATGTAGTTACTTGTTAGGAATGTGCAGTCGCAAAAGTCTGGTAATTATTTAGTGGTTAATAGGCAGGTATGTAATTATTGTAAAAACTATTGGTAATTCCTCCTGTATAACTTTCATCCCTTAGAAAGTGTCCTTATTCATTCCATTTCCAAGAAATGCTAACAGCTAAATTATTCTTTATAATTCTAGCTTAGTTAACCAATAACTAACCGTAGAAACGGTACCTTAAAAGTCAGTGAATCACTGATGTATTCATTTTTGTGCTGAAGGGAGGACACCAATCTATAAGAATGCACATCACATCATGGTGCGCCTCGGACTATCTCGTCCTCAATGTACATATATAGATGTACATATGTACATATACAGTGGGGAAAATAAGTATTTGAACCCCTGCCGATTTCGCAAGTTTGGCCACTTGCAAAGAAATGTGTGATCTATAATTGTAATGGTAGATGTATATTAACAGTGAGAAATAGAATATCAACAAACAAATCCAGAAAACTGCATTTTATAACATTTATGACTTGTATTTGTATTTGATGCAGAAAATAAGTATTTGAACCCCCAAGCAAACAGCAAGAATTCTGGCTCCCAATGACCAGTTATGTGCGCAAGAAGCACACAGTCCTCATTAGGCCTAACAAGGTACACCTGATCTCAACTGGTGACGTGTATAAAAGAAACCTGTCCAAAGAATCATACTTCACACCTTTAACCTCACCACCACGGGCAAGACCAAAGAGTTGACCAAGGACGTCAGAGATAAGATTGTAGACCTGCACAAGGCTGGAATGGGTTACAAAACCATCAGCAAGCAGCTTGGTGAGAAGCAGACAACTATTGGTGTGATTATTCGTAAATGGAAGCAACACCAAACAACTGTCAATCGCTCTAGGTCTGGGGCTCCATCCAAGATATTCCCTCGTGCGGTATCGGTGATCATCCGAAAGGTGCAGAATAACCCCAGAACTACACAGGGGGAGCTTGTGAATGATCTCAAGGCAGCTGGGACCACAGTCACCAAGAAAACCATTGGCAACACACTACGCCGTAATGGTTTGAAGTACTGCAGCACTCGCAAGGTCCCCCTGCTCAAGGAAGCACACGTACAGGGCCGTCTGAAGTTTGCCAATGAACCCTTGTATGATTCTAGGGAGGATTGGGAGACAGGATGTGGTCAGATGAGACCAAAATCAAGCTCTTTGGCATCAACTGGACTTGCCGCATTTGGAGGGGGAAGAATGCTGAATATGACCCCAAGAACACCATCCCCACCGTCAAGCATGGAGGTGGAAACATTATGCTTTGGGGCTGTTTCTCTGCCAAGGGTACAGGACGACTCCACTGCATCGAGGGGACTATGGATGGGGCCATGTAACGTGGAATATTGGGCTTGAACCTCATTCCTCATTCCCTCCCATTGAAAACGCAACCTTAAGGATTTGGAGAGGATCTGCAAAGAGGAGTGGACCAAAATCCCTCCTGAGATGTGTGTAAACCTGGTGACCAACTACAAGAAAAGTCTGACGTCTGTGCTTGCCAACAAGGGTTATTCCACCAAGTACCAAGTCATGTTTTGCTAGGGGTTCAAATACTTATTTTCTGCATCAAATGCAAATTAAGTCATAAATGTCATAAAATGCAGTTTTCTGGATTTTTTTGTTGATATTCTGTTTCTCACTGTTAAAATACACCTACTATTACAATTATAGATCACACATTTCTTTGCAAGTGACCGAACTTTCGAAATCGGCAGGGGTTCAAATACTTATTTTCCCCACTGTATATCAACGGGGCCGGAGTGGAGTGTGTCCCTTGCTTTAAGTTCTTGGAGTCCACATCAAAGAGGACCTCTCCTGGCCATCAAACCCCCGCTTCCTTGTGAAGAAGGCCCAACAGCACCTGCACTTTCTGAGGGGGCTAATGAGTACCCGCCTACTTCCCAAAATCCTCTCCAACTTCTACTGTTGCACCGTTGAGAGCATCCTACCCAGCTGCATCTCAGTGTGCTATGGCAACGGCACATCAGCAGACCAGAGAGCCTTACAGCAGGTCGTCATGGCAGCCTAGCACATCACCGGTACCCAGCTCCCAGCCATTAAAGACTTTTATCATAAACACTGTCTGTAAGGTCTGTGAAGTCTCAGCTGTCTCAGTGCCGTAATTAGCACAAACACTATTTGGAGTTTCACAAGGCAGAATAGCATAATGTGTAATTGCCTGTAATTGCATAATTATGTAACTTTTAACGAGAAAACAGTTATAGCTCCAGCTATGTTATTGATGTCAAGCGAATGTGTAATATCGGTTGTCAATCCATCATGTCATGACATGTAGCCTACTTGGAGACATGAAGCAGAGGCAGTGAGTGAGACAGGCAGTGAGTGAGACAGACTCGTTATACCACCATCAGGAAGCCAGAAGAAGCGGAAATAAGTTGCAATTTAACATCGGGCTTATTAGGATTCCTCCGTCAGGAGGAAACCTATTGTTATTGTAGGCTTTCTTATTATTATTCTTCTGCAATGGGAAGTCAATGGCAGCCCCTAGAACCGTATGGTAACTTTTTCTGAAATTTGGCACACTCATTAAGGACAGTCCCTTCTTTACTCACACCAAGTTTCATGTCTCCCACTAGACCACACTAGCGCCACCAACGGGTCAAAGTTGGACTTTTGTTAACACACACAACTTTTGATCGTATAGATTTTCTGTTATTCCCGGTTTTATCAAAAAACCTTTGAAAGCCTACTCCTCCTACAATTTTGGTCAAATCTTTTTCAAAATCACCAGAGATGATCTTCAGACCAAGCCTCACAAAAAACAAAGAATAGAATTTTGATCCTCACAACCGTTTGTCCGGTATAGCCACTCAAATTCAGCAGAAAAGCCGCCAAAAAGGAAGTGAAGTAATATCTAAGCAAAACTTTGAGATATAAACCTGGTTGACATTGGTACAGGGGTAGAGAAGTTGTTTAGTAATCAGAAGGTTGGAAGTTCCATTCCCTGTTGAAGTGTCCTTTAGCAAGACACTTCTTTCTTTTCTTCTTTCCCTTCTTCACTCTTCTTTCCTTCTTTTACTCTTCTTTCCAAAATTGTGAAGAATATACATTTTCACCTGGTTTCGCAATCTTTGGAGGAATCCGCATCGCTGCTTGCAGCTATATTTTATTATTATTATTATTATTATTATTATGCATTTATTTATTTATATTATTATTATTTATTCACAATGTATGCACTTAATACTCAAGACATGCAGCATTGTTAAGAGTAACCATTCAGTGGCTAAAAGTTCCTAAGAACAAGCTGATGGTGTCTGATGGCTGCTGTACTCTCATGTCGTCCATGTTTGCTGATCCTGAGTGGCTTTCAACCTTAAGAACTAACTAAGTTAATGACTCCTAAATCTATTTATCTCGCAACTATAGCAGGATAGCTGCACTCAATCGTTGGTCTTCTTCAGTGTTTTAAGGTTTGGTATATCTAGCAGAGTAGATTACATCAGAGCAGATGCCCAGTCATATGAAAACCGACTAATGTCATAGCAATGGCTTTGTCTGAGGTTAACAAAGATGCCACAATTGGTTGATTGGTAAATGGGTATTTTGGGAAACGTGTAAACGCATTAATAGAAACCTGAGCAGGCTAATGTATTCGAAGTTGTTCTGAAGGGAGCAATGGCTTTGTCTGTGGTTAACAAAGATGCCACAATTGGTTGGCTGATAATTGTTTATTTTGTAAAACGTTGTGCAAATACTAGTGATTAATTTGCTGTGACTAATTGCGATTAATCGCTTCTGATAATGAATATTTAAATGTAACATCACAGAGTTAATGTAGAATCAACACAAAGGAAATGTATTTAAATTACAGCACTATTGTTAAATTGCATCTTTTTAACTTTGAAGACAGATTCTCTCCTGTGAACTGCAGATTTCCAATAAAACCATCAAGGCCATCAAAATGGACTGTCAGCTTGAAAGGCTCATTTGTTATATGTGTAGCATGTGAAGTGTGAAGGGCCTGAAGTGTGAAGTGTAAGGGGACTGAAGACGTGGAGAAGCAGAGAAAAAGAGAGACAGATGGGGGATGGAGATACATGGATGGATACACCTCAATCTCTGTTAGCGACTAGGTTAGCCGGTCGGTACTTACAACATGGTGTGCATCCTGTTGGGTTAGTCGTACATTGAAGTGCTCAATAAACTTGCAAGCTTGAGAATTAAACTAAGCTCCCTGTCAGGTGTACGTTGGATACCCCAGATATTTGAACTGTTACACATGACCTAATAGAACTAATATAGCCGTGACAGCTACGTTAAGTGCATTACATTTTTTAATAAAGATGTCAAATTAATTGGAAAATATTTGGTTAATTTTGATAGCACTGGTCAAGACTTTACTACAGCAGGTAGCTGTATTAGATGTCGTTTATGAATGGAAAAGATAATGTGTTCTGTCTACTCACTTTGGTACGCTCACTGTGAACTGATCCAATAATGTCCAAACACTGAAACCCCCCAACCCAAACTCTTTAGCATCCAGGGGTTCCAGCCTGCAGAAATGTGTTGATGCGGTGTGAGGGCAGTATGAGGCTAGAGCCCCGAGCCTCGAGGCATGACAGGAGGGCTTGTGTGAGGACTAGAAGTGTGTGAAGACAAAGTAGAAGTGAGAACAGAAAGAAGAAGTGTGTAAAGAAATAAAAAAAGGGACGAGACAATTGGTGGCCAGGAGGAGAAAAGAATGTGTGTGTGTTTGTGTGTGTGTGTGTGTGTGTTGTGTAATTGAGAGAATGTAATGAAAGGATGGGGCCCTTTTAAAAATAAATGATGTGATTAGGGATGTCACCAAATGCCTCCAATGCCTCAACATTCTTCTGCTAATAGCCCGGGCGCACCTCAACTTTTTTCTGTCACGGCATTTAATTACTTTTCTGTCTACAGCCATTAAATCATTTGCATTTTCCTGGTTTATTAGCACAGGAGAGCCAGGCGTAGCAATCTTTTCCAGCTTCGATTCAATTACACGGGTCACTTCTTCGAAGAACAAGCACAACAAGCGTGCCCTTTGCCCAGAGCCGACTTCCGCATGGACTGAAAGATTTTTCCCTCTAATGCAGCTGGAAAGGTCACCTGCTCCCTGGCTATGCTTCTGACAGGGGATTAACACACAAACAGCTGCCCCATGCATCCATCATTAACCACTCGTCTCCCAGTCCTGTCATTCTGTTGTTGTTGTTTTCTTTTTTTCAATTGACTGTGGAATGGAACCTGTGCCGGGTCCGTGCCACCTGTGGGCCAGCTGTGGGCCGTTTCTCAGCAAAACACATTAAAAGCATCCAGGAGCTTTTCCTATGCAGATGCTGCTTACTGTGGCTATCATCACACAGATGCTGGGCAGTTTGGCCTGATTTGTTTCCAGCTCCGGTTTGTAATGGATTGAAACGAGTAAGGCTCTTTTGTTTTGAATTTAGGCACTGTGTGTGTGTGTGGGGAGGGGAGAGGTTGGGTGTCTGTGTAGTGGGGGTTTGTGCATGCTTTTGTGAGATGTGGGGATATGAATGTGTGTGTGTGTGTGTGTGTGGGGGGGGGGGGTTGTAGTTCTTTGCTTTGATCCTGGCGGTAAAGTGTCTGGGGAACTGTGTGCTGTTTCTGTGTTCAAAGCCTTGGGGGGGACTGTGCTGGAGCACTAAAGCAGCACAACACAGGAACACACTTCCTATGTGTGTGTGCGTGTGTGCGCGTGCGCGTGCGTGCGTGTGCGTGTGTGTATGTGTGTGCATGGGAGGGGTACAATGCCATTGGAATGCCTTTATATGCCTGGCACATCCTCCATTCCCACACCCCACAGAAGTGACATAAGAGATGACAAGGACACAGTTTAGTTCTCCAGCTCTTTTCTAACAAACGCTGGGAAGACTTATGGGGGAGCACTGGCCACACACACACACGCATACACACACACAGACACACACACACACACACACACACACACACACACACGCAAACACACACACACCCACACCCACACAAACACACAGACACACACACTAACACGTACACACACACACATTCACACACACTAACACGCACACACAATAACACGCACACACACACACAAACACACACAAACACACACGCGCGCACACACACACACACACACACACCACCATCACCACCGCAGCTGGGTAGTAGATATCTGTAATTGGCAAGACACTCTGGAAATCATGCATGCCACAGCAGGTGCAGTGTATTTGATAAACGCTTGATTTATCATTGATTAATCATTTACAAAGTCTTTGTATTTACTTAACAAGCCACATAAACAGAAGTTTTAAACTTGAACTTTCAATGTGCTGCTTTTTGAGCAGCTACATCTCTCATTGCAGACTGAACTCGATTGGGTATTTTGAATGGGGGGGGCCAAATCGTATTGTATGACCAAATCAGCATACAATTCAGGCTCAGCACACCTTTGCTTTTCAAGTCCAGGCATACTGCACATCGAAGGGCTAACACAAGTCCAGGCATACTGCACATCGAAGGGCTAACACAAGTCCAGGCATACTGCACATGGAAGTGCTAACACCCTCCTGGGGGCAGAGAGGGCCTCAAGGCTGTTTTGTCGAGGCTATATAGGGAAAAGGGCGCAGCTGGAACCTTTGCTCCAAAGAGATCCTTATTATCCTCCCAGGGGGGATTTCACTGAGATCGAACAGTTTGGTCAAAAAGATCAGCGATAGTCTTAGGTTGTTATGGAAATAAAAAAGCTGTGTGTGTGTGTGTGCTTGTGTGTGAGTGTGTGCTGGCACTAGATTAAAATGCAGTGTGTGTTGCTGTGGTAAGAGTGCACATTCTGCCTCCAGCACAGTCTCTCTCTCTCTCTCTCTGTGAGTTGTCAGATTCCAATTAGAGATTGTACGACTCCTTCAGCTGGAGTAGCTTTCACTGATTGGAGCCGATGTCCTTGCATCCTCCGCAAACTAAACTTTGGTTTGCTACATCGTGGTAAATTATCACTGCTGCAAACTTAGTGCCGTATTTGTAAGTTAACAATCATACATCGTCATTACATTTTGAGAAATTCATTCACAATAAAGGCAATGGATTCTACCTAGTTTTTATAAAGGATTTCCAGGGAACCTAACAACTATAATGGAGATGAAACTGTTAACTCAGATAATTAAGATATTTAACATAGCAGGTCATTTTAAAGCTAGACTGAAAATGCAAGGTGTGATTTCTTTGATTGATTTTTAGGTTTATTTCCCATTTGGCAATCAAAATAAATACGGCACCCTTGTATTTTTTTTATCCATTTTCAAGGGCCCTCAAGAGCTTTTAACCTGAAGCAGTAATTTAAAAATGAATATTGTGCTTGATTTGACTGATTATCATGTTTACCTTTTCATTTGTAGGTTTGTTTAAATTTGCCATACAAACCCTAATTCAGTTACAAATGGCTCTTACGGTCTCGAGAAGCACCGCGAGAGCTCGATGTGAAGTTACGTAGTTCTTCCCTGAAATGAAAATGAACCAGAAGAAGTGTCTTAGTGCTTGAGCCATGAGAGTGATGGGGGCTGGAGAGAGGGATTGTGTTTGTGTGCTGAGCCCCTCGCTGGCAGAGCTCTGTCTCTGGCCAAAAGGATTTGGTGTGCATGACTGGAGCCCTAGCGGGGTCACAGGGAGCTCCCATCTGCTCCTGCCTGGCTCCGATTAGACTGCTCTGGGGAACAGGTAGCCATCCTCCCACTCTAGGCTGGCTCCATCTGCAGCGTGTGTGTGTGTGTGTGTGTGTGTGTGTGTGTGTGTGTGTGTGTGTGTGTGTGTGTGTGTGTGTGTGTGTGTAGGGCTGGCTCCATCTGCAGCGTGTGTGTGTGTGTGTGTGTGTGTGTGTGTGTGTGTGTGTGTGTGTGTGTGTGTGTGTGTGTGTGTGTGTGTGTGTGTGTGAGTGTGTGTGTGTGTGTAGGGCTGGCTCCATCTGCAGCGTGTGCATTTCAATGCATGGCACCCGGGCAGCGTCGCATTTGTCTGCTTTGACCTAGAATGTTGTTGGTTTGTTTCTTGTTGCATATATATGGTATACCGGTTGTATGTGTGGATAATGTAAATGTTTGTCACTTGTAGTACAGTTTTCTTTCCTGTGTTAGTTCTTCTGGTCATGTACACTTTGCCAAACATTACTGTTCTCAGTCCCACACTGATTTCTAATAATGGTAACTAACTATATATCTGTATTCATGTGGTACACCACAATAGTGTTGTTATACAAATGAAGACGTTTACTGTTTGCCATTAAATAGTTTTCCACTGAGATTAAAGGGTACATCAAAGTAAACATTAACTAGCCTTTTAAGGAAATACTAATTACAGAATGAGCACAGAAGTTGAACAATAACCATTATCAGATAAAAATCCCTGCAGTTCTTGAAAAGCACTTCAACAGAAGTTTATTAGCATACAGGTCAGTCAGCAGTCACACTTGTAAAATGAAAGTGATTAGACAAAGCTGAACTGTAGACGTGCCTATTTTCCTGCCTGCAATCAAAAACAAACAGTGACAAATACATCACTGCATCACTGCCTAGTAAACACAAATGGATATTACAACACACACACAAATTATATAGTATGTATGTCCATACTGTATAGTGTGGTAGCATTTTTTGTACAGACAAAATGCATTTCATATGTACATTATATGAATATAAAATTCAGCAGCAGTTATTTTCCAAAGCAACGGTGCAGCCATGTTAGGGCCTCAGTTTAAGCACAGTGTGTGCTTCACCGGCCATTGGTCCATGAGAGAATGACGTCGTGTTCAGAGGAGTGGGTGCTCTATGTTGTTCTGTGCTTCATTACAGAACTGCTTTATTAGAAAACCTCTTCAGATAAAAGCTTGTTCAATACACCCTAGTGAAACAGAGATATGTGATCACAGTGTAGACTGGACACTCAGAGTTAGACGTTCCAAGTTTGGCTGTGAATTCAGCCCTTCAGTGGGAGATCACGGGGTTAAAGAAAACACTCTTTAATGAGAATGAGAATGAGAATGAGCTTTGGAACAGAGCTTTACTGCTGTGTTACGCTGTTTAATGCATTGAAGACCAGTAGAGAGAGGCGGTGTGTAGTGCTGGCATCATGGCGTGTGTGTGTGAGTGTATGCTGTATCAGAGTAATACTGCACAGGGGTGTGGGTGTGTGAGTTTATGCCGTATACTTTGTTTAATTCACTGATGCCCAGTTTAGAGACAGGATACATGGTGTTGCCCTCCACCCCATCAGCCTGAGGTAGCAATGGAGGACAGAGGAAGGGATAGAGAGAAGGAGAGGGAGAGAAAGAGGGACAGGGAGAGGGGCAGGAAGAGGGAGAAGGAGAGAAAGAGAAAGAGGGGAAAAAGAGAAAAAAGGGAGGGAAGGAGAGAGGGAGGCTTGTACCGTTGGGTGGTCTAGCCCATTAGGGTTCACTCCAGTGCCTCATTAGAGCTGCAGAGTGACACATCTGGAGCTGCTGCAGGGAGGCACGCGTTTGGCCTCAGCATGTCATAACAGTATGGCAATAACAACAACAGCAACGCCAATGACAACAACAACAATAACACTAACAACAACAACAACCTCCTGAACCTGAGGTGATGGACTATATCAGGTGCACCCACACACACACACAAACACACACACACACACACACTCAATAAATGAACAAAGGAAGCAATAGAGGTAGGCAAGCAAGCATGTTAGTGTGCTTCATTTGGCAGGATCTTTATATTACAGGAAATTCTGCTGCAATATTAAACTACTGTTATTGTTACTTGTTTTTTGTTACTTATTTTTGGTGAATCTAAATTGTGGCTTCTGTAGAACACAAAATAAATGGCCGCATTTGAAACACATTTGAGATGCATTTGAGATCTTTGCATCTTCTTTTGAATTTTCCACACTGTTAGCAATTTAAGTGATGTGAGGATAAGTAATGGGATACACTGTGAACTTTACAGTGAGACTATATTTAAAAAATGAACCTAACCAAACCATACATTTTCACATCAGTATAATTTCTGTCACTGAAACCATTTTACCATCCAATTTCAATACTAATTCAATATAGTCCTTTAGGGGCTGGCCAAAAATGATCAGCTCAACTTTTTGTACTTCATTTTAACAGTGCTCTGAAATACAAGGCCCAGACTAAACTGTGAAATCCCTGTTTTCAGGATAATGTTGACAGTTGATAGTTGTGTGATGTTCCTATGATATGTTCCTGGGATGTGATGTTGATGTCCTTGATTTACTGCAGTTCAGGGTTATTAGGACACACAGTTTCAGATGACATTTGAATTCAGAGGCTGAACATAACTGTACCACTGTAATCATAGAGGGTATGGAGTTAACACAGATGACAGCTGCACTGATAGCCCTTTTAAGACTAACATAACTTAGATTTAGACACATTTAGATTTCCTTGTTTTCATCTACCATCATGTACATGTATTTTACATTATTGAATACCTCTTCATACTGTCCTGATAATTGTACTGTACTGGAAAATATGTATTAGTATAATTCTACGGTGGCACTATTTTTGTATGCTAGGACTATACGCTGTGTCACTTGCTTTGTGGCATTGGTAGCTTATCCATGTCTGTCTTCACTCTCTATAAGCCAAGCTTTAGCAACTGCTCCATTTCTGTCCATGGATCAAGTCCATCTATCTATATATAAGTCTACCTGCCAAAGGAGCGGTATTTTGAAGAAAGCCTTTTTTTTCTTTTGCAGACGGTATAGCTGACAGGCCCAGTTGTCAATCACCATTTTATGTCTCTTCTAAAAATAGCTTATCACTTCTTCCAGTTGTCTTGGGCCCCAAAACCGTGGCCAGACATTTCATGTCTTCATCACAGCAGAAAGATAACACTTCCCTCATGACGTCAACGCGCGGGTCCCAAGGGCCTCTCGGCAGAACGGAACGATCAATCAGAAAAGTACGCTCTGTCGCTTTGAAGCAGACTTCTTCAGGGTGAGAGGACGGGATGAAAGAGAAGAGGGAGAGGAGGATGAGGGAGAGAGGATTGGATCCTGAAAGGAGAATAATAGAGAATTTATTAGAGGCTTTTATATAGAGGCTTTTACATGAACAGGATCACAGCTCAACACTGAGGGAGCCATGGAGGGTCAGTGACCGGAAGCCAAGGACAGTCGTTCCACTTCTGCGCCACTCACACCATTCAGCTCGAGTTGGTGCTTTTTGTCTGAGAGAGCGAGCTGACGTATGGTTACATCAATCCGTGAAGAGAGGTCTTTTGTTTCTGTGTGTCAACCCTTACCTCAACATGGTCTCTCCACAAAGACACATCTGTTTGGTTTTTTCATTTGGCACCTACATCTCTCATGTGGTTGTCAGATTGTTAGATCTGTGAAGACAGGTCCATTGTGTGTAAAGCCTTGCAATATGTGTGGTCATGTTATGTCTTACCAAATAGTCTGGACTGTGGCTTGTCTTGTCTGTAAGCCTTACAACACTTTTTCAGACACAGCTCTCTGCAAAGACCTGCTGCTTGTCTGTAAAGCTTGATATCATATGTGAAGACACTCTACCAGTAATCCCTCATCACGTTTTTGGATTGCAATGTCTCAATACACTTTCACATCTTTTAGTTGCTTCGTCATGTGTGTTTACATCTGTTACATCATGTGTGTTTACATCTGTTACAGTCTGTTACAGTTTTGCGAATGAAAGGTTTTATGGAGACTCACAAACCAAAGCAAAAATGCTTAATGGACAACAGGGGATGGATGATGATGGAAGTAGTAAATGATTTGCTCAGTGGAATGACTATTTTATAGAATGCTATTAAACTATGAGCGTGAATTGCTTTGGAAAGAAAAGCACAAATAGTTACTTTTGTAACAAGATTTAAGGGCTGACTGAGTTTCATTGCCTGTACCCTTTCAGAATAACAATAGGTTTGTGTGAGCGAGGGGGGAGATGATGGAGTCTGCAGAGTTGACAATGCAAACTCAATGAAGTGTTCTGTGTTTTTTCGATCCCACCCTATCTCCAGATCCTGGCCAACATCATCATCTTCATCTGCGGCAACCTGGTAGGGGCCTATCACAAGCACCTGATGGAGCTCGCCCTCAAGCAGACCTACCAGGACACTTGCAATTGCATCAAGTCCCCCATCAAGCTGGAGTTTGAGAAGCGGCAGCAGGTTGGAATGAGCTCACCCCAGGGCTTCTCATTTACACTGTCCCCGTGATGTGACAGACCTGTCACTGAGTGGAGCGGGTCCTACCGGGGAAATGTTGCTTTCAATGCATGCTTTAATACTGCAAGGGAATCGAGAGAAAGGAATCCTGAATCACTTGTGTCATTCATGTTGATTCATGGATCTTGACAGTTTTTTTTTTTATACACACCTAATATCTCATAGACTTCCTGAATAATCTCCATTGTGAAAATGAAACCATGTTCTGGATGCAGAAGCATTAGTTGTCACTGGGTGTCTCCGACTGAGGGCTGTTGGGGGTTGCGGTCAAATGGTCATTGCTCCATCGTCGATTGCTCCATGGTCGAGGCTTTGTGGAGGTTAATAAGGGCATGTGTGATGGAGGTGAAGGAATAATCGAAGTGACCCGGGGATCCCAACACGCAGGCAGCTTTCTGACCCTTCTGTCCTCAGAAAAACACAGAAAAACACTCACAGGTGGACACAGGTGCATTAGGCTCGATAAGCTCTTGTATGGGGATAATGAGATGATTGGGTATTCAAATAGCTGGGTAGTTGCAGAAGTCATTATTTTTAATGAGAGGAAATGTACGTGGCCTAACCTAGAGTGCACCTAAGGTCATCACTCACCCTACCACAGGCGTCATCAGTGGGCACGAGCGCACCCTTCTCGCTCGCTCGCTCCTCAAAAACGTAATTAAATCAATTTCAAACTCTTCAGAATGTGCTCTTGTAGACCAGCAGGTAGTAATGTTTCCTCTTAGAAAATCAGATTTTGCCTTCCCAGTGCTGTCTAATGTGTCTCTGAGACCCCCGCGCGCTGATTTTGATACGAAGCCCCCCTGCGGCTATGCTGGCGCAAGCGGCACCATGAGCACCGTGGCGTATTCATTACAGAAGCGGACACAGGCCCAGATGCGGCCCAAATCCGGGCCACATGCGGCCTCCATGTGGGGAGCCATCTCTGAGTGACAGGTCATTACTCAGCCCCCTCTGGAACAGCATGGGGTCCCTCAGCTAGGGGTAGATCTCCCCCATCTCCTCTGAGTAAATGGAGCAGAGGGACTGTCATTATGCAGACAAATAAAAGATGTGAAATCTCTTTTGGCCAATGGGCTGTCATCGTGCCATGATATTGTAATTATGCAAATCACCACCACTTCGCGACATGGGAGTGCGTAGGGTATTGTTGGGATAGATTAATGCCGTCAACAATATGGCATGATTAAGCAATATGATACGAGTGAGAATGGGGTTGGTAAAGGATATCCTCATCGCTGTGGTGGTTCAGGCGCAGGTAGTCACAGACGTGAAGTTATCCTTTACCAACCCCACAAACACGAGTGTCATATTGTTTTTTTACAACAATTTTACTACCGACTAATTGACTAATCGTGGACAGCAGATTGTGTTTTTCTTTATTTCCATTTTCATTCTCCGCCCCAAAAAATAGATCCAACCAGATCCAGAGTTTTCGCTGTCAAGCTTTGCCAAGCAACGAAATACTCTGCACAATAATTTGTACACTCACCAGTCTTCACGTTTTATGTTCATTTGTACATTATGTCCCTTTCTCCATTTGCTCCCTTTCCTCACTTGAAACTATGAAATGTAACATTATAAAAACACTGCCTGGCATTCTGCTCCCTTGCTTAGAATGAATGGGATGTTGACGTCGTAATACAACAGTCAAAGTATATCAAACGCCGAGTGATTAGTACCAGTGAAGAGTCGGTGTGGGGTTGTGCCGGTGTGTATCCTCACTCATGGGATGCCTCTTGTCCAATCCGAAATCAATAAACCTGTTCGACCGGATCTAACTGTTCTATAATAGAGATGGTTTTCATATGGGAAATGATAACTATGTATGACGTGGGAGGGGAGGGAATATCTTCGTCTGATATCGTCTGATATCTACAAGGTCATGAGGTCATGAACGTCGTTCCCACTCATAGTAAATTCACACATTGAGAGATTTTACAACACCTCACTGTACAGGAAGGCTGTTGGGACGGGAAGGAGTTCACTAGTTGTTTGGCGGTGTCTACTCAGCTTGCATGGACTGGCCTGTTGCTGAACATGCCCCTCGTGTGATGTGAAGTGGGCTAATTTGGACCAGACTAGGGCTAGTTCTCAGGCACATCTAGGTTAAAGTCAGTGTTAGTCTGAGTCTCAGGCTTTGTGTTGTAGCTCCTGTAAGGACTTTGTCAGGTGTCTGTCTGCAGCACTGTCTATTGAAACCCTTTGTTTAGTTTAACTACGGAACAACTCCAAAATCTTGGACTTAGCTCCCATACAGACATAACCAAACTAGATAGACCAGATGAATTGTCACCGAGTGTAAATGTCCCCTCTGAACCCAATGTGTTTCGTCCCCCCCCCCAGGAGCGACTGCTGCTGTCCCTGCTGCCAGCTCACATCGCCAGGGTGATGAAAGCTGAGATCATCCAGAGGCTCCAGGGCCCAAAGTTTGGCCAGGTTGAGAACACCAACAACTTCCACAACCTGTACGTGCAGAGACACATCAATGTCAGGTGAGCCTCACGCTAGCAGCTTTCAGTGTGGTGTCTACACTGCTAGCATCCGTGGTGAAAACCGTAGCATTTGGGTGTCCTATGGTCTCTTGCGTTATTAGCCTAGTGTGTGATATATTACAATTAGTTGCTTTAACTAAATGTAAGGTTTTTACTTGTAGTAACAAAACATGAGCATTCACATAAGAAAAGCATGTGTGATGCATGCTGAAGTGTATGGTTCGTTCATGTTCATTAATGCTTAACGTGAACTAATACATCCCTCTGTTCATCAGGGATGCCTTAACTGATATACTGAATGCATCCAGAATGTGTTGTCAGAGGCCTACTGAAGTATCTCGTAATTCAATTCAATTCAATTCAATTTTATTTATATAGCGCCATAACAATACAATTGTCTCTAGGCGCTTTACAGAGCCCAGAGCCTGAAACCCCCTTAGTGCAAGCACAATGGCAACACGGGCAAGAAAAAACTCCCTGTTAGTCAGGAAGGAACCTTATGCAGAACCACGGCACATAAGGGGGAACCCATCTGCTTGAGGTCGGCCGGGTGGAGATAGGAAGGGGGGAAGGGGGGAGGGTTGTGTGGCAGAAGGGGAAGGGAAACAACAGGTGTTGTACATAGCCTGCATTTGGTAGATTTACATAATATATATACAGACATCCAGTGGTAAATACATGATACAGACAAGGCCAGTTTAGTGGATATACACTGTGCTGATAAGGTTACTATTACAGGGGTAAGGGGAGTAGGAACAGAGAAACATGTCGATGGTGGCAATAATATATATTGTATATAAATGCTAGCATAGGGTATGAGGTAGAGTAAGTGTACGGCAGTGCGGTGGCGGTGGGTGCAATTGGTCGAGGGTTTCTGCAGGTAGACCGGGTAGAGAGACTACAGCAGCGTCCCATGGCGAAGATAGTCTAGATTAGGAGAGAAAGAAAAAGAACAGAGTGAGTGGGTTATTATAGGTATTAGCAATGTGATAAGAAAGGAGAGGGAGAGGGAGAGAGAGAGAGAGAGGCTGCCTGGCTGGGTGTATGGGGATTTTATTTAGTATTTAGTTGGCTGGTGACAGTCGCAATACGCGCCGTGTGCTGTACCCGGGATCTTCCGCACTCCTTCACGGTACAACATACGCTGTCTGTAGCCCAGTTATGTTGATTAGGGGGGTATTGCATGTGTTTTAGATGTGTTTAGCTATGCTGGCATTTAGCATTTAGTTTGGTTTGGCATTTAGTTTGGTAATCTTACGCTAGTATTCTCATTGCCAAGTGTGGCTTTGATTGGGACACAGGGAATGGAGAAACATGAAAGTCTACAGATTTAACAACCTTCCAAAATATGTTTTCATGCCAGGTTTTATAAACCTAATGTCCAAGGTCAGACACGCGAGGGACTTGTATAGATTTGCTGGATTGAATTTTAATACTCAGAAGTGTTTCAAGATTAAATCGTTTTTTTTCTTTGCAAAGAGCTTTCGTTTTGCCACTGTACAGAATTGATTTTTATGCAGCACCTGCAGCCATCTTTTATTGAAATAGGATTCCCTTTTTTTTCTGTAAGAGTTTTTTCATATCCCGCCTGTTGCTTCAAAAAACCACCTAGGGGAAAAAAAGATAATAGATATCAGAGGGTTGTCTGTTTGACAAGGTGATTCAAAGTCTGTGTATGAAGATTAAGAAGGCCCTGTGTGTGAGTGTGTTACCTGAGGTTGCCATTTTAGTCCGTTCTTTGTCTCAAGAATCCTGCCTCATTTTGACAGCTAGATGGACAGAGGTGCTGGAGGCTACTGAGATCTTTGAAAGAGCTCAGTGAAGAATCTTTAATGAAGGACATGAAAGTGCACACAGTCTGTGGAATGGAGAGGCAGAAAGTGACAGAGAAAGAAAGGAATAGATAGCGTGGGGGAGAGAGAAAGAGAGGAAGAGAGAGACTGGAAGAGAAACAGACAGACAGACAGACAGACAGACAGACAGACAGACAGACAGACAGACAGACAGACAGACAGACAGATGCTTCCTTATATGATCAGTTTAGTCACCATAATTCTGCATATAAAACATTAATTAAAAGAATTTCAATTATATTTCACCTTTCTCCCTGTTTCTTTTCTCTTTCTGCTCCAGCTCAGAATTCTATACGGCACAAAAGCTAGCATATTACCTCCACAGAGAACTGGGAACAGTTAGAGTGGTGACTGACTAATATAATGAGGACTCATTAAAAATAATCATCTTTCATCTTTCTCACTAATGTATGGGGAAGATTAAAAAGGTCGGACTATTGGTCTCTGATATTAGGGTTCTGTACTGATAGTTTTGGATTCTGTTTTTTAATGTGATTCATTTATAATGTAGTGTTTGCTACTCTGACATTACCTGTGTGTGTGTGTTTGTGTGTGTGTGTGTGTGTGTGTGTGTGTGTGTGTGTGTGTTTGTGTGTGTGCTTGCATGTGTGTGTGCATGTTCACATGTTTACACCCATCTGTATGTGTGCACTCGTGTGTGGGTCTGTGCCTCCTTTCACAGCATCCTCTATGCTGACATTGTGGGCTTCACTCGTCTGGCCAGTGAGTGTTCACCAGGGGAGCTGGTGCACACACTGAATGAACTCTTTGGGAAATTTGACCAGATCGCTAAGGTATGCACTTCCCAAGGGAGGGACTCACACAGGGCTCTAATCTGCTAAAAGGTTTCTCTGTGTGTGTGTGTGTGTGTGTGTGTGTGCGTGCGTGCGTGCGTGCGTGCGTGAGTGCGTGCGTGCGTGCGTGAGTGTGTGCGTGCGTGCGTGTGTGCCTGCGTGTGTGCCTGCGTGTGTGTTGAGATAAATGCATGGGTTGCTCCTGGCTTCCAGGGCCCAGAATATAGATCTCGTTTCCTATCTTATTTAGCTTCACCATGGAATTGGCTCTCTGATAAAACTTTGAATGTTGAAATCATCAAAGGCAAAGGCAATCATCAAGCATATTTTTGCAAGTTTTTCTTCAGTTCAGTTTGCAGTGTGCTTTGAATAGACACATCAGACTGGATACATCACAGATTCATTAAGCCATCAGAGTCTTCCTGAGGCATTTCCTTTTCAGGACCTCTGCTGTCAGCTATAACATCAACACACTTAAACCCCCCCCCTCAGAGCTTACGCATCGATCAGCAGAGTTTTTGTTTCTTCAGCAGCATGCTGAGATGCGGCTCTGAATGGTAGCAACATTTGTAATTATTGTTTACGATATTTTAGAATTGTATAGCATTAGCATAAATTGTATAGCATTAGCATACATTTTATAGCATTTTATAGCATATTGTATAGCATTTATAGTGTCTCCTAGGTTTAGCTTGACTTTACATACATCATATTCATTGTGTCTTGTCAGTGTTTGAGGTGTTGTAACGTAGAGCTGACATGACCTGGTGTGTGATGTGGTTTTTTTTTTCAGGAGAATGACTGTATGAGGATTAAAATCCTGGGGGACTGTTACTACTGTGTCTCGGGGCTGCCGGAGTCACTGCCGGACCACGCCAAGAACTGCGTGAAGATGGGACTCGACATGTGTGAGGCCATTAAGTAAGTCCCTCATTTATGCCGATAAAATATTAAATCATAAATTGTTACCTTATTCACTTCTCTTCAAATTTCAGGAAAGAATAAAGATCAATGCTGGCAGAATAAAACTTTGGCTCAGAAAATAATCAGGTCTTCATGGTCCAAAGAACCAACATGGTGTTGCCAGGAGATTGACTATTATAATTAACAATGTGCTCTGGGGGGCTTTGTCTGCAGTCCCATTGTTACATGGTGAAATTGAACACGTTTCCCCATTAGGGAAAAAAGCCTTCACTTCTAGGTTGGTGTCACTGCACAGATCCATAGCAAAGTTTGGATTCTAAAACTGATTGTTCCAATCCTTGATTGTGATTGGCTAAATCGCGTTCCATGCCGTTGTAAAATACAGCATAACCTTTCAAGTTGTCTATGCTGACATTGTGGGCTTCACTCGTCTGGCCAGTGAGTGCTCCTGTCCCCCCACCAGGAGCGACTGCTGCTGTCCCTGCTGCCAGCTCACATCGCCATGGAACATTACAACGGCATGGAACGCGATTTAGCCAATCACAATCAAGGATTGGAACAATCAGTTTTAGAAAAAAATGTTCAGGATCTTTTTTATGTTCTTGCTGCTGCTGTTGTTGAGAAATGGCCCTTTCTTCTCCAGCAGCCGCAGTATATCATAAGAGATTAGCTCAGGCTTGGCTCAGGTTTCTGTCGCAGCAGGCCGACCGCACAGGCTGAGGGTCAGCCACTCATTACTGAGCAGCGCTGATTGCTGCTGTCGTGGGGAGTCAGGCCTGGTCTGGTGCCAGCGCCTCCCAACAGGGGATGAGTGGGACAGACGCATTTCTGCAGCACCAGGGGCCTGCTGCTCTGGAATACCAATGCAACTCTGAGTCAGCGCCCAGCAACATCCAGCTCTCGGTTCTGGAACGCTGCCGGTGTGGAATACCAAAGCAGCCCAGAATCAGTGGGTCCAGCAACATCCTCCATAGTCACTGCTGGACCTGGATCAGCTCCAGGCGAGGGGTTAGTTCTCCTGCTCTCTCAGACTACTGGAAGGCAGCAGTTAGGAGGATCTACCACTCAGAAATACTGTATCAATATTACTGTAATACTGTATCAAACTACTGATACTCTGGGAAATGTATTTGACAGCGCAGATTAGTAACGGAAACATGTTATAATATGCCGCCGGATCAGGGCCAGATTTCTGTCACTGTCTGCACTAATAGGCTGCTAGGTGTTGCTAGACACTGATTCTGAGTGCCAGTAGTATTCCATTAGCTTGTCTGTTCCATTAGACTGACACTGTTGGGGAAGACAGGGCTACTGCTTGGGAATGCTAGATTGGTTGCCACCGCTGACACAAATGAGTAGCAGTACATAGACATTCTCTGAAGTGTATTGTACATAATTAATGGTCATTTTTCTCTGCCAGACATCCATTACAACCCACTGTCTACTTGCTTTTGGCAGCCAAGTTGTCCTGCAGAGTTTGCAGAAAAAGTTGCTATCTGTATAATCTGCTGTATGGCATCTAGCCTGTGGTCGGGGCGCGGGCCCAGTGACAGGAGAAAAACAAACCCAAACAACGAGGGCCTACACGGTAAAACTGGACTAGAATCAGAGGGACGTTGGTTTAGTGCCCTGCAAACGACCACTGCTGGGTTTGTTTCTCTTCAGCTGCTGAGTGGCTAGCCTGAATGCAGTGGAACAGTAGGAGCTGTGGAGCATTCATTATTATAATGTGAACAATTGGATTGCACCACTGCAGTAGGATGTACTGTAGTAAACGTTCACCATATTCGCCCAATTTTACTACAGTATTCTTGCTTTCCTCCCTCATGTCCAGACCTGATAACCCACTAGCAAAATGCCAATGGAACTAATGATCAAGTGGTGTGGGTTGAAATGGAGCTAACAACCGAAGTTGTTGAAGTTGAGGTATATATACAGTATGTTCAGTATGTCTTTTTTTGACATTGAATTCTGAATCCTTTCTCTGACAGGAAGGTACGGGATGCCACGGGGGTGGACATTAGCATGCGTGTGGGAGTCCACTCAGGAAACGTCCTCTGTGGAGTCATTGGCCTGCAGAAATGGCAGTACGACGTCTGGTCACATGACGTGACACTAGCCAATCACATGGAGGCTGGAGGTGTACCTGGGTAAACAGATCTTTATGATGTTTTTGACAGTTATCATATGCTGAATGGTGGCACACTTCACACTCCAAGCATCACATTGACCCCTCACAGCAGCACCATCCCTCTGGAGAAAGACTCTCTAGCTGACCATTCCACCATGGATAGAGTGCCACAATCCCCCTGTACTATCCTGATGTGACATGATGGGATGGTAGTAGCGGGGTTTCCTAATCAAGGGAGAAGTTGTGAATAGCTGTGGCATCAAAATCTAAGGTTGTTAGGGCAACGTTTACGGAAACTCCTTATAAAATTGCTGCGCATCAACCTTAGTCGCTAAGTCAAGTTAATAATTAAGAATTTCTTTTTCGAATGGTCAAAATGCAGATTAAAAAGTTGGATGGAAACCCAGCTAACGACTTATCTGTGCAGGCGGGTCCACATCACCTCCGTCACGCTGGAGCACCTGAACGGCTCTTATAAGGTGGAGCCGGGAGACGGGCAGGAGAGAGAGCCCTACCTGAAGGAGCACGGCATCATCACCTATCTCGTCATCAACCCAAAGGTACAGAACTTTGTCTTTAGAGAAATCATGCTATCGTTTTATACAGAGCATTTTCACATTGTAATTGCATCACTGAGTATAGTAAGTAAGTAAGTAAGTAAGTAAGTAAGTAAGTAAGTAAGTTATAAACCATTCATTATCAGTGTGTAACAGCATCTCAACATACTGTGCTTACATAAATTGTCAACTTAGGTTTATAGTAGTAGTGATACTGTTAATGGCTGGCATTTGATATTTAACTTTATATTACACTCTGTGTGATGGAATTAAATGTATTTATAGGGAAATAATGAAACATTTGAGACTATATAAATGTGTGATTTGATGCCAGTTTCTGATATGGAGGAGTCACCTGCTAAATTAAGAATTGTAGCTAATTAATCTGGACATGCAGGTGTTCAGCATGACTTGCTAAGCTAATCGATTTATGAGAAAACAAATTTTGCAGGAAGACATCAAAGTTGTAATGTTTAAGTTATTCACCAAATCAACAAGCACATTTTAAATGAAAGACCAAATTACACTGACTACAGCTTTACAAATAAGTGTCCTAAAATAAATATTGTCAAAAGACGTCTCTGGTTCCTGCTGCACAGGAATAAGATGAATGATATTGGTATTCCTTCATTAAATAAAGGTAGAGCAGCAGAGACGTAGACAAATATTTAATCTATGATTGAAATGATCAGCATTGAATGAAATGTGCCAATGAGAGGCCAGGTAAAGGACAGCTTTCTCTACTGGCTCCTCCCACTGGCAGGCAGATAGGCGGAGTCCACAGCACCACTACAGGCCCCGCCCCACTCTGGAAGGGGCGAAGATGAGGGCATCGGTCCGGATGACCCGCTACCTAGAGTCCTGGGGTGCTGCCAAGCCCTTTGCCAACCTCCATCACCGAGACAGCATGACCAACGAGAATGGCAAGATCAACACTGCCGTGAGTGTTGTCATGATCCTCTCACTAGGTCTTGTGTTACTGTTTATGAGATGAAGATAGCCAATTAAACTAGACCAATGCTATTTGTTTATAAACTGTGTTATTAATAAAGTATATTTGAATGATATTTATGGCACATTTATCAACTTGGTGTTAATCACTGGCTTAAGCACAATTTAATTCTCATAAGATGTTTGTTTTTACCAGTGGCGGACTGTGGTTTTTACGGTTAGGCTTTCAATGACCGTTTATGTTTTCGTGCGACTAAAAACCATTTTCCACCATGTCTTTCGTAATTGTAAGCTTTAACCTTAATTTCGTCACCATTACGGTTGTCAAAACAATCAAAACAAACTACAGGGAGAGAGAAGGGGGCACCACAATCCTGTATGTTATTATGTTGGTGAAATATACAGTGCATAGCCTATATTGATTTAATGGTGTAGAAGTCTGAAAAGTAGATAGTAGATTATTAGTACCCATTTAAATTAATTTCACGTATTTTGATGCCCCTTGGTGCCTTATGCACAGCGTGTGACCTTCGTGTACGCAGTGTCATCCCTCCGTGGCAAAATATCCTCAGGCAGCGCGAGCAGTTAACCCTGGAGCAGGTCTGCCGCTGAGATGGCACCCCCCCTCTCCAGTGTCATCTGTCCTGGAGCTGCTTTCTAAAGTGCTTTTTTATTAGAGCATGTGTGCCATGCCCTCCTAGGATGCTTCTGAAGACAACACTGTCCTTTCATTTCAGCATCTAAACAGCAAAAGAGTTTTATTTGGCAAACAGTACATGACCACCCTTGTGGCTAGCGCACATTCACTCTTTGGTTTTCATCCTGTCTGATGAGGTTTGTCTGTGTTTTCACCTATAAGAGCTGGTGAATGAAGGTGCAAACAATACTAACAGTACTAATACATGGGTCCTATGGCCAGACAAAGAACATACTGGGGGAAGCTGTTTATCTTACCTGTACTGCAAGTCACTGATAGACCAGAGATAGATATAGACATGGTAGGTACATAGACATGTCTATTCAGTAAACGAAGTAAAAAGAACATGTGTTTTATGTTGATGTCATTTAGACACAAAGTGTCTTTCTCTTTCTTTGTCTCGTGTGTTTGGAGTAAAGAACAGGCATTTTATCAGTCAGATCTTAACTCTCTGTGTATGTGTGTGTGTGTGTGTCTGCTTTTGAAGACAACCCTGTCCTTTCATTTCAGCATCTAAAGAGCAAAAGACTTTTATTTGGCAAACAGAACATGACCACCCTTGTGGCTAGCGCGCGTTCACTCTTTGGTTTCATCCTGTCTGAGGAGGCTAGTCTGTCTTTTCACCTTTTCGTCTCTCCTTCATCCAGGATGTTCCGATGGGACAGTACCATTTCCGCAGGAGAACAGAGAGGTACTGATGTTCAGATGTTCTCCCTCCCTGTCTGTGTTTCAGGATAACATTGTGCTGCATTTGGTAGTCGTCACTGCTGCACTCTTTGGAGAAACTTTCTCTTTTTAGAGTATGGCCTGATGTTTTTTGTGTGTGCATATTTATATGGCAGTGTACATGACGTACAAAGCAAAGATGCATCCATAAACAGCTTTTGCCTGAGAACATTTTCTCGCCCATGTGCAGGAAAACATTTAGATGCATAAATATGGAACACAAGGCACCTTAATTAGATTTGCTCAGGCTTCTGAGTGCTCTGTCTCTAAAGGAAGTTGCCATGGTGTTTAACTATTAATAGTCCGGAAGTTTGGACATGTTGTTGCTGTGGAACAAATATCTGGCAAGCAAAATGGAGTTAAAAATGCACCATATGCACAGAGATGATTAGGTTTTTATCTTTTTTTTTTTTTTATCAGAACAAAATCACAGAAGAGGCGCTTCGAAGAGGAATTTAATGAGAGAATGATTCGCACGTTCGATGGAATCAATTCACAGAAGTGAGTTCTATTCTCCCCTTTTAATTGTTTAGATGCATCAATGAAGATAATCAATGATTTAGTGAGTCAAATCAACCAATTACCCAACCAACCAATCAATCAATACTCTCTTAATCACACTTTTGTCTCTATGGATTTTGATGAAAATCTGTCTTTTTCAGGCAGTGGCTCAAATCTGAGGACATTCAGCGAATATCTTTATTTTTCCACAACAAAACACTGGAGAAAGAGGTATGCCATCTTGGCAATCATGAATCCCAGTGAAAAGACTCAGTTACATTTGTGCATGGAGTCACTCCAGAACTGTGTTTTTCCAGTCTCTATAGAATAGACTACCATATAGGGCTATACATTAAATATGTCCCATGCTATAGTTTGTAGTTGTAGTTTTGAGAGAGCCATCAAGGCATTTCATTTAGCTTTTATGGAGATGCTGGCTAACTCTGAAACCAAATCCTTGTCTCAATGTGAATGATGCAGTTCGCACACTAAAACTAAAACGGTTAATTGATGTTTATGGATATCAAAATCAACGCATTATTACCTATTAGATGTAGTTCCTATTGCAGGTTTTATTTTTTGCTCACTGTTTCTGTATACACAAATATACACACACACATACACCCACACACACACAGACACCCCCCCCACACACACACATAGTGCATGACTGACACATGAGCAATTTTTTAAATAATATAAAATGCAGTTCTTGATGTTCGTTCTGGAGGATGTCTTTGATGGTCGCACTGGCCTTAAATATGAAGTGTGAATGTGTGCTGGATGGCCCTTGGAACTTAGCTCATATACATGAGTTGTGTGTGTGTGTCCCTCCCAGTACAGAGCAACCACTCTGCCAGCTTTCAAGTACTACGTGACCTGCGCCTACCTGATATTCTTCTGCATTTTCATAGTCCAGATACTGGTCTTGCCAAAGTAAGTATGCTTTGTGATGATCTTACATCTAAAAGAGCTGGTGAATCAAGGTGCAAACAATACTAACAGTACTAATACATGGGTCCTATGGCCAGACAACGGACATACTGGGGGAAGTGTTTATCTTACCTGTACTACAAGTCACTGATAGACCAGAGATAGATATAGACATGGTAGGTACATATACATGTCTATTCAATAATAGAAGTAAAAAGAACATGTGTTTTATGTTGATGTCATTTAGACACAAAGTGTCTCTTTCTTTGTCTTGTGTGTTTGGAGTAAAGAACAGGCATTTTATCAATCAGATCTTAACTCTCTCTCTCTTTCTGTGTGTCTGTGTGTGTGTGTGTGTGTGTGTGTGTGTGTGTGTGTGTGTGTGTGTGTGTGGCAGGACGGCTCCTCTCGGGGTGTCGTTTGGCTTGGCCTTCCTGCTTCTCTCCGTCATCCTGCTCATCTGCTTCACGGGTCATTTCATGGTAAGAGACACCGACTGCAAGTCGCTCATGACACTCATTATGCTACTCACACAGTCATTAGGGAGGCTGGCTCTCTGCGGAGTGACAGAGTGTAGGCTACATGTTACTGATACGTCCCTGAGCTCATACCACATGAGGAAAATGCCCGGTCTGACTAACAAATGCTATATATTGTCTGTGTTATCAATCACCATAAGAGCTGATCATGTAGACCTCTGAATGTGTGTAGGTGTACTGTGTGTGTTGTGTGTAAATGTGTGTGTGTGTGTGTGAACTGTGTGTGTTGTGTGTATATATATGTGTGTGTTGTGTGTGAGAAAAACAGAGTTCAGGCCAAGGTTTATAGTCCCATTTGTGAGTGCTTGAAGTGCTTCAATGTCTCAGTGACAGTGGTGTGCTATCATGTCAGCTGTGAAACACTCATGGGCTTTTAGGGAAGGTCTGTGTGTAGTGACCCACGCAGTGTTTACACTGGAGGCTGATCTGATGGATGCCTGTCTCTCTCTCTCTCTCTCTCTCTCTCTCTCTCTCTCTGTCTCTCATTTTATCCCTCTCGGTCCCTCCCCCTCTATCTCTTTATCTTTTTTTCTCTCTCTCTTTCCTTCTCTGACTCTCCCCCTCAGAAACTCCTTCTTTCTCTCTCCCTTTCCATTTCCATCTATTTCCTTGTCTCTCCTTATTTGTTTTTCACTCTGCACTCTGTCTCACTCAGCCTTTCCCTCCCTCTCTCTCCCCGTCTCTCTCCCTCCATCTCCCTCTCTTGGAAGACGGAACTGCGTGTGGGTTTGAGTGTGAGAGTGTCTGGAAGCCGCCTCTGGCTTATGCAAGTTCTCTGTATTTTCTTGTTCTATTATATGTTTCAACATCTTTTTGGATGAAGTTATAGTTTAGGTGAATTTAGGAGAGTCTGCCACCAGCGTTGTTGGGCTGGTCCGCATGGTGACTCCATCTTCGAGAGATTAAGCAGGTGTCATGGAGTGAAAGTGGCGTCCAAAGTTAATCAATGTAGCTCCGCTCAATGTATCTCAGCTCAATGTATCTTGGCTCAATGTAGCCCGGCTCAATGTAGCCCGGCTCAATGTAGCTCAGCTCAATGTATCTCAGCTCAATGTAGTTCGCTCAATGTAGCCCAGCTCAATGTAGCTCAGCTCAATGTAGCTCCGCTCAATGTATCTCAGCTCAATGTAGCCCAGCTCAATGTAGCCCAGCTCAATGTATCTCAGCTCAATGTAGCCCAGCTCAATGTAGCCCGGCTCAATGTATCTCAGCTCAATGTAGCCCAGCTCAATGTAGCCCAGCTCAATGTAGCTCAGCTCAATGTATCTCAGCTCAATGTAGCCCAGCTCCATGTAGCCCAGCTCAATGTATCTCAGCTCAATGTATCTCAGCTCAATGTAGCCCAGCTCAATGTAGCCCAGCTCAATGTAGCTCCGCTCAATGTAGCCCGGCTCAATGTAGCCCAGCTCAATGTAGCCCAGCTCAATGTAGCCCGGCTCAATGCAGCTCAGCGGTAGGAAAAGTTGTTGGACATGAAAATGTGGTGTATGCATGTAGAATGAATAATGTGATTGTTTTTGTCTTTTTAAGTACTGTAGACAAGGCTAATGTAGTGGCTCAAAATGGCATTGAAGTTGATGATTTGTTTGTTCTGGTTCTTTCTCTAAGTAGCCCTTTGAAGAAAATAACCTTGTCTAATGTGCTTATAAAGAATGAGTTGTAAGTTAGGGACTGCTCAAGATAAGGTCAGCTGATCTCTCCGATGAAGAAAACAACCCTGGGGTCTAAATCACCTCGTCTGAGTCATCTTGTGTCTTTGATGGATATGATTATGTTGTTTTTGCTTTGGATGTAGAGAGGGACATCATCTGCGTACCTGTCCCAATAAAATAGAAAAAGAGAGGGATCCAACTGATACGCCTGTCTCTCCAGGCGAGGGGACTAGTGAGGGGAGGGGGAGGGGGCCATCTGTACCGGTGTCAGTGGTGGCTGCGGGAAATGCAGAGCCAACGGAAGATAGCCAAACGGATGAGATTATCTGTGATATGGAGACAGAAGAACAGTTTTTATTTCCCTAGACTAGGAGAAAGAAATTTTGTCGCAGAGTTAAGAAACAATCAAAAACAGATGAAGAGGCACGTGACCAGGAGAGTGAGGGTATTTCGACAGATTCAAATATGTCAGAAAAAGATTAACCTCAGTCATGTTGTATGCTGTTCTAGAGATTAGCAGTTTTCTCTCCAAATTCATGTTTGGGTAGAAGATTATTTTCTGAACAGGCAGCAGTTGATTCAGGATGCAACATATTTGAACACTGGTGAGGAGGGATTTACAGAGTCTAGATTGAGGAGAAATTACTTGATTTTGATGGTGACATGCAGTAGGGTTATTTTGACTGCTTTTTTCTCTGTGTTTTTCTAGTCACATTCATTTTCTGCAAATGGCGAAGTAAAAGTCGCTACTTTGAATTTGAGTGGAGCCGAAAAGATGGAGGGAAAAGGGCAGCATTCTTTGAATGAAGTAAACAGAAAAATGTAGATGTTTTCCATGTTCAATAAAGAATGAAGCTAACTGGGTGAGGGGCTGGTATGGGCTCGCTATTCTTAGTCACAATACTTCACTAAGTGGAGGAGTTAGCCTTCTTTTTTCAAAGTCACTCATGAAGAAATAGTGAAAGGAAGACCGTCTTTGAAAGTGAGAGTGAAGACTGTCTTTGAAAGTGAAAGTGAAGGAATGTCTTTGAAAATGACACCTTTGTACTTAAAGTACTTATGCTCCTACTTTAGATGAACTCAGTGGAGTTCTTAGAACAGGTAGAAGCACTGACATTTTAATGTTAATGATTTTAATTGTACTGCGGATGTTTTAGATCGGAATCATGTAGAACCTCATGCTGCCTCTCGCAAACGTCTTGTTGAAATGATTGAGGCTTTTGAGTTGAAATATGGAGTTCTTTTCATAAAAAGAATATTTTATCTATGGCAAGATGTTTTGGATCTACTGTTTTAAGCATTATTTTAATGCTTTTTGGTCTTCTTTTATAAGTCCTGTAGGGTCTTCACATCATTGTATGGTCTGTTGTATAATCAGTAAACGTGCTGAGAAACCTAAAAGTGAACATTTCCATTTTAATAAGGTGTTGGACATTTTAGAGAGACATTTATGTTTCTCTGGGATAATTCTAGGTTAGAAATGTCCTTTTTTCCCCCTTTACTGCAACAGTGGTGGGATGTAGCCAAAATTAGAATGAAATAATTGTATTCTATAGATTAACTATATTATATATTGCATAGAGGTATACACTCAATGTCAGTAGAGACTTGGCCAGATCTCTAAAAAGCTGAAAAGAATGAAACTGTGGAGCTGCAAAATGAGGTCGATACTACAGGGAACCTAGACCAGTTAGAGAGACTAAAGGGTGAAAAGAGGGACTTGGTTAAACTGCTGAGGGAAAAAAATCACAGGGCGTTTTGGGCCGTGCACGTTTTCAAAACGGCGGAAATGGATGTTCCATCTACATTTTTCTTTAATCTGGAACAAAAACATAGACAAAAAAAAGTGAATTCTTGTACGAAATCACGGGTGCCGTTATCTAAGCAATCTGATATTAGAAAGCGGGCAAATAAGTGTCTCAGAGCTTTTTAAAAGGGAGGTTTCTTTCACAATCTGCCAAAACTCACAAGGGACTCAGCAAAAATGCTTGATGGAACATTATCACTGAAAGAGCTCTATGCTGCCCTTATGTGCATGGAGAACATTATCACTGAAAGAGCTCTATGCTGCCCTTATGAGCATGGAGAAGCAGCAGCAGCAGGTCATCAGTGTGGCCCTGGAACCCGGTGTGGCGCCCTCGGCCGAGGGCCTGGTATAGATGGCTTACCATGGCTTATATTTTTGGTCAGTTTTAGGGAAGACCTCCAACAGGAGCTGAATGAGGAAAGCTACCTCTGAGTTGTTTGGATGGCAGTCTTGACTCTCCAGGTCCCTCCCAATCTTATATAATGACATTGAGAGTATACTAAAAATGTATGGTGGCTTGACTTCTCTTTTTAAAGCATTGAGTGTGTAAGACAAAGTTGTCCACTGTCTGCTATTCTCTACTTCATAGCAATAGAACCTTTGCTTCATAAACTAAAAACTCAAATGAGTTTTCTTTGTCCAATTGTCCGAGAGTCTTCTGTCTGTTTGCGTATGCTGATGATTTAAAGATCAGAATGGTGATGACATTTCAAATGATTTTGTAATACATTTTGGGTTGATATCTTCTGCAAAAGTCAACTGGAATAAAAGTGAAGCAATTGTAGAAGGTAATTGGTTGGACGGAGCGGCAAAACTCCCAGAGGGGTTGAATTGGAAAAAAGGGGGATTTAAATATTTAGGAGATGACAAGACAGTACAAAAGAATTGGGATAGAGCACTTGAAAAAATAAAAGGGCGGCTAAAAAATTGAATGTCAAAATATAGGGGCTGCTGTCTAATCTTAAATGATTTAGTAACCTCTTTTTTTGTGGCACAGATTGGAATATTTCTATCTACTGATATTTGAGCAAAGCTTCAGTCAGTTTCAGGAGATGTTGTTGGGACAGGTTACATTGGGTTCCTCAGAGTGTTCCATGTTTGCCTAAAGACGTCTGGTTTAGATCAATCTTTCTCAAAGTGACAATTTTAGCATCACAGAAACGTGTGATGTTGAGGGAATATGCATATGCTATTTTAACTCCTGACAGGGATGATTCTTTCTCTTCTTTGTTGCTTATTCCTAATTTGGATGATTTTGAAACGGTTTTTGGCTCAGTCAGAACAAATGGAATTAAGTGTGGCTAGTGGCGACAGTGGTACAGGAGGTAAATAAGTCGTTTAGTAATCAGAAGGTTGCTAGTTCGATTCCCTGTCGAAGTGTCCTTGAGCAAGGCACTGAACCCCTAATTGCTCCTGATGTGCAGTGTGCCATCAGTGTAAATGTGTATGCATTGTAAGTCGCACATATGTAAGTCGCTTTGGATAAAAGCGTCTGCTAAATGTAAATGTAGTGGCAAATGTTTGTATATAAGAATTGTGTGAAAGTGACTAAAAAAGACTAAACAGAAGGTTTGATACGCCTTGGCGTTCTGCTTTTGGCTCAGCTAATACAGTTCAACTGCAGAGGTCTTTATATAAGCCACCATTAGCTAACAAAGCAGGGGGTTGGCAGTGGAGAATATTACATGGTATTTTGGCTGTTAACTCTTATTTCAGTTTTAAATCCAAATGTAAATCACAGAAACTTCTTTTGTTTTCAATGCTTTTGCGGATCGACTCCTTTGTGTAATCTGTTAACAAAGTGTTTTGTGTTGTTTGGGGACGTTTTTTCAATTCAGATTTTTATTTTAGGGTTTAAATATAATGTTTAAAAAAACCTTCCAAGTGCCAGTTAATCAATTTTATCCTGGGGAGTGCCCAAATGGCATATTACATTAGCAGGGAAAATAAGATTGAGCAAGACTCAGGCCATGATGTACTAGACATTTTTTGTAAGGTTAGTAAAATGAAGGATAAAGTTAGACTCCAATTTGTATGCAGTTAAAGGTTATCTTAATTCCTCTGAAGATGTGTGGTATCAAGACAAGAGGGGGCAATATGCTCACCCGTCAACAAAGAACAATTTTTTCCTGTTGGTTTTCCCTTGATTTAGTGTTTTGTTTATTAAATGAGTTATTGGTTTTATTTGTATGAATAAAGTGCTGTGTAGTGTAATAAAGTCCTTTTCAAATCCTCTCTCAGCACTGCAGTAAAAGCTCCTCGTCCTCCTGGCACTGGCTCCTGCGCTCGTCCGGAGTCATCGCCAACAAGCCCTGGCCCCGAATCACCCTCACCATGGCAACCACTGCCCTCATCCTGGTCATGGCCGTCTTCAACATGGTATGTGGGCGGAGCTAAAACATATGGGTCTTGCTGTGATTGGCTGCATGCTCTTCTTTCCCGAGCGGCATATGTCAATATTTGTAAATAGTAACCAACCCTACAGCTGGTAGGAGCACTAAGGCTGAACATCACATTTGCAGCTTTGAATGATACCCTGCCTTACCCAACGTCTGTGATGAATAGCGATGAAGTTTTGCATCGGGAACTTTTAATTAGAACTGCACACTGAGACAAACGACTGTGTCCCTGATTGCTCCAGCCCGGACTAGACGAGGGGGTGTTTGCTTGATTCTGATGTGCTGTTTACTCTGTGCTCCATGGTGGGAGGATTCCACCCTCTCCAGGCCTCAAGAGCAAACACACACCATTTGCCTGCCTCCTCTTCACTGTTCAGACCTAATACTACAGCGTTATCTGGAAATTAGGACAAACACATTTAGGCATATTGACAGAATTAGTTAATGAATAGTGTAAAAAAAAAAAAACCTTTATCTCTTTCTATCTATAGCGGTGGAGGATCAGACTCTTTGATGTGATGAATCTGTTGACAGAGGAGTTGCTGTGTTCATTAATATGCACAACTGAAACTTTTGCCAGGAAGAGACTTCCACATGTTGAGCCAATTAACAATTTCAGCCCACTTTCTTTAGAGGCTCAGTGAAGCTCTCAATGTTGTCTGTTTAAATAAAGTTTGCTTGATTTCTTAATTAATTAAAGTTTAATTAAATCTACTCAGCAGTTTTTGTTTCACTTTCTCTACAGTTCTTTTTGGATGAGGATTCAACCACTCCGATACCTGTTTACAACATCTCAAATGAGACAAACTTCTACCTTGACGGGCTAGCAGTGCCTTTCATAGAGAAGAATAACTTCTACCTTCCTGTAAGTAAAATAACTCTGTTCTTATCAGACCGTTCTCTCTCAGGGACAGATGCACGTTAGCGCCCATTTTAGGCATAATTTCGTCACAACGTGCTCCTAAACACATGGTGTGTTGTGTACAAATAGGCCGCCTATGGCTAAAACTGCATTCTACCTGCTGCAGGAGAGCAGAATGACAAGTTGCGCTCTTCTGACTTTTGGTTAAGCATTCGTGGGATTGTCGTGGGAAAAGTGGAAGTTTGGGGCAAAATGAGAGCAGGGAGTGACTGATTCCGTATTCCGTTGTGTGTATGAATGTCTTTTTTTGCGGGGGGGAAATTTCGAACTTCCAAAAACAAGTTTTTGGGAATCCAGATTGCGTCCAAGATATGTGGATAAGAGAACCGTCCATAAACAATTGGAATCAGTAGTCTGAGCTCATTTGCTCATTTGCACAATGTTAAAAGCAACCTCTACTTTTGTTTGCCTATTGTTAAGTGCCAGCCACTCTCCCAGGTCATTGAGATATACTCAAAATGACAGAAAGTAGTGCAGTAACTAAGGTGTGTGTGTGTGTGTGTGTGTGTGTCAGAACAAAACAAAACAAACGTAGCTAAAATGGTCTGGCACCTGTCGGACCCCACTGATGGAGATGATCCTTCTCCAATGGCCAATTACGGGTAGCCCCGCACGGTTTTATTTTCCTTGTTTTTTTTCTTCAGTTTTGTTTGTTTAGTTATCCTTTGTCATTTTATCTTTTCCATAATAACAGTCTGGTGCTTCCTTTTTTCTCAGTATCCCATGTGGTTTGTGTGAAGGCAATGGTGTGTGAGTCACTAACAGGTGGTTAGCTGGCTTCATCAAAAGAAAACAAACAGAAAACAAAACATTCTCCGTGGAGCCAAGCTTAGTTTCTAAAATCTAGACTATCCCCATTCTTCCATTCCCTCCACCCAGCACAGGTGACGCCATCATTGCAGTTAAAAGGATAGCACCACCCCTACTGAGGGGCCGTCTGCTGCACACGGAATGACGCAGCAGGTGCCACTAATTAATTACACAAACAAATAAACAAAAACATGAATGCATGTGCTTGGGTGTCTAGATACCTGTACGTAACACTATTTCTGTCACTTCATCCATATCCCTTCATGCAGTTGATAGAATGCATATGTTGACATGTTCACACTATTGAATGTGTCTCTTACAGCTGCACAAATAGTAAGACTATTGTTTTTTTTTGAGTGGTGTAGAGTTACTGCTCTGTATTATCTCTCTGATTGATGACACCTTATAAGCATGTATAGCTATTTCCTGATCGCTAAACTTCCTTTTAACGTCGAACGGCGGTTTTATTATTCCATTCCATTTCGCCTGTGATTGAATGATACAGCTCTGTTGCGGGTGCCGCAAATTGCATTCAGAGGGCAGTGACATGCGTTGATTACGCGATCAGCCACAAGTTTAGTACATCCGACATGAAATGAAAAGACACAGACCGGTCAAGTTTCTGTGCTGTGCTGTTTAATGTACGTACATCTGCCCCTCTGTCTCCGGAAAAAAATGAGTCTGTAGACATCCTCGGGGGAGGCTGTGTTAGAAATGATTTTGTACTGTGTTTGTTGATGGGATAAATGGAGAAAAGCTTTATACACTTGAGACAGATGTAGTAAATAGTCTGTAAATAAACACTTCAAGGGAAACGGGTTCCTTAATGAGAAAGGGAGCTGTTTTGGTCTTCTTTTCTGGGTCTGCGGAGATGTTTCTTAAAATAAATGTGTAAAAGTGTTCTTCTTCAAAGTTCTGGTTCTTGTTTTTCCCTTGTTCAAACACAGACTCTACCAGACTTTTGTATTGTTTATGTCTGTTGATTACTGTAGTCTAAAGAACAGAGGGAATGCCCTAACCCTGAGCATAACACAATCTAGCCATATTGTTCACTTCTTCAGAACTTTGGAGAGGTATAAATGTTTCAATGTATGACCTCTTTGAAAGAGTTGTAGAACTGCTTTTTGTGTTTTGCATCTTCATCAGTGTACTGTGTGTGCGTGTGTGCATGCGTGTGTGTGTGCGCGTGTGTGTGTGTGTGTGCGCGTGTGTGTGTGTCCTGGCAGTACTTCATCTACAGCTGCATCCTGGGCCTCATCTCCTGCTCTGTGTTCTTGCGCATCAACTACGAGCTCAAGATGCTGGTGATGCTTGTGGCCGTTATTGCCTACAACATCATCATCCTGCACACTCACGCCGCCCTGCTGGACGAGTACAGCAGGTTCCTCTACCAGACAGAAGTACTGGACAGGTCAGTAGAGATGGACATGCTGTCAATCAATCAATCAATCAATCAACCAATCAACCAATCAACCAATCTGTCAGTCGATCAATCAACATATCTATCTATCTATCTATCTATCTATCTATCTATCTATCTATCTATCTATCTCCATCCATCCCGCTCTCCATTCCATCCATACCTTGCTAATTTATCATTTCATTACTCTTTGTATTTGGGCTTTTAGAGTAATTGTGAAAGAACAGTGATTTAATCTTGTTTATTTGTTGGTAGAGTTCAGTTGAGTGGAGGTAAAGAATGCACGCACAAGACAAACCAGTTCAATGTCATCTGATATTATACTGTAGCTTATATAAGTGCTCTGTCTGCTCTGTAGATATATATTTCATGCTGAATATGATGCATTCTACATACATTTTCATATTTCTCTTCATGTCACGCCATCGAGAACCCTACATATGACTTACAAATCGTTCTGAAGCCTCCATACATATTATCTAAGATAACATTATTGATTATTTCAATCCAATGAGTGTGTGCGTGTGTGTGATAGAGAGATAGAGATAAAGAGAGAGAGAGAGAGAGAGAGAGAAGCTCATGGGCTTCTTTTCCATTGAAAAGTCTAGCTGTCATCATCACTTTTTTCATCATCAAGTTTGAACGTGAAATCTTGAGCTAAAGTTCTGTGCTCCGACTGGAAGACAATTGAAAAGATGGCGTGTAATGGGCCAGGCAAGACAGAGAGGTCCTCTCTGCCCAAGATAACTCTGTAATGCTGGCTCTCACCCTTCACACACAGTGGTAAAAGGAGTCATTTTCAGTGAAAAGACAAAATGATCATATCAAGCTTACTGTTTGAAAGGCCATTGAACAATCACTTTGAAGAAACTCATTTTATGCAGGCAATCAAAGATGCCCTGAGGCTAACCATGCCATGAGAAAGGAATTTTAGAAATCTGTCGATAGACTTCCGTCATGGCGCCATGATATATACATATATATATATTTATTTTCCCTTTAGTAATAAATGCAGGACAATTTCTCACACTTTGCACTACCATTGTAAATGTGCAGATATGTGTTGAGATGCACTGGAGCGCAGTGTACATGGACTATATGGTTGTCAGGAAACATGTTATTGACCTAGCTAGGTCTACAGACCTACACAGAGTAGATTGGGCAATCTTATTCCAAACTATGCTATATGTCAACGTGTGTGTGTGTGTGTGTGTGTGTGTGTGTGTGTGTGTGTGTGTGTGTGTGTGTGTGTGTTTTACTCTCTGTTTGACTCTCTTCCCCCACAGGCCTGGTGTTCTGAAAGACTTGAAGACCATGGGCTCTGTGTCTCTGTTCATATTCTTCGTCACGCTCCTGGTGTTGGCCAGACAGGTGAGCGCTGAGCGTATTTTACACACACATGAATTTAATTTCCCATCAGACCACCGCTACAGTGCTATTGTTCTTTCAGCCTGTCAACCTGTCCATTTCCATTCCACGACATACAATTGGGTGTGGTTCCACAGCAAAGGTCAAGAACCACAGCAATGCATACATTGATTGTCTATTTTGAATTGATTTGTAATAAATCATCCTGAACTTAATCAATTAATCAATCAATTTGCATGGCAAAATTCCACCCAGTGCCACTGGCGTGAAGGATGAGTGAATGTAGCCCCTACATCACAGCTGTCTAACCCAGGCGTCACCTCCAACGCTTAAACAAGAACATTATGCAAAGGAGTGGCTGGAGCTTTCTGAAGACGAATGTTCCTGCTCGCAGACAGTGTTGGTTTACCATAGCAAACAGTAATGAGCGGTGGATCAGGCACATGGCACCACTATAGCACCTGTGTCTGGAGCCTAGGGGGGAAATGACCCCATCTATCTCACTGCTGAGATTTCCTCAGAGATTAGATGGCCGCTCCGCATCCAGCAGAAACCATCAGGAGGCAGTTTCACCCCCCCCCGCCTGCCAATACACCACCCTCAGCACCACACTACTACCTTATTTATTGGCTTTTGGAGGGAGGGGAGCGGGGGTACGGTAGGATAGGATGGGAGCTGGATTTAGAGCGGAGCTGAAAATAGGTTTATGGGCTAGAGGCCAGATAAGAACTGGCTTTTCTTTGGCCACATCACTATAACTGACGGAAGTTTAGTTGGGGAGACCAGGTACAGTGGTAACACTTTTTTTTTCTGTCACCAAAATTGGCATAAGTGATACTATTCATTTTAACATGTATGTACAACATACACCTTTTGTCTCTTTATTTGCTTCACTAATTCAAGCACATGTGCCTTACTTTCTCTCTAATTTTCATCTAAATGCAGTGAGGGGGGCCGTTGTAACAGTAGCCAAGGACAATTGTAACATGTTAGTTTGAAGCGGTAAAGTCAAATTTATGGCAACAGCCGTGCATTATTCAAGTTGTAGTTGTAGTCTTTACAGCACTTGTTTTCAAAATGCCAGTGAGATAGTCGCTTACAAACCAAGGGTGTCACATTTTCACAACAATGGCTAGCTTATTTCACTTGCTAGCTACGCTTGCTGGTTGCATCTGATTGCAATGCATGTTACAACTGTCCCCTGCCAAACTTTCCTAATTGTAATACAACACATTGTATGCAGCTAATAATTACGCTAGCTTCTAGTTCAGAAATCACTGATCACAACCATCTGTTACTTGTGTTCCTGTCAAAGCACATCAATTGTGCAGTCAAAATCTTTAACTTTAAAGTTAAAAATGTGCCCCACAAAATGACTTCTGTCTATGACACAAGCTGAAATATTGAATGTAGCACGCTGATGCCATCACACCTGTTGTCTGTGAGTTTCATTGCACTACGCTAGACACCAGCTGAGAAATTAAGCAAGTTACAACTGTCCTCATGTTCCAACTGTACCTATGTATGAGTGCACATATTTATGCATGTATACAATTTAGAATAAGAATTAAGAGTGTCTGGCGGTGCTGGGTTTAGGGTCTAAGGACATATTCTAGTCTCTCTCTCTCTACCCCTGTTCGGGCCGTATTCTCCCATTCACACGTAAGTCCTTTTTTGTGCCTCCAATTGCGTGCATTTCAGTTATTTATTTAGTATTTAGTTAGTTTAGTTCAGTGCAGTTCAGTATTCTCCCCTACGCGCTCCGATCACGTGCACAGTGCTTGACTTCAGAATGAAGGCGACCTTATAAAAGAGGTGTGATTTATTTAAAATAGAGGAAAACTGGGTCACACCCTTGTTTAATTGCTGCTTGGAAAATGCGGAATGTGGACTTTCGCATTAACCTTGTGAATGTCATTGAAATCCACGGAAAATGTAAATCAGACTTTGATTTTGAACATGAAGGCAAGCGAAGAACTCTATTATGAATAGCCTTAAATTAAAGCATCTATTTCTATGTATCAAATTAACCCACCAATCAAGTAAATTATCCAAATCGCACATTTGCTAGATCTATTTTTAAAGACGTGGTTGAGGTCATGATTTCACCATTGAGGAAAAGTTGCATCAAAGTGCATGTTTCAATGTCTCATCTTAAGCTTGTGTTGCGTAGCCTATTATTAAATACTAAATAGCAATCAGGTAATCAAACACCTCACCACCGATGACTGAGTTATGTTCATCACTCCAGCCAGCCTCTGAGGCGACCCACATGCAAGGACAGTCAGAGCACTCATTATTTTAAATGAGGACTGGCGGAGAATATGGATCATTACTGTGGCTTGAAAGTTGAAAGTTGTTCGTCCCTGCAACTGCACAAGTGTGGTAGATGATGGCTTCATGGTCGGTCTGAAAAACCTAGCTGCGCTGCACGTCAGCAGGCTCTGGTGTGTTCAAACAAGGTCAGGACGCTGGCCATTGGCTTTGCATGTAATGCCTATGCCTTCAATCAATGTGGCTGTTTTTCTTCTAATTCAAATTAGAAGAAAATTAAAATGAATTTGAAAGAAATTTAAATTATTCACAAGGCTTGTTCACAAGATCATGTGATTAAAACATGTATTTTTTTTACCCTGTTTAACAATGTAATACAACCTTGTGTTGGCCTAATATGTAATATAACCTAGTGTTAGCCGAATATGTTCCTTTAACCTATAATAGATTGTTAATAAAAATAATGTAATGTTATGTCTGTAGATGAAAACCAAAATTTGACACACAAAAGTTGTGATTTTGCAACTTTATTTGTACTGTACATGTATAATAATGTTACAAATAGGCCTACTGCCCACATTAAAGACAATATGGTGTCCATTCCTACAACCCTCAGAGGCACGTGGCTGAAACATTTGCAAATCAAGGGCAGAATATGCGTATATGGTGTTTACAAGAGATGCCCAGTCTTTCTAAACTTAAGCGCATGGGAGAATCACACCCTACGTTTTTTAATTATGAACTGTCATGGAATGAAGAAAACATAATGCTTAACTAATAAACTGAAACATTTGCTTATTTATATATTTATTTTTTGGGGAGAACTGGGGAGTCTAGAGGCAAATATGTCGAAGTGATTTGATGTGGAGGAGGATGTGTAGTGATATGAGGAGAATGTGTAGTGATATGAGGAGAATGTGTAGTGATATGAGGATAATGTGTAGTGATATGTATAGTGATATGAGGAGAATGTGTAGTGATATGTATAGTGATATGAGGAGAATGTGTAGTGATATATAGTGATATGAGAATGTGTAGTGATATATAGTGATATGAGAATGTGTAGTGATATGAGGAGAATGTGTAGTGATATATAGTGATATGAGAATGTGTAGTGATATATAGTGATATGAGAATGTGTGGTGATATATAGTGATATGAGAATGTGTAGTGATATATAGTGATATGAGAATGTGTAGTGATATATAGTTAGATGAGAATGTGTAGTGATATAAAGTGATATGAGAATGTGTAGTGATATGAGGAGAATGTGTGGTGATATATAGTGATATGAGAATGTGTAGTGATATATAGTTAGATGAGAATGTGTAGTGATATAAAGTGATATGAGAAGAAGATCAATCCCCCGTCAAGCATTTTAATAAATCAATAATTTTGTATTCAAACTTAACCCATCAGACAGGTTGGCTTACCATGATTTCCAACACTTTTAACCATGGCGCCAAGCATTTGCGTGAGCACATGGGCTTTAATTAAGGTGTGTGTTTCTGCATATGAGATCAATAATTCAGCTCAGTAAAGGCTTTTCACACAAGAAACAGGAAAGAAATTCAGCTACTCATCAGATTAAATATAAAAAGATGTGTAATTATTCCTAAGTGACATTCTTCTACATCTTATGCTATATTTCTCTTTTATGTGGTGAAGGGCAATGTAATGAAAACAATGGGTATACAACTGCATAGCTGTAAGTCTTAAACATTAAAGAAAGAATTAAATGAATTAAACATGGGTATGACTTCCAAAGCCATTATTAAATCATAAATAATGGAACAAAGAGCTTGACTCCTTCTTAGTTTTCAAGCCCTCGAGAGCTGTTTTTTTTACTTTACAGTAATAAAATAGTTTTAATTTGTAATTTTCTGTTATGTGCGTGATAAAACCCGAAAACAGGTAGCTTTAGTCATTATTCCCCTCCTCTTTCTTCTCTGTACGCTTTCAGTCCTGATTATGTTTTCACTAATTTTCCTCTTGTGAGGCCAGGCGCTGAGAAAGAGAAAGTGCTGACACAGACCAGAGCTTCCACACCAAAGGCCCTCCTGACAGTGATGGTTAGAGAGCAATCACAGATGAGGGGGGTGGGGAGGAGCTCCTGACAGTGATGGTTAGAGAGCAATCACAGATGAGGGGGGGGATTCAAAGAGGAGGGTCCTGGGTTCAAACATGCTCAGCAAAGACTGTACGCTTCCCTTCTAGAGATATATTCTTTTCACATGCACATTTTTTACAAGTTAAATCCTAAATTTCCTATTGTAAGGTAACCAAGTGGAATATACCACACATTCAAATGAACCCCTCTATGCATACAAGCCACCTGATTCATTGAATGTGAATGTCATATACATTTGGGTGTTTCGGGTCACTATTGTCAGATGATGCATAAGCAGCCGCACATGACAGTATTTACATACCTGTACATCTATATGTAAGTAAGACTTGGGTGGCACAGTCTATAAGCAACCATGACATAAACCATTCTGTTAGTGCTTGTGTCCCTGGTCTCCATCGTAACCCTTACTGTACCCCTCATCATGTCTGAGAAAACCTGCTCTACTTCACAATAGAAAGGCAGCCAGCGATATTTTGCGGTCTTGTAAAATGAACAGAGCTGAACTTCCCCAGCCCTTCGGCTTTAATTATTCACGACGATTCACTTCTGTCCAAAGTGACTCTACTCAGTTAATAGCTTTTATTAGACATGCGGCTCAGTGGCATTTAGGCCAATTAGTCTGACATGGCAAATGGCCTGCTGGACTGGTAACATAACAAACAGACATGCACAATTGCACGTACATTTATGTTTCGTTGTACCCTGTACACCTAATTTGATGTGTACATTTACATAAGAGGTTTCATTAATTGGCATGTCGCATTCATGTACATCTCTGAGATGAAGTTTTTGACATGTGATTAGAGTGTGTGTGTGTGTGTGTGTGTGTGTGTGTGTGTGTGTGTGTGTGTGTGTGTGTGTGTGTGTGTGTGTGTGTGCGTGCGTGCGTGCGTGCGTGCGTGCGTGTTCCCCTGAATGGTCCTCATTCGATACAAACCCCACCATAATAAGAAAGAATGCCTGTCCTTCCATCTCCACTGCTGGTAGTCTTTTAAATTAACACATACTGACGTATCCCAGTGCTTTTGTGTCTGACACACATGTGCCTTTCATTTCCCGCTCTCTCCCGTTGAGCCCATCTATGCTTATTCAGTAGCGGATCCTGCGCTGATCTGGTGTGCGTGGATCTGTGCCGTGTGCTGTCACTCAGCTGTGCGCTGGGCTGCTGTTCTGTTGACTCCAGGATAAATGAGAGTGTAGGGTAATCACAGGCGCTGGTCCGGTTCTGATCAGGAGTGTGTGTGGATCTGTGCCGGATCAGGACCGGACCAGGGCCCACATCCTTTTCCATGGTTAGCTGTTGTGTGTGCCCAGAGCTGGTGTTGTGTTGACTCTGAACCGGATGAGAATGGAGGCCTCACCTCTGTGTCCTCTTGTAACAGAATGAATATTACTGTAGGTTGGACTTCCTGTGGAAGAACAAGTTCAAGAAGGAGTGCGAGGAAATTGAGACCATGGAGAACCTCAACCGCGTGCTGCTGGAGAACGTTTTACCGGCCCATGTCGCAGAGCACTTCCTGGCGCGGAACTGGAAGAATGAGGTAAGGTCGATGTAATGGTTACCTCAGAAAGGTGTAAAAGTTACCTCAGAATGAGATTAGCAATGATGGCATGGTCTAATTATCCAGTTACTACCCAATGGAAGATGGAATGAATGAAAGTTCCATGTTGAGAACATTCACTTTTAACCTTACGGACAGTCAGTGAGGCATTCAGTTATTCTCTGAGGATCTGCATTGTTTTCAGCACTAGGACTTGTTTACATTTAGTTACGTCAATCTGAAAAAGTTAAACATAATGAAGGTTAAAAGTTTCTTGATTCCTTCTTGATTTAACTTAAAAAGGATGTATTGATTTATGGAAAAGTTAAACTCATTTCTAGCTTACAGCTCGTAGTAAAATGTTCAGGGTGAAAATGGACTGGCAAGCTGTGAAGCACAACAACAAGCTGTCATTTTAAATTAAGGATCTTGTTTGAAAATGGTGCTGGTTTACTAATTAAAGTTTCTTGCCAACCTTTGTGTGTGTGTGTGTGTGTGTGTGTGTGTGTGTGTGTGTGTGTATGTGTGTTGTGTACATGTTTCTTCATGACAGGATTTGTACCACCAGTCTTATGATTTGGTGTGTGTCATGTTTGCCTCCATCCCGGACTTCAAAGAGTTCTACACTGAGTCGGACGTCAACAAAGAGGGCCTGGAATGCCTTCGGCTCCTGAATGAAATCATAGCAGACTTTGATGAGGTACTTTTCCCTCCTGTTTTTTTGGGGGGGGGGTAAGGGGCATTTTTCTAAATGCACTGAAAGTACCTCTATACTCTACTAACTAAATATATGATTTATGAAATCTGACAGAGTCATGAATAAGGAAGTTAGGAAATGGCTTGGGGTGCCATGTTGTCTAAGTATTGTTGCTTTGTATGGAAAATGAATTTTGGAGTTGTCAATGACAATGACATCTTGATGGAGGAGTTCAAATGTGTTAAAAACCAGCCTGGAGATGACTTTGTCACAGTCTAAGGATCCAGTGTTCAAGAACAGGGAGGAAGTGAAATCAGGTACAAGGCATTACAGCATAGGCATATCATACAGCATATCATTGGGCAGGTACAGAGTGGAAGAGCAGGGTTTGGGCTAGGTGACAGTTAGAAAACATGGGGGAAGGCTACATTGCCAGAGAGGAGGCAGATGGTAGCTAGCTTTGTTCGTGAGGAGGGAAATAGACAAAAGAGGAAAATGGACAAAAAGTTGCGGCTTCTCGAGCGAGGGAAGGACAATGGAAGAGCTGTCTTGATGCTGAGACGAGGAGGATCAGCTGGAGAGAACAGAGAACAGAATGTCTCTGATGTTTGCATACATTTAAAATCTGCCATTGTTGATGGAAGCAGTCTTTTACTGAAACTAAACTAAAAACTAAAACATTTTGATGTTGTGTGAATTCATCTTAACTGTATATATATATATATATATATATATTTAAAGACATTATTTTATTAATATTTGATTGTGCGTGCACTGCTTATTATTTGGAATTCCACCATATGGACTACTACACAGAAACATTGAACAGCATTTGAATTTCGAGTAACAGCTGTATCTACTAGCCATTTTGGATATTTAATTTCCTGCGATGAACCCAAATAAACATGAATTGTTATTCTGCGGTGAGCTCCCCTCTGACCCCCCTCTCGTGTGGGTGCTCCTCACAGCTTCTCTCCAAGCCGAAGTTCAGCGGCGTTGAGAAGATCAAGACCATCGGCAGCACCTACATGGCCGCCACAGGACTCAACGCCTCTCCAGGGGCAGACGGCACACAGGTGAGCCGAGCATGTTTCACTCGATACATTAGTTGGATTCCGACTCCATGCCACTCATGTGGCTTTCTTCCTGTCCTCCCCGGAGGAGGTGTAGAAAAAAGAATAATAGACACCGTGCTTTTTTTTAATGTCCTCTGTTTACAAACATCCACAAATCGTCCCAATGCACACAAGTGCCAAGGCCACATCTGTCCTTATGGAGAATCTCGAGCACCGTTGTTGTGGCTTAGGGTAATGAAGTGAGGTGTGTGTGCCAGCGGGAGGCAGATGCTTATGATGACTTTGAAAGAGTGCCCTTGAAGAAGTGAGGATAGATATGCACTGCGGCTCGTGCGTGCCGTTTGGAGTGCTTGTCGATGGGAATAGATAGGTGGTAATGTGAGTGAGAGGATCATCCTTCTGGTGGGGTTGGAAGAGATGGGGCAAATGTCAACACAGGATTTGTGACTTTGTATTTTCATTTTTTCGTTTACTGGTCTCAACACAGGAGCATGATAGGCAGTATATGCACATCGGGACCATGGTGGAGTTCGCCTTTGCCTTGGTTGGAAAGCTGGACGTCATCAACAAACATTCCTTTAATGACTTCAAACTAAGAGTCGGTAAGTGTTACCACCAACAAAACGGGGAGATGAGGGGTCGCATGTGGAACAGAAATTATTTTATTGACTAAATTAAAGACGAAAGAGAGTATGGTATGGCTTCAAGTCGGCTATCGGTAATGCGTGGTTATTGTTAGGAATGCAATGTGGTGAGTGCTGTGCTGTATGTGGTCTCAAAGTACAAAGCAAGCCAGGCCACCCAACAGGAGAGGAAGCAGCCTTTTTAACTGATGAGAGACCCAACAGGAGAGAGGAAGCAGTCTTTTTAACCGATGAGACACCTGCGCACCAGTGTAGCTCATCAGCAATTGGGTGCTTCAGAATTTCATCTGCTTTGACTAATCTGCAGATATTAGTTACAAAATCTCGTTGCCTGTCAGAATAGAATCATTTTGGCACCCTGCTAACTTGAAATCTATAATTTGGATGACACATTGTCCCTTATTAAAGATACATCAGCATGTGACCTTATCGATCTAAGTGCTGTGTAGGACTGTTCCTGTACACTTTGACAGGTAAGAAATGCAGAGGTCAGCAGCTTGCCTGAGTCCCAGGGTGGGCATCTATGGTAAATGAATAGCTGTTCTGTCCTGTTGGCAGCAAGAGTCCAGGGCAGTTTGTCAGCAGTTCATCACAGCAGAATGCCCCAGTGGGGGTTGATCCGTGGCCAGGGCTGTTTTGTGGGGGCAGTGGCAGTCTCTGTCTCAGTGGTCCTCTAACTCTGGAAGGCTGTTTGTCTATCAGTTAACTCTACTGATCCCACGAGGGCTGTGTGTATGCACAGACATTTCACTGACATGTCTGAAGACATCTGCACTACATCACTATGCTCAACAGGTCACAATAACATAGCTGAGTTGTGTAGCTATGATCATGTGGGTTGTGTAGATATGATCATGTGGGTTGTGTAGTCATGATCATAGGGGTTGTGTAGTCATGTTCATAGGGGTTGTGTAGTCATGTTCATAGGGGTTGTGTAGTCATGTTCATAGGGGTTGTGTAGTCATGTTCATAGGGGTTGTGTAGTCATGTTCATAGGGGTTGTGTAGTCATGTTCATAGGGGTTGTGTAGTCATGATCATAGGGGTTGTGTAGTCATGTTCATAGGGGTTGTGTAGTCATGTTCATAGGGGTTGTGTAGTCATGACCATAGGGGTTGTGTAGTCATGTTCATAGGGGTTGTGTAGTCATGTTCATAGGGGTTGTGTAGTCATGATCATAGGGGTTGTGTAGTCATGTTCATAGGGGTTGTGTAGTCATGTTCATAGGGGTTGTGTAGTCATGACCATAGGGGTTGTGTAGTCATGTTCATAGGGGTTGTGTAGTCATGATCATAGGGGTTGTGTAGTCATGTTCATAGGGGTTGTGTAGTCATGTTCATAGGGGTTGTGTAGTCATGTTCATAGGGGTTGTGTAGTCATGTTCATAGGGGTTGTGTAGTCATGTTCATAGGGGTTGTGTAGTCATGTTCATAGGGGTTGTGTAGTCATGTTCATAGGGGTTGTGTAGTCATGTTCATAGGGGTTGTGTAGATATGATCATAGGGGTTGTGTAGATATGACCATAGGGGTTGTGTAGTCATGACCATAGGGGTTGTGTAGTCATGACCATAGGGGTTGTGTAGTCATGTTCATAGGGGTTGTGTAGTCATGTTCATAGGGGTTGTGTAGTCATGATGATAGGGGTTGTGATCCAATTATGTGATCCCAATGTTGCATTAGACAGCACAGTTAATGAGTATTCTAAGCCTGGGATGCTTTTTGGCCATTGTTCTTTTTCTGGGGTATTTATAGACGGGGGAGTCCTGGTAGCATGATGGATGATTTGTGCTGTGTTATGATGTGTGATGTCTGTGTTGTGTTACAGGAATCAACCATGGGCCTGTGATTGCTGGCGTAATCGGAGCCCAGAAGCCCCAGTATGACATCTGGGGCAACTCAGTGAATGTAGCCAGCAGAATGGACAGCACTGGAGTCTTGGGCAAGATACAGGTGACTGTGTGTGTGGGTGTGCGTGCATGCGTGTGTGTGTGTGTATGTGTGTGTGTGCGTGCATGCGTGTGTGTGTGTGTATGTGTGTGTGTGTGTGTGTGTGTGTGTGTGTGTGTGTGTGTGTGTTCATCACATCATCATGAGCTACATCTTTGCTGAGAGTATGACTAGAACCTAAATGTGTGTCATAAATAGCATCAAAACAATTCGCAAGGTGTTAGCCTACAGCTACATGCTGAGGAACAAGAAACCAACCTTCTCAACCATAACCTCTCCATTCACTGCATCGGCCACATAAACATGCTAAGACTGGCAGTAGCGTTGCCATAGCTATATCATTGGCCCTATTTAAATAAAGGGATAAATGGAATAAAGGTAGTAAGGGTCCCGTATTGACTCCACCACCTTCTCCATCTCTCCCCTCAGGTGACGGAGGAGACGAGTGCGGTGCTGGTGGCTCTGGGCTACTCCTGCACCTGTCGGGGCATCATCAGTGTGAAGGGCAAAGGCGAGCTGAAGACCTACTTTGTCCACACCGAGATGAGCCGCTCTCTGTCACAGGGGAACGTAGTGACATGAGGTCACGCTGGGTAAGCCAGTCAGAGAAAGGGACTTACATAGGACATCCAATCATATACAGCGACAGATGCAGGACATCCAATCAGCAAAATCAACAGGTACAGGACAGCCAATCAGCAAGAGCAACAGACACAGGACAGCCAATAACAGAAAACGAACAGGCCGAAGGCATTCACTCACAGCAAAATCTAAACAGATAATGGGAACCTAATCACAGAAAGCTAAACATGCACAGGACATCCAATCAGATAAAAACAATCTGAAGGACATCCAATCAGAGACGTTTTTGTACATAGCTCCGCCTTCTCTTCAGATGCACGGAATGTTGGATGTATTTACAAACTTGAAACCAATTCAACAGCATTTCTTCAGTAGGAATGTTCATACAGGGTCTATATCAATGGATGTATGGTAGCATAATGTTTTGTATGAAAACCAAATACGACAAAAACTGTTTTGATGTTCATCACCATTGTCGTTGTTTTTTTTCTCTTTCTTTTTTTATTTTGTAAAAGCCTATTCATTAAACTTTGTATCTATTGATCTCGGCCTAAACCTCAAAATGAATTTGTGTGCCATGGATGTATGACGGTGTGACAGAACAGATTGGTTTGTGTACCTGTATCTAACGAACTAAGCCTCACGCACTCAAACTGAATTTGTGTGAGTGGATGTGAGATATGTGAGAACAGGTTTGTATAAATGGTGTTTGCATGTGGGGGGGGGGGAGGAGGGGGGGGCTGGCAGGTGGTGGGTCGGGGGCCAGAAAGTGCAGCTCTGCTGAAACACGGCAGGGTTTCAGAGGATGAGTCACGCTCTGAAGCAGCATGGCTGTTTTCTGTGCTTTCTGTTCAGCTGGAGGTGATGCTACAAGGAGTGAGGGTAACACACACAGACAATGCCCACACACGCACGTACACACAAACACACACACACACACACACACACACACACACACACACACACACACACACAAAATGGTAAACATGCACACACATACACACACAGACACACAAAGATACAGACAAACCAATCTTCTTCTTCAATCTTCACAGACCCCCCCCAAACATCACACACACACACAAACACTCACTTGGCACATTTCCACTGTGGGGTAAAACCCCGGGCTCGGGAGAAGAAAGCCTCAGACTTTCTTTGTTTCCATCTCTGAGGCTTGACTGGGGCCATGGCCCATATTGGCCTCCGTTTGACCCCGGAGTGGAGCATGTTCATATCAGGGCTGAACTAGGGACTTTCAGCATGGAATAAAACCCAACAATGTAAGCGGAGAAATTAAAAAAAAAGGTAGGAAGTGATAGTTTAGGTTGCCTAGCAACAGACTATGTATGGATAAGTAAAAACATTCGCAAAAGGACATTGCTATCAACAATTTCATGAAATACTTCAATGTCATTTTTATTTCCGTGTGCTCATGTGACCATTGTGAAGGACTGTTTAGAAGTTTCTAGCGTCGATGTTCTCTGCTACTCGTAATGGAAACAGAAGAGCGAGGCTATTCACCGGTGCTTAAGCCCGAGGACAAGCCTTGGGCTAGCCCTGATCTTAATTGGAAAAAGGCCAATAGACAAAAACACTCAACATGCAGTCTCCCCTGCACCTCACCTCATCTCTCTTTATCGTCCATCTGCTACCCCCCCCCTTCTCTCTCTCTGCCCTCCCCCCCGGAAAGCCCTGCTGCTCTCTGCTCCAATCAGGATGATATCTCCACCAGCACTGCCCCTCTCTGGTGCTCCCCTCTGACTCTCCTCCAAAACAGCCTGAGGAGGGTACCGTCTCATACTGGGCTTGAACCTGCGACCGCGGGCACAGCAGTGTGGCTATCCTAGCTTAGAGGCTAAAAGCCATAGCCCATGCTGGGCATGAATCCTGCAACTATGTGAAGTACACATAGAAATACATGCAGGACTCACACACACAGACGCAAAGACCCAAACACGCAGTCTCCCTTCTCCTCTGACCCCCACCCTAATCTCTCTTCATCTCTCTTCCACCTGCTACCCACACTTTTCTCTCCCTCCCTCTCTCTCCCGATCAGCAGTGCCTAAAGCCCTGCTCCAATCAGGATGAGATCTCCACCAGCGCTGCCCCTCTCTGGCACTCCCCTCTGACTGTCCTCCAACACAGACTGTGAAGGTTCTGTCTCATACTGGGCTTGAACTTGCGACTGTGGGTTTGGCAGTGTGTGGCTATGTTAGTGAAAGAGTTAAAACCCATAGTCCATACTGGCCTTGAACTTGTAACTGTGGGTATGGCAGTGTGTGGGCGATGCTGGGGAAAAGTCTAGCACTGAGCTTCATCATTGGCACGTCTCCTCAAGCAACACACAGTGAGGTTTTTATACCGCACCGCACTGTAACCTACTGGCCTCAGCTAAGCTCTGCTCTATGGACGGAGAGAGCCCTGTTCTCTCTGCCCAGGCGAGGACAGGGGAAGCGGGGACACTGAGCCGCTCCAGTCAGAGTAGCGGATGAAAGCTAAAGGCTCTGTTCCATCGCAGCGTCTCACTTGCCTCCCCAAAGCCACCCACAGACACCAGCGCGCAGCGGAGGCAAATCATTTCTGGGAGATTGGAGAGTGCGATCCAGGACCATCTGCTGATACCAGATATACATCACAGGTTTGGTCTGTGCCAGTTTTAGAGGCGAAGACAAGTCTAATATCAGTTGAGGAGCTGTGGATATCTCTCTCTCCCTCTCTCTCTCTCTCTCTCTCTCTCTCTCTCTCTCTCTCTCTGGGAAGTGTTGAAAGAACAGATAATCTGAGGGTCTTAAGACTGAAGTATAAACTGAAGTGTGTGCAAAGCATTACAAGGATTTGTGTTGTCGAGGACCTTGAACCAGACAGCCTCTCACAGAAACCACTGCTCTTCCGCTTTTTTGTTGTTGTTGTTGTTGTTGTTTTGCCTCTGGGAAAATGTACCCATGACCTTGGTGTGTTTACAGCTGTACATCTCCTGCTTGGCTACAGGGACTGCGCGACATACACTGGCCATACAGAAGACATGAGAGAGGGGCTGTCTGCACACAATATTTATTTGTATCAATCATCAACATGACAAGTACAAAAACATAGGACCACCGGAGAGGTACTCTCTCCTATTCGAAGGTGCAGTGACTTTAAGGCCAGTGGTGTTTTATGAAGGCCACAGCTGTGCTATATGGGATTATTATGATTCAAAGGGTCAGGAAAAGACCTGAAAATGGAAGAAAGTAATTCATAAATGGGACACTTAACGCCATAAATGGGACACTTTCCTTATTAAACAGGGAGGAGAGATTCCCAGAGTAAACTCCACCAGAGATACACGAGAACAAGCAATCATTTTGACCGGAAGTGTTTGTTTGAATTTGCATCGTGAAGTTTTGTGTTTGTGGACTTGTGGACGTGTCATTCTCAATCTTCTAACCCACAGTTTCGAGTTACCATGAGTGTCATTTGTCTAGCATTATCACAGCATATGCGTCCAGTGCAGGTCATTTGTAATACACGTGTCTAAGGCAAAACAAGCTGAATTTGTCGCACATGCAAGAACCCGTTGTGATTAAAGTGAATGGTGTGTCGCGATGGAACACAGAACCAAACCTAACAGCCACCTCAAACATCAAACATTGCTGTACAAACAGCAGGCAAGTAAGAAAAAAGCAATGTCTAAATTATCCTTATAGGTTATCGTGGGCTAGCATAATAGCCAACATAATACTAGTTTCTTACAATAAATCAGCTTTAACAATCCAACATTCTGACTTTGTTGTTGATTAAACATTAATGCAGATTGTCATCATTTGAGCCAGTAGTGATTTGTCCTCAAATATGTTGCAGCATCCATGATTTTAGTGTGGTTACATTCATGACACTCATTGTTAAAACTCTCCCACATTTTCTCTATGCCTGCGTCAAGGTTGTTACACGGCACATGTCCATTGTTTTGATAAATTCTTCACAAGCCATCAGTTATGGTGTAATTCTTGCTTAACTTTCTGAAAGCAGCTAAGCATGACTCTTTTGTACGCGAATGTCATAGCTTTTCAGTTTATTGTCTTTGTGTAAACCGAGTTAGAACAGAGACCTGTCAAAACTATTTACAACTGTGCCTGTTCTCGCCTACCAAAACAACCCTACACTGCCCTGGCCTTATGATGTCAAACCTGATGACATATTCTATTCCAAGTCCATTTCTGATGACATCACCGCCCAAGACTGTCCCGCTGTGATGAGATCACTTGACGTCACACAGCAGGGCCACGCCCCGCAGTATCCAGTAGTCTGGAGTCAGAGTGGTCCTCAGGTCCACGGCTGCGATGTAGTTCATGTCTGTCCGCACTGGCTTCTTATAGACAGGACAGGAGTACAGACGCGGATCCTTCACCCCTGTTTCACACACACATACACAGACAAGAAGAGATGGGACTCAGAGTCTCTCTAAGGTGGGGCAGAATGCAGGTGTGATGTTCATACTTCCTATGCACCAGGCACTCTACTAGGCAGAAGGGACTTCAGATAGATGCTGATCCTGGATCAGGCAAACCTCGGCTAGAATGCATTCACTGGACCAAAATAGACTGTTCCTTAATTACAACGAAGAAGTCCCCCCAACCTCAACCTAAATAAAAGCAGCAGAAACCAACTGAAAAGCAATCCTAACATTAGACTCAGTTACTGCTCCTTACCATTGTTCTCTGTGTTCATCCTGAGCAACAGCATGTGTTCATACTTCCTACGCACCTGGCACTCTACTGGGCAGAAGGGACTTCAGATAGAGCCGCTGCTAGAGTGCATTCTCTGCGTTCTTGGACTGGTATTGGTTCTGTCTTTAGTCTGCCGTGAGAAACTTCACTACACTGCACTTCACTACATTCTCCCATGGGAGTCCACACACCTAGAAGGTGCTGATAGCATGATGAGACGATTGAGAAACTGTGAGGTGATTGGATGCCTGTGGAGTTTTGACGAAGTAAATGGTGTGAGATGACTGGATGCTGGTGGAGGTTAATGAAGTAAACGGTGTGAGATGATTGGATGCTGGTGGTGTTTGATGAAGTAAACAATGTGAGGTGATTGGATGCTGTTTTTGCAGTTTGATGAAGGGTGTTGAGAGAAGCTGAGGAGATGTTATAGGCAGTGTTCAGATCGATTGGGACACTCTGAAGAGGCAGGAGGCATAAGGAGAGAGTCTGTCGACTGTGCATGCTCGTGTGTCTCAGTGTGTGCATGTGTGTGCTTGTCTGGTTCATGGTGCATCCTGTAAACAGGCTAATAAGAAGTGAAGTGGACATGAAGTGGTTGGAGAGGTGCTAAAGAGAGACGCTGAGGAGAGGATGATGGTGTGGGTTGACCACAGGTTAAAGAGATTTAAGCGTGCGTGTTGAAGAGGCAGGGGTGGGGCCAGTAATAGTCAGATCCTCTTTGAAGAGGCCTATTACACCCTCATTTCCTCCGAGCCTGACACGCGTGCTAATTACCCCTCCCTCGGGGCACCTACCCCTCCACAGCCCCTAGCCACAGCGCATAATGAAGAGCACGGCTGAAGAGTCTCACAGAAAATAAACAGTCATCTCTTTAGGCCTCCCCGGTCCTCCATGCCCCTCCACCCGCCCTGGCATAGGGCCTCCAACAGCCATTTTCATGACTTAGTGTTATTCCTCTACTTATATTAGATGTTTATTTGTTTGTGTGCTGTTCTCCCTCTGAAGGACGATAAAAGCAAGTAAACATGTGGGATTAATTGTATTTTATGTCACTTTCATCTTCAAGTTTAAATTTAAAGTTTTAAGTTACAAATTAGTGTCAGGCAAACTATCAACATGCGTCATGCAAATGACATACTGTCCCATACTTATAAACTGTTATATAACGACGGGCAAAGGGAGAGGCGAGCAGAGCTGTTTTATCAGTCCTCTCACTCTTCAGCAGTTGAAGGTGATATTTTGCAGATTTATTTTCCCTTAGCCTTTCCAGGACACACAGGGAGGAGAAAAGCACAAAGCCTCTGCACTGATGTGAGTCATCTCTGATTATCATAAAGGGGTGCATATGTTATCACTGGACTGCACTGCCAAAGCATGACTACTCTACTATTGCTACAGTATTACCACTGTTATAAATATGCCTACAGCATAGCCATGCTGTTGCCATGACTACTACGACTGCTTCATGTGACATTGCTAGTAAAGTTTTCTGAGAGATCAATGGAGTAGACAACAACTTTATAAATACAATACCAATCATTACTCCGACTATATAACCATTATATACATAAGCAATATCACACAAGATTACACTGTATGTTAACATGACTGTCAGTTGACCATAGTCATAGGCAAATTACCTGACCAAAATAGACTGTACCTTAATTACGATGAAGGAGTCTCCCCAACCTCAACCTAATTAACTGATAAAAGCAGCAGAAACCAGCTGAAAAGCAATCCTAACATTAGACTCAGTTCCTGCTTCTTACCGTTGTTCTCTGCGTACATCCTGAGCACCGGCATGACCTCGAAGAGGACCTTGGGTTTGGAGTCGAGGAGGCGGCAGTTGCGTCGGTCCCAGCCGGCCCCCTCCAGGTAGAGGCCGTATACGTACACACCCTCGGCGGGCGGCTGTGTGATGTCATCCTTCATCCATCTGGTGACCTCGTTACACAGCACCATGCGGTCCAGGGCCCAGCCCTTATTGGCTCGGGTGATCTCCTGCATGCCAGCGCAAAGCACACTACCAATTAGTCAGGCTTAAGGAGAGGGTGTGTGTGTGTGTGTGCGCGTAAGAGAGAGAGAGTACTTGAGTGTCCGACTGTCTGTCTGTCTGTCTGTCTGTCTGTGTGTGTGTGTGTGTGTGTGTGTGTGTGTGTGTGTGTGTCTGTGTGCTGTGTGTGTGTGTGTGTGTGTGTGTGTGTGCGCGTAAGAGAGAGAGAGTACTTGAGTGTCTGTCTGTCTGTCTGTCTGTCTGTCTGTCTGTCTGTCTGTCTGTCTGTCTGTCTTTCTGTCTGTCTGTCTGTCTGTCTGTCTGTGTGTGTGCGTAAGAGAGAGAGAGAGAGTACTTGAGTGTGTGGGGGGGGGGGGATTTGAACATACAATGTCAACTGATACAGTATTTATGTGCTGTTTGGGTATGTGCTGTGATGTTGATGTATGTGTCACTCACCTTATTCTTTGTGTGTGTATTTGCAGATCTGTAAAAATGTATGTATGTACAGTATGTATGTGTGCACTGTGATGTGTGTGTTCGCCCTGCAACATACAGTGTGTGTGTGTGTGTGTGTGTGTGTGTGTGTGTGTGTGTGTGTGCATGCATGCTGATCTCACCTGTCTCATGCCTGTCAGGAAGCCTTGTGGGTTGAAGAAGCCAGTCATCCAGAAGCAGTTGGGCCGGCCCTCGAAGATCCAGGACTGGAACTGCCTGTTCCGCTCCAGCAGCTCTGTGAACCAGAACCCCAGGGTGCTCGAGGCCCAGGAGGCCTGAGGGGGAGAGGGAGAGAGATATGATAACGGAGAACAGAGGGAGAGAGAGAGAGAGAGAGAGAGAGAGAGAAATGATAATGGAGAACAGAGAGAGGGAGAGAGAGAGAGAAATGATAATGGAGAGCACACAGAGAGAGAGAGACAGAGAGAGAGAGAAATGATAACGGAGAACAGAGAGAGGGAGAGAGAGAGAGTGAGAGAGAGAGAAATGATAATGGAGGGAGAGGGAAAGAGGGGGTGGGGGGAGAAGCCTCAGTGAATCTGCACTTTATGTGTGCAACCAGCATGTTCACGTCCAGCTACCAGAGGCTCAGACACACAGGTGCCAGCCGCTTTCTCCAGCACGACTTGCACAGTGTCAAGGGATGATGGTTAAACTCCACCCAGCTCTGTACATCTCGCTCTTCCTTAGACTCTGCCTAGCAACCAAGCACCTTCTGCATTCACATGCACTCGTTCCTGACACCCTCCCTCAAAAAGTTAAACATTGTCTTTAATTAATTTGATTTTGATTAATTTGAGGTTACACACAATTTTATTAAGTTATGTAAACCCCCCAAAAAGGTTAAGATTATCTGTGGAGGGTAGTATGAGAACAAGTAATTAATAAAATGACATAACGAGTTCACTGTTTTGAGTGTGGAAAAAATCTCTACTTCCTTGAGTATACTAGCAAGCTATATTTACATACACAGCAGGATTTCGTGACTACTCACAGGAATAACTGGTATTTTTTAGCAACCATACCGAACTCTGAACTTTAAAAACTTTACTTGCTAGTAACTCATCAGCTCTGACTGTGACTCCCCATGATTCACTCCCTAACCCGCACAAGTGAGCTAGACGCCCGTGGCTTCATCTGTTAATTTACTCTGTACCCAGTTCATCCCTGAGGTGTGTCTCTCATATTATCTCTGTGTGACGCACACTGGCTCGTTTGCGAACACAGTGCATCTGAACTATTTTCGTCTAATTAACAGCAGGGTCCCTCGAGAGGAGAAGGCGAGCCCGGCGCTCTCGGGTTGAAGTTATTTAGGCGCTCGTGAAGCGTGTGACACACTTCTGCCTGACCTGTGGCAGATGCAGATCCCTCATTAGCCTTTAGCCATGCACCACTGGAAGGAAGAGCGTTGGAGTGCCCTGTTTATTATGAGGGCCTTAAAACATTCACACTTACTCATTTGACAGTTCATTTGAAGTACCTCACAGTAATATGATGAACATTATAAAATGCTTAATTTCTGATAACACATAGCCTCAATAGCTTTACAAGCTCATGGCTTTTTTCAGTACATAATAGGCCCTCAAACACTAGCAGCAAGAGAACACATGCCTAAACCTATAGGCAGGCATACGCAAAGACCTTTCTAGCCAAAATACGTATACGTACATATATTGCCTGCATCTCCAAGGCTGAGAGTGCCTTCTGAAAAAAATGTCTGACGAAGGACACTGGCAACACAAATGGTCTAAAGACATTGTCATGTTGCTAGTGGTAATGGGCACATCATTGACAACATTTGATTCCATCCTATTGTGACAGCCACATAGTTAGAGCAGGGTTGTGACATCCACACAGCTGTAGATAAACATTAGTGACATGTTGCTATAGAGAGTGGGCGTAAAAGGCAAATGGACCCCTTTTATGTTATGTACCATGACAGCTCTATATTCAGCTCCATTCAAAGATGTGGGTTTCATTCCACGCCTCACGGTACACTGTGATAAACAATAGGATCTGACCTTCCACCATGCAGGAGTGTATGTGGGAGAAGGGCAAACAAGAACTAAACAAACACACACACACACACACAGGAGTACATATGGACACATTATGCAATGTATGGAGTCCTTCAGTACACATTTAGACACACACACACACACACACACACACACACACACACACACAGACACACACACACACACACACAAACACGCACATTCACAATATGCCTGTACTATAACTTACTTTCTCCCATCGCGAGGGGATGCGTGCGTCGTACATGCAGTCGAGTGCGTCCCTCAGGCTCTGGCTCATGATGATGGTGCCGTCGATGGCCAGCTTGAGGTCAGTGAGCGTGTGCCGCACCAGGGCCAGCACCCTCTGCATGCGCTCCACCTCCTGACGGAGGAAGATGTTCATGGGCTGCAGCGGGCCCATCTTCTGCAAGCGCTCACGCACCTGTGGGGATAAAAACACATGAACGCGTGAACACACACACACATACACACACACACACACACACACACACACACACACACATACACACACACATACAAAGACAAACACACAAACACCCTTGCTTTATGCATCCTCCTCCCTGTGTGCTTAGCAGGCACCAGATTCAGCTGAGCAGCTATGGTCTTCTGCAGGTATTGTGTTGAGATCCACTGATGTGATGTATGCCCTCCTGTCTGCTCCTGACCTCACAGACCTGTCCTGTTGCTGGGGTGTCTGGATAAACACCTGATCCCCGTTGCTCCAGGCTTATACAATCACTTCACTTCTCTGTGCAGATCTAGTGCTACTCAGCTGCTAAGATGTTAATCACACCCACAGTCAAACAGATGCATACACACACACACACACACACACACACACACACACACACACACAAACACACACGCATGCGTGATCACAAAGATAATGGCGGTGTGTGATGGCAAAGAGGCGTCTGTCAAAGAGGTGCCGCCAATAGCGTCTCTCACAGGCTAACACATCTAAGAATACAAATCTGCTCAAAACAAACACCCGTGCTAACAGCTGAGGTAGAGTTAAACCCATATGCCTCAATCAGTAGGAGGGAGAGAGGGAGAGAGACAGAGAGAGAGAGAGAGAGAGGGAGAGAGAGAGTGGAACAGTGAGAGAAAGAGGCAAGCTTACAGACATACTTAATGGGCCGTTTTCCTGTGCAGGAACTAACGGGCCATTTTAGGGCTGCTGACACGTTTGTGCGTGTTTCGACTGCAGGACCTGCCCCTGTAGGATCTCTTCCAGGGCCTTTTTCAGGGGAGATATAATGTCCTACTCTGGGATAGGCACTTCTGTGTGGCCCTGAAACTGCTGGGTGGCGCTTGCAGTGATGGCTGATGCTTAGTAAATGTGACGTGAGTGGAATACAACAACAACGAGCACCGTTTTTAAAACCAGCAAGAAAATATTTTTCCAGAAGTAACGCAGCGAATACAGCAAGGGAATTATAGCTTATGGAGTTAGCATGTTTTGTTTACTGTCACTGAATGAGCACATAAGCATTTACATTTACATTTACATTTACATTTAGTCATTTAGCAGACGCTTTTGTCCAAAGCGACGTACAAGGGAGAGAACAGTCAAGCTAAGAGCAAAACATCAGCTGAAGTTTAAGCTCTAATTAAACAACAGTGGTGCTGGGACCTTCATTTCTCAAGTAATTAAAAGCTGCCCTGCTAGCAACTTTATACTAAAATTCAAGTGATGACTCGACCTTGGAGTAATCCTACTATGTGCCTCTAGAATATCTAGAAATTATCTGGGTTTGCAGTGTAATGATGCCGCTGGAGAAATGGATCGTTATTTTATAGTGCTCGGAATTGACGAGCAAAGGCTACATATAAATGTAGGTCCAGTTCCTGCATCGTGTTGGGAAACCAAAAGACAAAAAGGTCAGAACAGCGGGCCGGCCCTGTAAACGCTCGAGCCACTTGAACGTCCCACGAGTACCTGCAGTGGAATGGCGCCTCATAATAGTGTGCAGGCATAGAGGGATAAAGTGTAGAAAGAACGACTAGAAAAACAAGTGATGGAGAGAGGGACAAGAAAATGGAGAAGGGGAGAGGGAGGGAGGGAAAAGAGGAAGGAAGGAAGACAGGGAGGAAATAGGGATTGAAGGAAACTCAGAGACAGGAGGAGAAAAAGAGTTAAAGACGGAAGCATGGAATAGTGGACGGTGCAAAGAGAGTAATCAGTGAAGGACAAAGGCACAGACAGACTAAGAGAGTGGAAGGAAAGAGGAGCAGAAGAAGAGAGAAAGAGAGATAGAGACAGGGAGAGAGAGAGAGATAGAGGGAGAGAGAGAGATCTGCATACTGCATTGCATCCTTGGATAGTGGATATTAAAAGAAAAGCTCTTTTTCACAAAGTCAGACAGTCTTTCTTGTGTTTCCAAAACATCTCAGCTGCTCGGCTGCCTCTGTGATGGTAAAAATAGTGTGACAAGATGCTGAAACGATCACATTATCACACCCTCTCTCTCACACCGCCAGACAACACCACACGACACACACACACACACACACACACAGCTCCGCTAGTGACGTCAGCAGACACAGCCAGATAAAGTTAGAGTGTGTGTGCGTGTGTGTGCACGTGCCAGAGTGACTCATCTACAAAGGTACGGTGGGGCAGAAATTGTCATTTTAGCTCATCTGTCTATATGTGTGTATGTGAGTATTACTGTATTGTGTGTGTGTGTGTGTCTGTGTCTGTGCACATGCCATAGTGACTCATCTACAAAGGTACAGTGGGGCAGAAATTGTCATTTTAGCTCATCTGACATATGTGAGTGTTACTGTATTGTGTGTGTGTGTGTGTGTGTGTGTGTGTGTGTGTGTGTTTAAGTGTATGAGTCAGGCAGACATCCCCCAGCCCCATGCGTCACCTCGAACGGGATGTAGTCTGGGGGTAGTTTCTCCAGCATGTCCTCCGCCAGGCGCGCCACCACAGCCTCCCGTGTCTCCCCGCTGCCGCTGGAGCGGTCCTTGGGCTGGATGCTGAGGATGGTGTCCAGCACGCCCTTGGCCAGCTTACTCTGGTAGGTGATGTCTGCGTTAGGGTGCAGGCCAAACACCTCCGGCGTGTCATAGGTGGGCAGGCCCTGGACCGGGACACACATGAAGTAAAGAAACAAAGAAAGAAAGAAGGAAAGAAAGAAGGCAATGGATAGAAAGATGGATGGATAGATAGATAGAAAAGACAACAGGCAGCACGATCAAACCACATGATCAAAGCCTGTCACGGCCCATCCACCTTCCCCAAACATTGAAACGATTGAAAACTGCCGATGCCCACATCACAGATCAGATCCCACCACACCATAATGGCTTTAATGCTCCCCAACACAGAGTCCTACTGATGTGCAAATACCACAGATGTCACTACTGATTAAGAAAAATGAACAGTGAATGGAAAATGAGCTATGTTTTGTATTTATTGTATTGTATTCATGTTAGGAACATTTATACATATTTGACCATGTCCACATCACATTCAAGTGCTATAAGCAGACGTGTTACTTGTTCTAAGTAAACTGGTCCTTTTCAGGAGTTCAGTGTACTTGTCTCAATCCTCCTACATCGCTGATGCTGACTGTGGAAGCACTTTAAAGATAAGCTATCAATCACAAGTATAAACCTCAGTTCACCTGTTCCACCTTCATTATGTGTATGATTTCAGTGTAAATGAGCTTGTTGAGTGTGGAGGACGGTGGTGGTCTCACCTGGATGTAGTGTAGGTACTGCTCCACGCTGGCACACCTGGGGATGCTGTAGCCCTTGTAGAAGTGGAAGTCAGGGCTGAACATCTGCTCGCTGAACCACACCTGAGCGAAGGTGTTCAGCAGGCGCTTGTCGTAGTCGTCCGTCACCCTGCCTCCGTACTGGATCTCACCGATCATGTAGCGCACTGTTTGCCAGGACACGCCCTGCGGAGGCATGACATCATCGCACACAACACACACAAACACAGGCACGCACACACACACACACACACACACACATGCGCACACAAACACACACTGCCTGTCAGTAATCCCTAGGTGATTGTATATATATTGCTTTATACTTTTTATGACCTTTCTACGACCTTTCTGCGACCTTCTCAGAGTTGCCAGATATGTGATCTCCTCAATTACCTTCTTGAGGTCCATGTCGTCCAGGTGGTTCTGCACGAACTGGATAGTGGCGTTGAGGTCGGCCTGGTTGAACTCGTATGGGATGTTCCAGCCCAGTGGGCCGTACTTGCGCCTCTCTTGGACGGTGGAGTGCAGGAACGCCACACCATAGAGCAGGGGCCTCCACTGCGCCATGTTGCTCACGTCCAGGAGGTCCTGGCTGATGCCTGTCCAAAACACATATGGATACAGTTTACAATACATTTGGCTGGTATGGGTTGCCTTAGACACATTTTTTGTTATGGATTGTTATGGATATATTACAACATAAATGCTTATATTCTGTATATTAGCCAATTAAATACATGTGTGTGCCATTCCTGTTCCCGACGTCTTGAATAAAGACAATGCTATTTACTGTGACTTTAAATATGACTTATTTTCCAAATGCAAACCTCATGCACATGCACAAGCACCTTCCACCCCAACCCTTCACAAACCCTTCACAACCCCCCCCCCCACACACACACACACACACAGATACAAACACACACACACGCACAAAAACACACACATAAACACATACAGATACACACACACACACACACACGAACACACACAGACCTCCGTAAGTGCGTTTGAGGCCAGCTTTGAGGCCCTGCGGCGGCTGGTTGGTGAACTTGATGGCCATCTGCAGCAGCGTGATGGGGAAGAAGCGGTGCCCCTCGGTGGTCATCCACAGGCGGAAGCTCTCGTGCACCACCTCGGTCTCCGTCAGCGTGTCCATCAGCTCGTCCAGGAAGTCCAGGCCCAGGTGGCAGTTCTGCAGCAGCGCCCAGCCCCCCTGAGGAGACAGAGAGAGGGAGGGAAGGAGGGAGAGAGAGAGTGAGATCGAGATGAAAGAGAGAGATAAGAGGGGAAAAAGAGAGAGAAAGAGAAAAAAGGAAGGAATAGAGAAAACATACAGAGAAGGAATGAAAGAAGGGTGGCCATATGTAATTGCATTTTATCGTAAATGTCACACAATGTAATTTCGAGTATGTTTGTTTGAGCAAGCGGATATATTTCTGGACTGTGCCCTGGATGTGGAAATGGATGGAATGAAAGAATGGAATACTTAAGTGTGTGTATGTGCAGTTGTGAGCATTGTAATATATATATATATTAAGTGTTCAATCCTTTCATCCATATCCACTTGCTCAAACAAATATACTCGAAATTACAAGTGTGACATTTACGATAAAATGCAATAACATATGGCCACCCTTCTTTCATTCCTTCTCTGTATTTTTCTCTATTCCTTCCTTTTTATAT
>NC_045162.1:22250528-22260528 GCF_900700415.2 Clupea harengus | reverse complement strand
AATCTGTTTCCTGTTTGTGAATGTGATGGAGGACTTCTACCCCCAATCCTGAACTGCTAATACCTAAAAAAAAATGCCTCAACATATACCGTAGCATTGCAATGAGGTTACTTTGTTCCTTTGAAGATAGCACAGAGAAGGTCAGTAAACCTCATATAACAGGAACGGGAAAATCTGCCTTGGGATTTGTGAGCAATTTCATGGACTGACTCTGATAACCCCCTGTGTTAGTACACCAGCTCAGATCGAACTCTCTCTCCAACACCTCCTGCCCTGGACCACAGCTAAGTCCAGAATGGATCGAGCCTCAGCGTGGGAGCATGTCCACTCTATCACCATCCCCTGCCATGGCGACCCTAGGAAGGTGGGGGCAGGGGGGCTCACCGGGCCGGTACTCCTCACGCGCTGCGTTGATCTGGACCTCGGTCTCGGCGGCGATCTGCAGCTTCTGTGTGACCTCCTCGGCGGTGCGCTTGGTGTTGCCGAGCACCAGGATGAGGCTCTCGTCGTCCACCAGCGAGCCCTGAGTGCTGCTCAGCCGCATCAGCAGGTTGTCCTCCAGCTCCTTCATCTTACGCTTGTTAGACGTCACATCCTCCAGCAGGGTAGTGCGCTCCTTCTCCAGCTCCTAAAGGAGACACACACACACACACGCCCACATACACACACATGGATAAACACACACACACACACACACACACACAAAAACACACACACACACACACACACAAACATCAATAAGACAGAAGATACAGACACGCACATCTAAGTACATTATTGCAACCCCCCACAGACACAAGCACTTGACCTTGATGGTGATAATAAGCATCCAGCAACGTGTGTGTGATTTACTTTTTTTTACCGTGTGTGTTTCAGACTGCTGCTGGTGAACTGCCATGCTTTTATAATACTCCCATAAAACAGCTTGTGCCTATCTCTCAGAATTACTTTTGTTAACGATTGTATTGTTCAAAGACAACACCGTGAACAATGATGTTTCAGAAACCAATAGAGGCACTCTCTATAGGCTGGCCAGATACACTGGTGCTTGTATTGTTACTAGTAGTTGGATGCCTGATTTTGAACACTTGTCTGTTTTGGATGCGTAACAGACTCCAAGGCCACCAGACTACCACTTCAGAGACTGACACATGAAGGGATTCTGTCGTGTCGTGCTGTGCTGCGTGAAGTTTGTGTACACCGTGTGTGCTTGCTGCAAGCACAACTTGTGTTTCCTGTTGTCTGCCGTCTGCCAATGACTGTTTTTTTTATTTCTGACTTCTGAAGGTCTTTGTCCTTTTTGCTTTTTTTATTCTTTGAAATCAAACATAAACGGTTTAAATAATAACTCAGTTGTTTTGAGTGTAAATATTTGGGAGTGCTTGAAATGGATTCCCATGAACCTTTGCAAAAACGTATTAATCCATACCAGTTTTATATGCGTTTGCTATGCTAGTTGCACTAAAATACCAATAGAATTTGGGACATGGGTTGTGTGTTCATGCTGAGCCTTGGCATGTGCTATGCTTTATTCCCACAATGAGTGTGTCAGAGAGATGTTTAATTAACATGTTTAATTAAGTAATTAAGAAAAAATATCTCTGGAGGTTTTTGGATTTCCAAGTATGTGCAAATGTATATGAATGTAACATTTTCATGTTCGGTCTTCAATTGATCCTTGTGAGGTAGGCAGTAGTCTTATCATGGTTGTATTGCAATCTGCAGCACCTGTTATAGCTGTGTAATTTGATTAGCCCATTGTAACCTTTGCCTGGGCAAACCCAGATGACAAGGGTTGATGGGGGGAGAATGTCATCTTAGGGCATCAGGGACAGATGGTGGCCTTAAGGGACTGGCTGATGGCAGATGCATAGCAATGGACCTTATGGTCTCTTCTCTCTTTCCTCCTGCTTCCTCTTTTCTTTCTGCTTCTCCTCCCCTGCCTTGGAGTGTGGGGATCCTCTCTTCCCCTGCTCTCTTATCATTCTGTCTGGTTGTCTGTCCTTCACCATTTCTCTCACTCGTTCATCTCAGGTGTGGTTATTCATCTCAGGTTATGTTATTTTCTATCTCATGCATTCAGGTTTATTTGGTCATTTAAGTGTATTTGGTCTAATTGGCATCCAACCTGTGTATTCACTTACTATTACCTACAGTTGTACTTATTCATTTGGGTTGTATATTACATTATTGTATTAATAAACCGTTCATTCATTAGCCATTCATGTTACTCCTTGTGTGCAATGCCATTACATTAAGATCTCACAGTTGGCATATTTACTGTTTGGTAATATTGTAGGTCATTTAATTATTTAATGGAGTCAGATTAATTGTATTTTCCGCAATATTTATGCCTCTAATGCTTTCTACTGTCCCATAAGGTTCAGACACGTATAAACCTTCCAGCCTGGTGTTTTCCGTCATTGATAACATTTTGGCTGTCCTTACAATGTCAGTTGGCCCACTGCAGCTTTTCCCTTGAAATAATAAATAAAGATGTATTTAATATCTTAGAAGCAGAGATTTTGCCTTACATTCATCTTGTAGATGTGAGACTACAATATTGCCAACACAACCAATATAAGACCTTGCTCAGTTGTGTGCCTGTTGCCCCTCAGTGTTGGCACAGGGCTCTGGAGATGAAACTTAGGGCACTCAGCAGTGGGTATCGTTTCCAGAGCCTCCTGTGCCAGCTCTCGCTGCGGGGGGCACCCTGGCTGATTGCTGTGCCACTTGCGACCATTGAGTTGAACTCAGTGGGCTGTGCTGTGGATGGATGCCAGCCAGCTGTGGAGGAAACTAAGAGCATGGCTGCCCTGGGCAACAATGGGCCAGACAGTGGGCGGAGCCAACAGTTGGCATGATGGCGTGAGCGAAGACACAGCCTCAGCCTGTCTAAATGTGTCGGTTTAGTGCACGATGAGATGTTGACATCTGTTTTCAACACACTTTGTTTACATATTGATTAAACGTAATTCCTCCCAGACCACTTGTTTCTTTCCCTTGAGTTAATGAAGGTGTGCATGTGAATATGTATATTTATATCACACCGTGATTGTCCTCATCTGGATTCTACTCCTCTCATCTCTTCCCCCCTCCTCCTTCCTCTCCTCCTCTCATCTCCCCTTCCCCCCTTCTGTTCCCTTCTCTTAGTCTTCCCCCACCACCTTTTTCTCCATCAGTGTCACTCTGCCCCGCAGCTGGTCTCCCCCTCATCTCTCCTCTCGTCTCCTCTTGTCTCATTTCTCCATCACTCCCTCTCCTCTCTCCTCTCCTCTTTCACGTGTTTCTCCCTCAGCACAACAAGCATTTGGTCCTCCCTTAATCTATCCATCTTGCCATCTCCTCTCATCCCCTCCTCTCCTGAGCTCTCCTCACCCCTCTCATGTATGCTTCTCTGCTTCTGTGCTCCTCTCTTCTCCCTTTACACTTTCCCACATTTACATTTACTCATTTAGCAGACGCTTTTGTCCAAAGCGACGTACAAGGTAGAGAACAATCAAGCTACGAGCAATAGTGACCTAGTGTAACAATAAATCATATTTTACATAAGAAATAGAAAAAAGTGCAGGAATGTAACTGCTGTAAGTGCAAGTTAAGTACTAGTAGAAGTGCAAGTTAGGAAGGGAGGTGCTCTCTGAAGAGTTGGGTCTTCAAAAGCTTCTTAAAGGTAGAAAAGCTTCTTAAAGGTTTCCCCTTCATCTCTGCTCTCCTGTCCTTTCTTCTCCACTGATCTCTTGTCCTCCCCTCATCTATCCTTCTCTCTCCTCTCATCTCCTCTCCCTTCTTCTCCTTTGTTCTCCTTTTTTATCTTGGTTCTCCTCTCTCCTGTTTCTCCTCTCCTCCCCACTCATCCCATCTCTCCCCATCGCTCCTCTCCTCGCACCTGTTTCTCGGTGAGGATGACCCGTCCCAGCAGCTGGTCCTCCAAGCCTCTCATGGTGACAGTGAAGTCGATGATGGAGCTGCGTGCGCTGATCTCGGGCGTGTAGGCCGGGTTGGGCAGCTTGGTGGTCATGTACAGCCTGAAACCCTTCATCACATCCACCTCCTTGTCGCCCACCTTCACCTGTGGATGTGACCAGACCAGGAAAACACACACACACACACACACACAGACACACAGACACACACACACACACACACACACGTCAAGTCACAGGAAGAACCTGCTCCTGACAGCTCACCTTTATCTAGAGGGGACAAGAATACACACATGATGTCACAGCAGGAACCTGCCCTTTATTGCCCACCTTCACCTGTGGACGTGACGAGAACACAAACCTCAGGAAGCTCACTCCGTCACTTCCCAGTGACGCGTTCCCGGAGGCTTGGAGGCCGCGACTCGTTTGGAGTTGGTGGAGTTTGAGTGGCGGGGCCCTGTGAGAGTGTGTCTGGTGTGAACATGACTAAGTCTGACTGCGGCGCGGGGTGATCAGGTGTTTACACCCCACGTCTGATTAAAGCTGTCAGCCACACGGGCAGGAGCAGCTGCCGTGGCGACCACAGTACGTCAGCCCTGGCAGGCTCGCCGAGGAAGGTGAGAACCGATAATGAGACAAGTGATGAGCCCCTGGGACTAGAATGTATTACACACACACACACACACACACACACACACACACACACACACACACACACACACACACACACACACACACACACACACACACACGCGCACACGCACACGCACACGCACACGCACACGCACACGCACACATGTATGCAGAGATGAACAGACAGGCACACACACACACACACACACAGTCAACCCTGACACTGTGTGCTCTCACCTCAGAAAGGACATGTATAGAACCCCCCCCCCCCCCCAACCACACACACGCACACACACCTCTGGAGCAAACCTAATCTTGCAGTTTTTTTCTCTCTTTCTGTTCTCTGTAAAAAAAGGGTGGACAAATTGCTTCTCCCATCTTTCACACAGGTCAACTGAGTGAGCTTAAAATAAACATACTGCGCTGATTTGGCAGCACCTGTCTGAATCTTACTTTTCCTCACATATAATTAAGAGGAGTATAAATATCCGCTCATCTGCTTGTGAGCACTGAAATACAAAACAACCCATAATAATCACCCATCATTGCCAGGCTTCTACACTGATCTCAGCTCATACACAGACATGAGAAGGGAGGCGCCATTCTACCATATGGAAAAGTGGGGTGGTGATTTGGAATAGAATTCATACAAAATAACAGGCTTGGAGCATTTACCAGGCCTGTTATCTAGCGGCAGATGTCTACTTTTAGAGGAGAGAATTTTCTGACACCGGGGCGTTTGCTTCGGGCAGAGACACACACACTGTTTAATTGGACTCAAAGCAGCATGTGTTTTTCAGGGTAAAGTGTGTGACGATTTCCTGATATTTCAGCCATGACCTTTAGCGATAAAATGGAATCTCAAAAAGAAAAACAATCCACTAGGACACTGCTTGCTGTTAACATATTGCTAATTATCTGGCTAAATTGGCTTCTGAACAATAATGTCAGGATGCATTATCAGTCAGATTCTTTTGTAGGGAAGAAACAGAGACCTTGTAGGTGGTGCCGGTCTTGATGAAGTTCTTCTCGAGGACGTTGTCCAGAGCAGGGTCCAGCTCTTCCCCCACGTCCTCGATCAGCAGCGGACGCCCCAGGGACAGGCTGTCCTCCAGGTGGTTGCGGAAGTACTTGTGGTTCAGGGATGTGATCTGTGAGAACAGAGCAAGATGTCAAGTAAAAGCACAAGGTTGGTCTTCTTCCAAGGGTCACTGTCTTGTAAGTTGCTTTAGAAAACAAAAGAGGCGGTTTAATAAATGCCTGTGTATAAACACAGCTGCTTCTTATTTAAACACAAAAACAAAATACAACACAGTTATTACCTGTAACTGACATTATCCTGTGTCTTATCTGTTATTACCATATTACCTGATCCAATCTTACCTGTAGCTCACTCCTGACCTCCATGTTCTTGATCCAGATCTTGCCCTGGGTCTGTGGGTCTATGAGGAGAGGGAAGCGGGCGGCTTTGGTGACGATGATGCCGTTCTGGATGGAGAGGTCGTCGTTCGGCAGGCCCTGCAGGTTCCATTCGCTGATGGTGGGCGCGTCGATCAGCATCTCCGTCAGGTTGATGTTGGCGCCGAACGGGATGCGGCGACTCTTCATCTCCTGCTGCCAGTCCTGCAGGAGAAGGTTCCGGAACTCCTGGTTGAAAGGTCCCGAGTACGACAGGAAGGCCGTTGCAAGCAGCACATCACCTGTGTCATGAAAACACCTGCCATGTTACCAACCCTACTGCCAGCAGCTGGCTTACCTGTGCTAGAAAAATACATCCCCGCAGCAATCCTAGGCCAGAAACACCTGTACCAACTCACCTGGTACTTCTATCAGCTTACCTTTGGCAGCACCCCATTCTTTCGTATATATTTCTGTTGTTTGATAAATCTAATGAAGGTTGTGGTGTTTCATATGTATTGCTGTTGTTTGATAAATCTAATGAAGGTTGTGGTGTTTCATATGTATTACTGTTGTTTGATGGTTTTGGGTTTGACTCTGAGAGTTGTGTGCCTAGATAAGATTGTGTTGAAGCTGCACAAAGATCGGCTTTCAGAAAGGCTTTTGCATAAAAGAAATGAACAAGGCTGCAGTTGAGATTACGGTCCAACAAGCCAGACAGCACTTTTTCTGGCTCTGATTTGACATGGATGCCTGCTTAAAGGAATTAGCTGTGATCTGCCAGACTGGCAGTGGCACGCACCGACTAGGCGTTTGGTTTGGGCGGCGAACTCCTTGCTCTGCTCCGTCCAGCGCTCCTTCTCTCCTGCCAGGCCGCTGATCAGAGACGAGGCCGTCTGCATCTTATGCCTGCAGCGCTCGGCGTCCTCCAGCAAAGCCTGAGGGGAGACAGACAGAGGATAGAGAGAGGGGGTCCCACAGTAGCATACACACACACACACACACACACACACACACACACACACACACACACTAACTACACAACCAGTGTCCTCCAGCTAAACCTCCGGAAAGAGAGGAAGAGAGAGGGAAGTTCAGCCTATAGCACACACACACACACACACACACACACACACACACACACACACACACACACACACACACACACACACACACACACACACACACACACTAACTCAGACTGCAGTTAGTTAGTTAGTAACTAAACACCGACTATCCTTCAGCCAAGCTATATGAGACAGACAGAGAAAGACAGGTTCCGCACTGCAGTACACAAACACCAACTAAATATTTAGCGTCCTCCAGCTAGGCCTGCAGTAAAACACAGAGAAGGAGCGTTTCAGGCGAAAGAACCCAGACACTAACTAAGCCTTCAGCATCTTTCAAAGTAGCAGGAGGCGCTCAGTACACTAATTAGGCTGCACTTTGAGATGTGCTAAGCCTGAGAATGGAGCAGATGGCCTCTCTCCTGGGAGATGTTCAGATTTCGTCAATGCCAGGTGTACTGTCAAAAAATCACTTTCCATTCAGTGGACGGTGTGCTGTCAATTCTCAGTGTCATCACATGATCACCAGACTGAGAGTGGGGTTTGTTGATGCTTATTGAGCGCATCGGTGCATAAACAATGAAACCTAACCTGGAGAATGAACAGTAAACATTTCACAAGTTTTTGCTGCGTGTTTGAAATGCACAAACGTGCGCACACACATACAAACATCTACCGTACACACAGGCACACACAAACATCTACATGCAGGGAAGACATTTTACATTTTCTAAAAGGATTCTTAGGCAAAAGGTGTCATTTGAACCTAAGGGTTGATGTTACCAGACTGCATTTTTGTCCAACCTTTTTTCTGTATATGTGTGTATGTCCAGGATATATGCAGTAAACATGATCCATATTTACATTTCTTCTACACATTAAAGGACATCAGCCTTGAGGACATGGCGTCCCATCCTCACCTGTTTCTCCATCATGGCCTTCTCGTATTCCGCCTGCACCACATCCAGCTCCGCCTGCTTCTCATCCAGCTCGGCCCGGGCCGTCTGCAGGTCCACGTTGGCGAGGGCCAGCCGGTTCTCCTGCACCACCAGGTTGGCCTGAAGGGAAACATTCAATATTAATGGACGCCACAGGGAGCTTCAGCGTGACGCGCTCTGCCACGGCGTGCTGCAAACGAGAGGCAAGAAATCAATCTGTGAGTTTCAGCCAGGCGTGCGGACGCAAAAAAAGGTCGAAAGAGAGTCGGGAGGAAGAGGAGTTCCCTGAGCAGCCATCCTCTGAGGTGATGAAAAGGGCTCGGCGGGACCCGGGGCACCAGCTGTCATCAATCAAAGCACAATGATCCATCCACGCTGTCACACACCCGCCTCATGAAAGGGAAGGGACACGCAGCCAAGCAATGGGACTTAAAGAGCTCTCACTGTGCCACCATCACACACGCTGTCCGCACTCTGCACTCTCGCAGTCACAGCATTTGACAACAAAGGCATAGGTTTCTCTCTAGCTTATGGATGCTCGTGTCGCCAGGGAACAAAAACAGAAGAGTGCAAGCGGTAAAGATCCTCTTTGATCCCGTGCATGCTTCCAACACCAGAGCTTTGAGTAGGGGGAGGGGGGCAACACCTCAGGGTACCAGGGCTGATGCTTTGAGTAGGGGGGAGGGGGGCAACACCTCAGGTTACCAGGGCTGATGGACGGAAGCAGTCGGTGTTCCCACCTCCAACATCATCATTAGTGGCAAGGCCTTAATGCTTGAGGGGGAAACGTTAGGGCCTATCACGGTTTGGGCACTCTGAAGGCTCTCAATGAGCCTCGTAGAGGCCACCAATTGGAAAATGGTCAGTCAAACGAATGAAATCTTCCCCAGGAACTGCAAAAGTGACTACATGCCTCACGCTAGGCCATGGATATGGTCTATGCCAAAGACTATTCAGTACTTCTATACCGAGCTTGTTTCATTCTACTACTAATTGTGTCATTTCTCTCTAGTAGAACCCACCTTGAGAGGGAGCACCTCCTTGTTGATGGAGTAGAAGGAGGCCATGGCTTTGGTCCAAGAGCAGAGGCCGGCCACGTTGCCGCACACCCTCTTGGCCGTCTCGATGTTGTAGTCGGCCATGTCGAAGTATGGACCCAGCAGCTCCACCACCTCCTCATTGATGGTGTCTTTGGGGAATTGCTGTAAGGAGGAGAAGAGATATGTCGGAATGATTCACTCAAAATGTATTTATTTATAGAGCACCATTATCTATTAACATTCTCTCAAGGCACTGTGTAAAGCAGGGCCTTATCCGCCCTATAGCAGGCACACAGGTAAAGGTGGCAAGGCAACTCTCTCTGAACAGGACAAGACAGAAGAACCCAGCTCAACAGGGGGACCCATCTGCCTGTGGCCTCGGAGAGGAAGTGATGACTAGCTGGGTTTGCTAAGCTCTTTTGCTCCTGGAAGGTGGGAGTTCTTAAATCAGATATAACTGATCCATAGAATGTTAGGTGTTGGGATTTCCCATATTTTTATTACAGTTCATTATTACTCTTCATTCTAAAGTGCTTTACCATTCACTACTTATTACTGACTGCACAGAAAGGCACAATCTTAAACATAATCCACTAAAACCCAGAGACGTAACACAGGCGTGGCAGGGATGACACAGAGCCAGTTGTCCTCTGAATGCTGTGTGTGGACTAAAACGACCGACACAGAGCTGGTTGTCCTCTGCAGGTTGTGTGTGCACTGTGAGGACAGACAGTGAAAGCTGTAAGTGGAGCTGTGCTGCTGGACACTGAACTGTTGCATAAGGAAGAGAAGAGCACTCTGAGGGAGCCTGGGGCAGGGAGTGAGGCAACCTTCAGATGTGCACATCAGAGGAGAACAAACACACACCCTCACACACAGCGGTGCAGAGCAGTAGGTAAGCACTCCATGACTCCATGGACACACACTTACACACAAACACTCACACACACACACACACACACACACACACAAGCAAATCTGCAGGGGTCAAGAAAAGGTCA
>NC_045162.1:22158028-22248028 GCF_900700415.2 Clupea harengus | reverse complement strand
CTCCTCCAAGGCGGGTTTGGCTGCCTCGAGCTTCTCCTCAGCGATGGCCTTGTCAGCAGAGATGCTGTCAACGATGGCCTGGGCCTTATCTTTCACCTTCTGCACCTCCACCTTCACTCTCTCAGCAGCCTGCGCCTTCACCGTCACCTCCTTCAGAACCTGAGAGGACACACACACACACACACATAAACATAAACAAAAACACCTCACACAACACTGCCATGGTTAGGTACAAAAAACACTAATACACAAATACAGATATGCTCAGACAGACAAACACACACACACACACACACACACACACACACACACACACACACACAGAAGACCAGGGTACACCTACACTTGCACATAAACACACGCAAACACACCTCTAACAGCAGCCAGGAGACAGGAAAGCTGACTAATGAACTAGGTAATGGGCAAACAATGGACAACAAGGGGAGGTGTCTATCCATCATTGGTCTTTGCTGTGTATGTGTGTGTGTGTTTGTGTGTGTGTGTAACATCACTGTTTGTATTGTTATTCAGGTCCATCCCTGAGTCTGCTCTATTGACGGTGTGACGTGATTAATCATGTGTATTGATCTTTGATTAGCCTGTAGTGTGGGGAGTTAGCGCTCGAGCTCGTCCATCATGTGGATACACTCCAGTCGGACGCAATGTGACAAACACAGTCAGAGTCCCGAGGGACGTGATCAGCATGAATGACGTGATTGATCTCAAGGGGGAATAGGGAATCCAATACAATGTGTCAAGGAGACATTTACATTCCATTCACCAACGCCGCCAGGCACTGGTGCAGTTTTTCCTACACATAGACTTCACTTGGGCGGGGCGCTCAGGTTTATTAATGGCCCCCGAAGGATATTTTGGTGACCCATTTTAGCATTTTTTGTATCCATCCAACATAACGACACCATCCATGATTGATTAACTAGCGGCCAGTGCCATGGTTGTACACACTAAAGACTGTTTTATTCTCTTTTTCTTATTGTATTGTTTATTGTTTTACTCTTCCCATGTTGGAAGATGGAGGGGGTTGGATGTTAAATATATTATGTGAAATGAATAGCAATATTAAACAAATCAAAATATTCTGCTAAAGGTCACACGTATTTGTTGTTTATCACACGTAGTAGACCATGTTTGTGCCGGCAGGTAATGCCAGCCCTTCCCATTGGTTAGCACCACTAGTATATGTCAGAACTGTGGGAACCCAACACAGAACACCAGTGGGAGCGTGGTGGATTGCCAAGGTGGAGGCAGACAGATGAGTTGTAGAGAAGGAGGTCTCCCAGGCCTCCCAGCGCCGGTAGCGGGGTCCGGAACAGCTCAGCTGTCTGTTGTGTTTCTTTTCTGTTTCCCATTTTGCATTATTAGATGTGAGGCACCTGAGCTACCTGAGCTGGGTCTCAAACAGACAGTCCCCCGTGTGCATCAGACCAGCTGCATTTAGAAGATCTATCCAAACTAGAGAAATTCCAGGTTCCCTGGTTCATGCCCTTGTTATAAGCTCTGTCATTTACTTTGTCAACAAATGCACCCCTGTTGTTTCCGAGCCTGTTTGCAAGCGTGTCCTCTTGATGTTTTCACACACTGGGCTGTCCATGACAAGAGTGAAAGAGTGAAGGACACTCACCATGTCTGCCTTCTCGTTTGCTATCTGCAGCTCTTTCTCCTTGACCTCTAGCTCCTTGCTGAGGGCCGCGACCGACTCCGACGCCTCCTTCAGCTTCTGCAGTCCTGTGTTCATCCTGACCAGTAAACGTGCAGTAAATGCGTGTAAGTGCGAGTAAACACGTATGAGTAAACAGGTGCGAGTAAACAGTACAAACAGTAAACAGTAAAAAGTGGGAGATTTACATTTACATTTAATCATTTAGCGTATGTGTAAATCTGTTTCTTTTCATGGTATATAAGTGCCAGGGAACCAGAGAAGAAAAGAAAAAAGCTTGAGTAAACATACTAGTACTTGAATTTAGGTGGTTCACATATTTTTGAGCTGTTCAATCATGAATATGAAAACAATGGAACAAAAACAGTGTGAGGGTGTCACTTAACATTTAGAGCAAGTGTGGTAAAACAAGAGTGAGTTGTGAGTCACTTTGGATAATGACAGCATTAGTAAAAAACCGTCCGTTAGAGAAACCACTGAGATAGGCAATACATGAAACAGATCAGGGGTGTGTTTCCCCAAAGCGTTAGCCTTAGTTAAATGATAGAGATACTATCATTTTCAACACTCCCTCTCCACAGTTACCACAGTGGTTGCTCAATGACGCTTTCGGGCAAACGCAGTTCAGGATGACCTTTGACACTGAAGTACAGTCCTCCCCAGAGAGTCACGGTCAGGGCAGTGCTGCCCTTCCCCAAAAGCTTTGTTGTGGCTGCAGCAATCATTAAAGGATAGTGAGTCATTCTGAACACCATCTCTTGGTTATACATGCACAACAGCCAACAGTCAATAGTCCAATAGTCATAGCAGAGCAAGGCTTTTGAGGAGCACAGCCCAGATCAGTTCCAGAGGACCTCATACATCAGTGACAGCTACACCCATGCAGAAGGTCCATCATGATGGCAGGTGCCCCATGTCCCCTTGTTGCACACACACTCTAATTGCCCTCCCTGTTGGTGGTGTTATGCAGTGATGTGATTCAGCACACCACAGTGACTGGGATACAAAATAATCAATCATCTCTTTTATCCGTTTGATAACAATACTAAGGTATGGCTGCACCCTGAAGACTGCAAGACAAAAAATCCCACTAAACAGGTCTCATAGCAGGAATAAAATGTTCTTGTCTGTATTCTTAAGGGACTGCATTCTAATGGAATACATGAATAGAATGGTGACTCCCATATTATCAGAAAGGAACACTGCTCAGGTGGGGAAGACGTCCTTAGCTTTCTAGAACATTGTTCCAGACATTCAAGAAGATCTATTCAACGCGGTAGGGTGAGAAAACATGGTGGAGGGAATAGACATATAAACGTAGAAGCCGCATTGCTAAAGTCTATTGGGTGGGAAACATTAACGCTTATGCCGTGTTGGTCAGGGCAAAACTGAGCGGTAAACCAATGCAAGTCAATGAGGAATAAAAAACACTCTGACCAATGGCCATCAATCATGTTTTATATGTAAGGGTTTACGATCTACTTTTGAAAAATGGTTTGGTCATCACAAATTACGTGGTGGAAAATCAATTCTTTTTTTTTGAGAATTACATCTTAAAACCCTAAAAACGTGACTGTATTTATTTCCACCTTTGACACTTGATTCATTTCTCATAAGGTCTCAGCTTTAACAGTTTGGGTTTGGCTAAAACAGATGGTTTTAAATACCAGATGAACCAACTTCAGCTGTTTGTTTTTGCAGCTTCTTACGATAATCATTTATCTCAGGAAAGTTTTTGACAATCAACATTCAAATGCCTATATCTGAAAACCAATTTGGAGGAAACGGACAATACGGATATTGCCAGAAAAGCTAAAGTCTTCGTCTTTACATCGATATATAACCCCAAAAGTGACATTTAACACAAGCAAGTAGGCTAATGATAGCAAATATCAAGGTAAGTCCAACATTTATATAGGGCTATGTTATACATTGACTACTATAGTACTACAATATCAATACCATACTGAGAAAGTGGCTTAATGAGAAACCCTAATGTTACATTTCATTACATATTCTAAAGTCATCATTGCCTTGAATAGGCTACACTGTATGGTTAACTTTTATCTGCTTGAACCTTAACCTCGATAATAACAGTAACTTAACGTTAGCCTAGTCTTGCGGTGTCTATGTTTATAAGTCTATGGTGCAGGGCATATTTGCCTCTTATCTCCCTAATAATCTGTGATCACGAACCAGAGGTCTTTTTCACTCTCCCATATGTCTCTGTTTTTTCTTACAGGTTCTTGTCATTCATACGGGACCCACTAATGTGTAACATGCAGTGGTCTGAAATCTGGTAAGAGGATTTACTGGGCCCTTCTGTGATGCCATAAACCCACTAGAGAAATGACACAGTAAATATGAGACTGTACATATGAGATTAACTGAAACATGAGTGGACTCGGTGAGATGAACTAAGGCTCATTGATTTCTCTGAAATTAGATTTCACAGACCTAGATATTGTGTGAAATACTATGAGCAACATTTGGCACCAAGCACGCCAAAACTAAATGTACGGAGTGTATAGCTCCGTAGCCACTGGCCTTCTTTTCAACTAAACTAATTTAGTGAATTTGAATCATATGGAACTAGCCTCCCACACTTGCATACAATTTCCCTAAAAATGTGATTAATATCAATAAATATTTTCCACGTGAGAAATCAAAAAGCCAGACTATAATAACACCCAATGCCAGGGGGATATAACAGCCTCACATCAAGTCGGGGAATTTCATTCTGAAAGGTACAGCCTACGATTCTGGCAAAAGGTTGTTGATATTTGAGCTCAACAGCCAATCATATTCCTTTGTAAACACAGTTAGAGGACAGCGAGGAGCAATTTGCTGGATTAGAATCACTGACTGTACCTTTAAGTCAAGAAGAAAATGGATATGATGCCACTAGGGAATTTCTGTGCTGTGCAGTTGTGCATCGCATTATGGCACTGTGGCGGTGCTGCTGGCGGTACCTGTTGGCGAGTGTCTGGACCTCGGTGTGCTTCTCGTGGTAGATGCCCTTGTAGCCCTGGATGAAGGACAGGTAGGACTTGGGCGTGACGTGGGTGGAGCGGCGGTAGCGCTGGAAGTACTCCACGCAGCGCTCGGCCACGCCGTCCTGGAACGAGCCCATGCACTGCACCACCTCCGCCTTCACCTGGCCCGAGCAGTCCACCTCGTAGCTGGACAGGAAGTGCTCAGACACTGGGGGGGAAGAGGAAGGGTCAAGGTCACATTAGGATATACATGATAGGGGATGCACATATGAGCACGTTATACACACACAGACAAACACATATACAAATGTAAACATGAGAGCATGCATACACACATAAAAAATACACTCATAACAGACACAGACACACACACACACACACACACACACACACAGACACACACACACACACAGAAACTCACATGCATGCTGCACACAGTCACGCACAGACATACACACATCCCGGCACACACTCACGCCGAGACACACACAGACACACACAGACACATACACACACACACACGCACGCATGCTGCACACACTCACACACAGACACACAGACACACAAACACACAGACACACACACACACACTCAAGCTCATTTTCAACTCAGATGAACTCATAATGACAGAGGGAATTATGTGCTCTCCCTTGGTCTCTTGATTGCTATTGTGACTGCGATGATTGCAAAAAGTAATTGTGTCTTTGATTACTTTAGGACATGAATAGGACATGAGGGCCAGCGGAAAGAAAGAACATTTCATTTACACACACACACACACACACACACACACACACACACACACACACACACACACACACACACACACACACACACACACACAGTGGGCAGAGCACCAGCGGAGGGCCTGAGTTCTGCCTTCTCCTCACTCTCTGTTGGGTCTCTACTCAGTAAAGTGCACAAGCCCACATGAGCACTTTACTCACGCATCACCAAACAAACACTCAAGCGACAACAAACTGCTCGGTGAGTATATGGATGTCCATCCGGTTTAGTAACGTGGCAGAAGAGATGCGACTCATTAATCAGTTAGCCTGCACCTGAGTGAATGGGTGAATATGAATACAGGAAGTCTACACCCCTGGCTTGGTTCCTGTCTCAGCCAATCAGCTTGTGTGACTTTAGTGTCACATGACCAAATGTGACTCTCCTATGGGCGTGTACTTTGGAGAGAACTTTGGTGGTGTTGGATGATGGTGGATAATGTGCTATTAACACCTGCAAGAAGTGTCCTTTAAATCCTGCCACCTAACTTGACAAGAGTACAGTTACACTTTCCTGTTTAAGTTACTAACCCTAATTTAAACATGATGTTGGACTGGTTTAGACAGTTTATACTCTAAAGTGTATCATCTTAGCTTTCCTACACAAACCTAAAGTACAATTACTTTTTTTCTGCCTGTGCAATGTCCTGGCTAGGCAGTCAAACAAGCGTTTCAGCACATTTACATTACATTTAGTCATTTAGCAGACGCTTTTATCCAAAGCGACTTACATATGTGCGACTTACAATGTATACACATTTTACATTTACACTGATGGCACACTGCACATCAGGAGCAATTGGGGGTTCAGTGTCTTGCTCAAGGACACTTCGACAGGGAATCGAACTAGCAACCTTCTGATTACTAAACGACTTCTTTACCTCCTGTACCACTGCCGCCCAGCACTCCAGGCATATAATGAAAATAAAATACAGAGGTACACCATACAAGCCCAGAGGCAGACAACGATTCACTCAAATGAACTGAAAAGGTTCCCCTTTCTAGGAAAGAGGTAACCACTGGAGTGTGGTGGCTGAAATGCCCACCCAATGCTCCAGGCACTCTAGAAGAATGTGGTGGCCTACAGTGTGTAAGCTCTAACACCATTAGTGTTGCACAGTCAAACGCATCTACAGGCAGCAGCAAGACATTTGTGAGTTTGATTAATTCAGACTCAGTGCTGTGCTTTGCACGGAAACCAGACTGAAAAATATAAAACATATTGTTTTCGGTTAAAAAGGACAGGAGTTTCTGGAAGACAGCCTTTTCAAGTATCATGGAAAGGAATGCTCGAATGGAAATAGGTCTGTAGTTATTCAGATCGGTGCGGTCAAGATTGGGCTTTTGGATGACTGGTTGCGCAACTGCATGTTTAAGAAATGTGAGTACTTGGCCGGAAATAAGAGAGTTATTCATAATTCACAGAATGGAGGGACATACGCTGTCAAACACTTCTATTAGTACCCGGGGAGGAATAGGGCCAAGTGGGTATGTGGAATCTTTTAAATCAGAGAAAACTTTGCTTAAGTGAGAGAGGTGTAGAGTCAAAGTTATTAAAGGTAGCAGTGTGCGAGAAAGGCTCCACTGGGACATACTGTACATGAGCTCCGATGGCGGATACCTTATTGAAAAAGAAAATGAGAAAACTATCGCAGCTCAGTGAGGATATGTTACTGCTGTCACTGTCAGTGGGGTTGATTAAGGCGCTTAATGTGTTGAAGAGAACCCTTGGTTGGTGGTTGTGATTTGATACCAAGTTGATTTGATATCTTGCTCTAGCGGCCTTAACAGCCCTTTGGAAACCCGGATAGGGAATGCTTTAAAATGACTGATATCAAAGCCATATGATAAATCCAGATCAAGTGTGTGCCTACACTCATACGTCGGCCCAGAGACAGATTGTGTCAGATTAAAATCCTCAAAGTAATTGGTGAGGGCCATCACAAGAAGCTCGTTGGGACAGCAGATATGAATATTGAAATTCTCCAGAATTAAAATCCTATCCCATCCGGGTCATCCATGTGTATAGCCTGGCTGCGGTACCCCTGAACAGGTGGGTGTGCAACACTTCTTGGACGTTTGAAATCAGGGAACGTGTGAACTTCTCATGTACCATCTTATTTGCAGTAGTGCATGTTATTCACACTTAAAATCGCACTTTTTTGCCTTGAGATAAATCAAACAAGGCAGAACTAGAGAATTGTCGGAGACTTATGTTTCACGACAAAGCCAAACCCAGGTGCCATCATGGTACATCACACAGACCAGCGGTCAGTCCAGATTGTCAGAAGTCAGAAGTGAAAACCATATCAGTGTCCTGATTGGACAGTGAGATCTTTTCCCTGACCGTGGCACCAATCAAATCCCTGCTCCTGGCCCAACCTACCTGCCACCAGGGCGTCTTTGGGCCAGCGGCTGAACCAGTCCATGGTGCAGCCGGAGATGAGGGCGGGGAACTTCAGCGCTCTCGTGCGGAACTTCTCCCCCACTGGCGAGAAGCACAGAACCACGTGCAGGTTCTGGCGCACCCGGCCCATGAAGTACTCGTGAAGATTCTCGTTGGTGGGTGGTCGCCGTGGAAACTCCCGCTTCATGACTGGAATGAGGTCACTGAGGATTTCGTCGATCTCATCCCGAGCAAACAGGTTTGACACCTGGGTGAGTTCACAGGGAGAAAATCACCAGCCAGAAACAGGAGTGTTAGAAAAGGTTATATTTACATGTAGGTTAGCATTGAAAAACTAGATTAGGTGTTAGTGAGCAAGCTAAATACATCATCAAGTTCTTATTGACATTTAGGTGCATCTATAAATTATTAATACCGAATATATGACATTTCAGAGTGAATTAATACAGCGCACAATGCAATATGCATAACAATACAAAAATAAAGATTACTTATCAAGCATTAATTGAGTTCAGGTATGCAAACAGTGTTTCGTGTTAATAGTTTGTACATTGAAAATTCATTAAATCGAGAGACATTATAAGCAGGGTTGTTAGTCACTGCAGAAGGCCTGAGGGAAGAAATGGACTGAGTGTGAAATCCCTTAGCATCTGTGGGTGATGAAATGGCCTGCTGGGAAAACAGGACTGAGGATGCAACATTTAAGATCCCTCAGGGCAGAAACATGAGGTGTCGTGAGGTGCAATACTTCACATCTGCACAGCTTGTCACTTGTCACTAACATAACTCACTTCAAAACGGTGTGAGATCTGCATAGACAATGTCAAGTTTTAAGACTTCTCTTACATATGTTAGATATTGGTAGGTTTCACATGTCAGGCCATATCAATTGATCCCTACCTTTAGTCTCAGACACACCAGTTATCTCTTTTGTCTCAGCCACGACAAGTTGATCAAAGCCGGGCCTATTAGCATTTAGATGGCCATGGTCAGCTAGACCCTCCTGCCTGTCACTCACAACTCTAATATCTAGATAGACCCCATCCTGCCCCCCCTAACACGCCCCCCATCTTACACCTTGAACTAGAGCCCCAGACACACACATTTTCTGCTTTACACCTTTCCTCCTTTACACCTTTACACCTATCAAACTCCCCTCAAGTAGACCTATTGTCCACATTCTGTGAGATTTTTAAAACTCGCCTTACAGAAGTTGTATGCGGTTTTTGCCTTCATGATTGTTTGCAGGGTGGTGGTTTGAGATGTCTCTAATTGGTATAGAACAGTGTTACATCCAAACTGAAGAGAGTATCTTGCAATGTACTAACACATGATCTTGGTTCAGGCTGGCTACCAGGCTGTCAACACCAAGCAGAAGAGTTTCAGGTTGTTCTTGCCCACCCGGCATCACTTTTCTTATTTCCAGCTCTTATTTCCACCCAGGCTGAGAGGCGGACTGAGAAACTGACAGACCTCTTCCATAGCCCCTCTCTCCCTGTCCCAATTAGGCTTTTATCCGCTTCATTTAAGGCTCTACACAGCAGGAGAGCTCCATCTATTACACACAGGGCCCCTGAGGCTGCAGGACTTCTCCTCCAGCTGAGCAGATGTAAAACTGATACCAAGGCCATATAGGGAACCTCCCAATGTGTTGTGACAGGCCAACACACGGGAATCTCATTCGCAGACTCAATCATGACGTTTCTGACCTAGAGGAACCATAACAAAGATCGCCAATGTTTTTTTTCCAGCGTTTTTGGGTTGGTAGACACGCCAGATACCCAAATGAACGTGTAGAAGCACTAAAAAAGTGGAATTTTCATAATATGGCACCTTTAAAATAGTTGTTTTGGATAAAACTACCAAACAAATGAATTAAAGTAAGTGTAAAAGTAATCCATTATGTGCGTGTTGATTAATGACTGGAGCAGGTCTCTAAGCTCAGCGGGAATGCAAGCGTGCAGCTCCAGTGCCCTTTGCGGTTAAGACTTGCAGATTGGTCACACCTGCTTCACACCGCAGGAACCCACGCACTGAATTTCAATGCAATTCAGCAGAGACTCCAGGCCTGTGTGAGCTGTGTGAGGAGAGCGCTGACTGAGAGACAGAGAGGAGTCCCATGGGGCCCCCTCACCCCCCAAACCCCCTTAAACAGCCAGTTCTGTTATCTGCGCTCTGACAGAGGGAGATTTGGATTCCCCGTCTGTGACTTACCATCTGTCTCTGTGATATCCTGTCTCGCCTTCTCTCAACTTGGTAATTGCATTTAGAGCAAAGAACACCATTTGTTATGGTCAGAGGAAGATCAGACTTTTGGATTTTGACGGCTACGGCTAAAGACCAATTTATTGTCCAGGATTTGTCGCTCCCCAAAAAATGATGGAAAAGAGACAAATTTGTGTCTGCTAGAGCATCGCAGACCTTGTCACGTACACCAAACATTTGGTGCGGGCATGTTTGTCGCTCACGCAGGTTTTTGTTGCTCTCTCTGATTGGAGGAGAAGAGGTTTGATGAACATTTTGCATTGTTGATATGTATACAGCCACCGTGTTAATGTTTTTAGCATCCTATGTAGCTAGCAGTGCCATTTATAAAGTTCATATTTGATGAATTGTTGACTTACATAATCTGGGAGATATCATTTGCTGTTAATGACAGGATCACAAAGGGACAAAATGTGCCTTTCAGGAAAGGTGCGTGTCTTCCATGGTCAATACGACTCAACTTAGTTAACTAATGTTAATGTTGCTATAGAAATCTCAGGTTCTATTCTGAGCCAGTTTGTCTTCAGAGACGGACTATGAGAACCCACAGGTGCTGCAGCGTCACCAGGCACTCTTCATTTCTGTCGAGTACCACTTGTCGCCAGGACTATAAATTTGTCTTTACTGTGTTGAACACTTGTATAACACTAAAAAAACTCTACAACTCTAATACTTGTTAGAGCACTCCACCCTGTAGCATTTTTTTACAGTCCAGTTTCAACATGCTTAAGGGACAAAGCCAAATGGTGAGTCTGGAAGAACCAGGGTTTTGTACAACAGCAACAAGCTGGAGCTGGTGTGGTGATCTGGGCCTCACTGCCAGGATTTTGGTGAGAGGAGCAGAATAGGTTTGTGTGTGTGTGTGTGTGTGTGTGTGTGTGTGTGTGTGTGTGTGTGTGTGTGTGTGCGTTTGTGTGTGTGTGTGTGTGTGTCCTGCAGGGGGGTTCTAGGTTGAGGTTGGGCAGTGTGCAGTGATTGGCCAACCTCTCCCGATGATAGGACGTTGTTCATGTACTCCAGGAAGGACTCGTCTTTGATCTCGTTGTCGGTGAAGATGAAGCTGATGCCCCTGCCCTGCTGGCCTGCTGTGCGGTAAAGCCCCTTCAGGTCGTCCATCAGGTTAGACGTGTTGTAGGACCTGTGCAGGAGAGCAAACGGGGAGACATTTCCTACATTCAGGTCAGCTCAATTATGTTACATTCAATTCAGCTTCAATACAATCTGAAACCTTATTATTATGGTGGTATTACTGAGAACTGTAGAGAAAGTGAGACCTGAGTCTCCAAAAGTGAACACAGACTGATAGTTTATACTTGCATTTCCAATAACATTCATAGTCATTAGGCAGGCAGCTTCAGATGAACTAATGATTATTGCACTGCACAATTTATAAGATTAAATTAGGTAAACACTTGTTTCTGGCACAGAATACCCTAAAACAATAGAAAAGAGGATTAATTATGCCACAGCATGAACAAGTAAGCAGCGCTACTGTGTACAAAGATTTTGCAAGCACAGTGCATGCATCGCCTCAATCACCAGCATAATCACAACATTATGCTAATGTGTGGTTCAGCAGCTAAGAATAGTTCACAACTGACTGCTTCTCCCTGTGTGCACGATTTATGGGGATGTGTGTGTGTGTGAGAGTGTGTGTGTGTGTGTGTGTGTGTGTGTGTCTCTATTTGAGTGAGTGAGCAGAGAGAGACAGACAAAGACAAAGAGGGAGATGAAGACAGTCAGACAGAGATTGGTAGCCTCCATTGAGACTGAACTCCCATGCTGCCGTGTCTGAAGAGTATTGCCACGTATCCTCAGACTATGGCTACATCCACATTTCTACCAGGTAAGTCTGAAAATGCAGATTGAATGTAATGTTTTATGTTACGCCTCAGAAGTGTTTGTTGTTATTGTTCCTCTATGTTTGTTTTGGTGTCTCCAGCACAAAGTTTCACCAGCGTAATGGCAATAATACGTCATTGTTTCTGAAACTCTCGGTTTTCCCTGTCCACACTACAATGCAAACCAGCCGTTTTTTTTTGAGTCTCAGAGAGAAATAGTATAATTTTTCTGTGACAGAAAACGCTGTTTTTAGTGTGGATGGAAGGGCTAAACAGAGAAATGATGATGCATTTCCATTTCCAAATGCACTTGGGCTAGCGTGGGCAGATGGCCTCAACCAGTCTACTGGTAGTTGAGACAGGAACGGATCAGAGCCACACTGGACCTGTATTTGGTCCAGATCCGCTCCCGAGTCGGCTGCAGTCTGGCTCTGATCCACTGGAGCCGAACACATGGTCAGACGCAGGTCTCTTTGCTCTGAAATGGGATGTGCTATCATCCCATTAATGGGGCATAATGAGGAAGTGGAATGGACGACTTAGATATGAATGGAATAATATAATACCCTTCGTCTCTGTTCCAGCACAGCTTCTAAAATGAGGCACCATGACATTACCTGGAACATTGTTCACTGCTCTCTAACACAAAGGGATAGTTAGGTAGCACAGTTTAGTTAGCACAATGAAAATAGAAAAAAGATTCTGTTCTCCTTTCTGAAAGCTTTTATACGTGCCCATGGGATTCGACATATGAATTTAATCTGCAGAAAGGAGCAGAGTAGACTAGACTCCATTTGGCTTGGTTTTTCTAAAGGCCAAACAGACTGGAACAAAACAGCGACTAAAGGGATCCCCCCCCCTCCTGACATCATAAAACATAAGCACTTTCAAACAGCGTCTCCAGCTAATTATTTCAAACTAATGACTTTCTGACACACACACACAGACACACACACTCCCTCTCACTGTCTCTCACATATTCACAGACACTTGGACTGAGAGAGAGAGAGAGAGAGAGAGAGAGAGAGAGAGAGAGAGAGAGAGAGAGAGAGAGAGAGAGAGAGAGAGAGAGAGAGAGGGAGAGAGGGAGGAAGAGGGAACATCTCACTGACCGTGAAAGGGTAATCTGAAAGGTTTTGTATCCGGCCATGAAGGATGCCAGTCGGGTAAGACTCTGCTTCCCAGACCCCCCAACACCAACCAGCAGAGCATTGCCTCGCGGGGTGCGGACTATCCGAGACACCTGTGAAGACACACACGCGCACACACACACACACAAACACACACACATCAGCACCCCTGAAGTCTGAATACAGAATATTTCGATAATGATACCAGAGCACTCTTTGCCAGGGCCATGCCAGAGCACCCTTTTACAACCATTTTGTTCTCTGGGCATCACATCATTATCAATGCTTCTGAAGCCAACAGAAGGCATGCCTTAGACTCATTGATCCATCAAGCATAGAAAACAAGTATGCAAATTAACAATAAGACAAGGTCCATTATGAACACAGGAGAACCAGATCTTAATATCATATAATTACACTCATCTTAATGACGATAACTTAATATACAGAGGGGAAAATAAGTATTTGAACCCCTGCCGATTTTGCAAGTTTGCCCACTTGCAAAGAAATGCATGATCAATAATTGTAATGGTAGGTCTATTTTAACAGTGAGAGACAGAATATCAACAAAAACATCCAGAAAACTGCATTTTATAACAGTTATGAATTGATTTGCATTTGATCGCGGCAAATAAGTATTTGAACCCCTAGCAAAACATGACTTAGTATTTGTTGGCAAGCACAGACGTCAGACTGTTCTTCTAGTTGGTCACCAGGTTTACACACATCTCAGGAGGGATTTTGGTCCACTCCACTTTGCAGATCTTCTCCAAATCCTTAAGGTTGCGTTTTAAATGAGAGGGAATGAGGGAATGAGGTTCACGACCAATATTCCACGGTACATGGCCCCATCCATAGTCCCCTCGATGCAGTGGAATCGTCCTGTACCCTTGGCAGAGAAACAGCCCCAAAGCGTAATGTTTCCACCTCCATGTTTGACGGTGGGGATGGTGTTCTTGGAGTCATATTCAGCATCCTCCCCCTCCAAACGGGGCAAGTCGAGTTGATGCCAAAGAGCTTGATTTTGGTCTCTTCTGACCACATCACGTTCTCCCAATCCTCCTTAGAATCTCATTCCCTCATTCCCTCTCATTTAAAACGCAACCTTAAGGATTTGGAGAAGATCTGCAAAGTGGAGTGGACCAAAATCCCTCCTGAGATGTGTGTAAACCTGGTGACCAACTAGAAGAACAGTCTGACGTCTGTGCTTGCCAACAAATACTAAGTCATGTTTTGCTAGGGGTTCAAATACTTATTTGCCGCGATCAAATGCAAATCAATTCATAACTGTTATAAAATGCAGTTTTCTGGATGTTTTTGTTGATATTCTGTCTCTCACTGTTAAAATAGACCTACCATTACAATTATAGATCACGCATTTCTTTGCAAGTGGCCAAACTTGCGAAATCGGCAGGGGCTCAAATACTTATTTTCCCCACTGCAGAATTGTAATGTAATGTATTACAACACTGTAGACACCGACCCTCACACACAAACACACACATTGTAACATGTGAACATTTCCCTCTGTGCAACAAGGAAGACCCTATTAGGACACCATGGGTAGAAACATTCTTTACATTTCAGATAAGGTTGCTCGGTTACATAACCATGGACAAGGAAGGCCCTCTTTATACATAGCAGTCCATGTTGAATTATTAAATACAGCCATGAGACATGGCCAGCACCACAGGAAGTGGAAGCTTCTGGAACCTCCTGCTGCTCTTCACAGCAGTCTGAGAGCCCCTGGAAATATGCTGTTTGGCATTTGATCACTTTTTTTAAGTATGCTTCCTCAGAAAGTGAGGGTTAGGGCCCCTCTCTGACATAATTAGCGCGAGACACGAACATCCGATCAGCCACTTAGAGCATGTCAACACCAGCCTTCTACTGTGCCATTCGTCTGCCATTAGTAATCACTTCCAGTTGTGTGTGTTAATCCCATACACACACACACACACACACACACACACACACAGTGTAATATGTGGATGTTCCGTCTATTAGGACACCGTGGGTAGGAACATTCTTTACATTTCAAATAAGGTTGCTCGGTTACGTAACCATGGATGACAGAGCTACAGTATATGAAAAATGTATTGGGAAATTAGTAGCCTACAATCTTTTGTTGTGATACCATTACATATGAGTCACTTTAGAGATGTATTTTGAACACAGGTTTCCCCCCGGAAAGACAGCTTATTAAATGCATGCATGCATGTATGCTAACCCCAGGAAACTAGCCTACAGTTTCCCCAAAGAGTTCCAGACGTTTCCGCACACAATCCTTACAGTAGGTATTATGTCATACACATCTGATAGATCATGTGAACATTATAAAATGTAAAGTCACGTGATGATAATAAAACATCTTAATAAAAAACAAACTGTTGAAAATGGTCCATAGTAGTGGCGGATTTCAGCCACTAGCCAGCCCTCACGAGCCGCAACGGTTGTAAACATAGAATTACATAGGATTGGATCTCACTAAACTAATAAATACCAAAATGATTGAGTGTGGACCATCTTACCATCTTCACAAATTAAAAATGTTATTATTTTTGCTAAAGTATTTGTGCTTAAATGTACAGGGTGTAGTTTTTAGTGGCATCTAGTAGTGTGATCGCTGAATTGCCACCAGTTGAATACATTTCCCCTTACAAGCGTGTGTCAATGCCTAGGGTGGTTGTCAACTGCCATAACAACGCGAAAAACCAGTCTCGAGCCAGTGTTTCGTTTTGTCCTTTCTCTAGAAACCTGGCCGTGCAACATGACGGATGCCACAAAAAACTACTCACTGTATCTTTGAATATCCCATATTTTCTCATAACTTCCCATGATTGTGTGCATATACAAAATTACCAAATATGGATCCTAGTATTCAAATAGATATGCTGCAAATGGTTATCCGAATACTCAATTATCCGTGCACACCCCTACCCCATACACATTAGCTTCAATTTTACTATCAATTTGTTGCCTTTCCAGTATGCCTACAAAGTCTATGTTTCAAGAGTGTACATACACTTTCATTTTTTCAGTGCAATTCAGGTTACAGTATAAAAACTGAAATATGTTAGTCTTGACACCTGGGTACATTTCCTTATCCCAATGGAATCTCTCCATCTTGTAGTTACCGGTGCCTGTGACTGAATGCCCTCTAGCTGGGCTCAGAGTCTCTCTCCCCTGTGTGACGTGTTAACAAGTGTGTACCTTGATGAGGTGGGTCATGGCGTCTCTGAAGAACACCATGTCCATGCCGGCTCCGCGGATGGTCTCGTTGTACTGCAGCAGGAACATGTTAAGCCGCTCCATCAGGCTCTCGAAGGACACGATGGGCTCATACACCTTTGGCATGTCAAAGTCTGCGTCCTCCGGCTCCTCTCCTGACAAGATGACAGGAGGACAGGGTGTGTAAACGTTTGTGTGTTTGTGTGTTTTTGTTGTTGTAGCTGTTTGTGTAGATGAGGTGAAACACCCACACACACAGCTACAAGAACAAAACGGAACCATAGAGACATCTGAAAGAGCACAGGCTCTCTGGACTCCATCAGTGACTCTCTGTATAAGCCATTTTAAAGAGGTAGCCTACAGGCTTAGCCCTAAGGCTAGTCCTGATGCCTACAGTCTAACAAGAAATGATTTGCTTGATGATGGTGCTATTACAAGTCTTTCTAATCATTATTCTATTTACCATTCAAGTCAAGTAAAGGCTAAATACTAAGCAGTGTTATGTTTTTTCAGCTGTAGCCACCCACTGACTAATATGTAGTGAGACCTGACCTTACAGTATAATTAACCAATCTTTTATCACAGCCAAACCGGCCACAAACTTGACACTGTGCAGTAAGTGTCGTTGCAGGAGTGAAGTGAGAATATACTGAGATGCCAGACATATTTCCTTGCATGTTTTGGAGGCAGCTTCTCCACCCTAGGCCTACAAATGAGAGCAAATCTCTCGCTCGGACCAGCCAGGAAGTCTACTGTTCCAGAGGGACCCCTGCAACACATGCAGAACATCCCCGCCCCACACACACACACACACACACTCTTTCATTACACTCCCCCTTCATTAGCTCAATCAGGTGTGACAGCTAATCAGGTAATCAGAGCTGGCACTGATGAGCTCTGTCAGGTATGAACAGCACTGATGGATGAGGAAGAGGGGAAATGAGGAACATGTGCCGCTAGGGTCCCCCACAGGGGCTGCATGGAGGAATCCTAGTGATTAATGAATATGGGCTTACAGCTGGAAGAACCTTCACTGGAAGCCTGGGCTTAATATCAAACCGATGTTATACCACAGGCAAGGGAAATGTTTCTGATTTCATTCCTTTCTGATTCAAGTGTTCATTTAATCTGATCATTAGGAGAGCATATGGTCTACATTAGTACTTGGTAACCATGACATCAATAGAAATATCACTTTATATATAAGTTATATTTGCTCTACAACTATCCTAAATGAAAGTCTGTGACCAAGACCAAACACATTTCAACACTTCAAGTATTGGTACCATGGTATAACACCCTTCCAAGGTATGGCAGTGTCCAAAATGATGGAGCTCATCAATTACTGCTGCTCTATGCAGTACAAAGACCATACATTTATTCCTTTTTCAGAAGGATTAAAATGCTGCATTTCAAAATGTTCCCATGGCACATAAATGCTGACTTATGGTGTAGAAACAGTTAAAAATGATTCACCAATGTATTCATATGTATTCATATGAATAAATGTGGAAATGAATAGTAATAAATGGTTAATAGACATGTGGGTAATGTAAGTAGTTACCCGAGAAAGTACAAAGCACAAGCTGTATTGAATATTTTAAGCCAGTGTTAGTCCTCCTAGTCTCCCACACCTGACTTCATATCCACTGTGTGACCTCTTTACCTCTGTGTTTACCTGTGGCTTCAGGAGCATCCCTGAGGAAGTCCACGAAGTAGGCGTCGACCCCGCAGTCCACACAAGCTCGCTCCGCCTCCCCGAGCGCCTCCTCCACGAGCCGTGCCAGCATGTCATCAAACCACGACACATCCTCGGGCGACGTGAAGCGGTCGGCGATAACACGCTTACACTCGTGCTTCCACAGCCGCAGAAGTACCTGCCGCGCACACAAACACACATACACACACACATATGAACACACAAAGACACACAAACACACACACACATATTGACACACAGACACACAAACACATGCACTCGCACAGGCACACACAGAGAGATGCAAACTACTGATCACTCAGGATGCATAACCTCCCACACACACACAGGAGCCTGGGTCTCCATCATGCAGTCATGTTCTGGATCAGACAGCGACCTACTATTGACTCAAGGCTGAGTGGAGTCCTTGGGAGCACTAGTTCAACACCACACACACACACACAAAGACACAAAGACACAAAGACACACAAAGACACACACACACACACACACACACACACACACACACGACTCTCCCTTGGCTTTGATGTGAGGGGCGTCCACGGTGTTTACCAAGGGATTAGAATGACAGCCACCAGGACCTGTTCTCCTGTTCACTGTTGGAGTTTATATATTCCTCTCTGTATGTTCACACTGCCATGGAAACCCATGTGCCACCTGACCTGACAGGAGCCCAACACTGGAATAGATCTAGGGGGGAAGTTTCCTCCACCGTCTCCTTGTGCTTGTGCTTCAGAATCAGAATCAGGTTTTATTGGCCAAGTAAGTTTGCACAAACAAGGAATTTGACTTGGTAAAGTGACTCTCAGTGTGCTTACACAAAATATACAACACAATACAATACAATACAATACAATACAATACAATACAATACAATACAATACAAACAAACAAACAGTGCAACAGTGCAATGGACTAAGGAGTTTAAAAAAGTATGTACAAGGCGGAATGGCTATATACAGTAGCTGTGAAATGTTGCGCAACAGTAGTGCAAAGAAGAAGTGGAGAGTGCGAGAAGTGCAGGGATAAATATATAAATATAAATATATATGCTACAGTGGGTTAGTTGTTCAGTATTGAGACGGCGAGGGGGAAGAAACTGTTTTTGTGTCTGGAGGTTTTGGCGAACAGCGGGTCTAGGCCTTGGGCTCCTGGGCTCTGTATGGCGCTTTGAAACAATGTCTATCATGATTAACAGCGCTTTATAAAGGAATAACATTGAATTGAATTATACAATGCCTTGCAAAAATATCCATCCCCCCTGCAAGTCATAATTTTCTGGTTTACAAAAGGCCTTGGGCTTTGTAAAGTGCCTTTCGGCAATGTCTGTTGTTAATGGCGCTGTATCCATGAACTGAATTGAAATGAATTAGATCCACCCCAGGATGGGCAGCGATGTGTCATCACGATGTCCCTGAAAGTGTGCAGCCTACAGCAGGGCTTCTGTTTGTCCTTGTTCTTGGTTTGTAGCAGCATCAAAGGGCCGTGGCCACTCGCTGTCAGCTGCGTCTCCCTTTTCACTGTGTAGCTGCTTGCCACATTCATTCATGCTGCATGTGTGTGTGTGTGTGTGTGTGTGTGTGTGTGTGTGTGTGAGTGTGTGTGTGTGTGTGTGTGTGTGTGTGTGTGTGTGTGTGTGTGTGCTTCACTGCCTTTAGTGAGGCTAATTAATGTCACTGTTCATTACTGAAAATATGCCCAGATGACATTGTGCCTGTTTTCAGCCCAGCTGTCCAGTCTCTCTCTGCTTGGCAATTACAAAGACTTGGGCTCACCAGGAATGTACACATATTACAGATACTACACCACAGATACACACACACGCCCACACCCACAGAACACAGACACAGACACAGACACAGACACAGACAGACAGACACAGACACACACACACACACACACACACACACACACACACACACAGACACAGACACACACAGACACACACACACACACCTCTGGGGTGCTGATGACCTCAGTGGTGGTGTTGAGCATGCCCTGCCAGATGCGCGACAGGTCCCTGAGGTTGAAGATGTAGTGGAAGTTGGCAGGAGTGGGCAGCATCTTCAGCTTGGTCTGCTGCCAGAGGCGGCGCGTCAGCGGCACCAGGTGCTCCACCATCTCACACACGTCCCTTACGAAGCCCCGGCCAGAGCAGTAGTGGCCCAAGCCAATCACACCTGTCGAGGTGGTGGGTGCGGTGGGGGGGATGAGGGTAGAGGGTTAGATGGGAATAGGGAAAAGACACACATGCACACACACACAGAGCCACACACACATATACACTCACACACATACATTCACACATGCACTCACTCACGTACTGTTCTGCTCTTGTCACATGCATGCATCATATGTTTACTATGTTACACTCTCTATTTATACTCTATTTATACAAAATTATACAAAACTCCAAAGAATTATGCAAAATTATACAAAACTGCCAATAAAGCTCACTGAATTAAATTAAATTAAAGTCGACTCAAGAAGAGAACACAAGCAGAACATGGCACAAACACATACACATGCAGACACACCTACACAAACACACACACACAGGCAAACACACACACACACACACACACACACACACACACACAGACACACATGCAAACACACCTATTTACACATTCATACATATTTTATCTATTCAGAAGAAGATAAGAAAGAGAGAACTTAAATTGAACTTAAAGAGACCAAAGGGACATGTTCAGAGAGAGAGAGAGAGAGAGAGAGAGAGAGAGAGAGAGAGAGCGAGAGAGAGAGAGGGGCACATAGAATGGGACAGGTTTAGAGAGAGATAGAAGAAAGACAGACACACAAAGACATGGGCTCAGGGAGAGAGACTAAGAAACACAGAGAGCGAGACATGAGAGCCAGATAGAGAAAGACACAAAGACACAGGTTCAGTGGGAGAGATGAAGAGACAAGAGAGAGAGAACAAGCAGGAGAGCGTGTGAAGACTAACACAGACCTGAGGAAAGATTAAATAGCTGTTTAACGATAAGAGACTTAAATCCATAATAATGACTTTAACTTGGGGCGCGGCTAAGACGACCTCGTGTCAGATGGTTACCACGGCAATGCTATTATCTCACGCTAGAGTCACATCAGGTACTGGCTAATAACACAATCTGCGCTGACACCCTGGTTCAATCTCCTCAGTAAAAAGACATACTTATCCAAGGCTTTCACACTTTCCTCAATAAAATGCCAAAAGCCTTCCACGGCTGCTCCAATTATCTTTCCAACCATTCTCAAACAAAGGAGCATGAAGCCATGGTCAAGTCAAAGGTAATTAGCATACAGTTTAGAGATCTGTCTTTTAAAACCTTAAATTATAAGATTCAATTACTATCACAAAGCCTATGAATTTGACACCTAAAAGAATATATTTCTGGACCCCTCATAGCATATATCTCTGACTATTGCTTAGCATCACAATTGCAACCAAGTACACCAAGTAAATGAACACCATTTGCACACATCATGTCATGTCTGGGAGCAGTGGAACCTGAGGAGGTCAGGTTAAGACATCAGCTGTAAATACTGTGAAATAGCCTGGTTGGAACGGCCATGGCTCTACACAGCAGCTCATTCTGGGGCACGTTTGACCCAGATCCAGTGAGGATCGAGCGGATCAGTGAGAGCTTGCGGATCGGTTCCATCCCCAGAGACAGCTACTCTCAGTCTCCTCATGGCTTCTGGGTCCTTACTCTAAAAACTCCAAACAGGCAGGCCACAGGACTGATGGATGGATCACGCCTCCTAACACTTGCATTTATTTGTTACATAAAACCTTGCAATTGTTCCTGGAAGCGTAATGTGAGGAGTGTATCTGCATTTGTGTGTGTGTGTGTGTGTGTGTGTGTGTGTGTGTGTGTGTCAGTTTTCCTATGGTTATTCAGGAAGTCCACAAAGCCACAGAATATGGGACACTGACTGACCGAAGATCTTGTCGATGGAGGTGTTGGACGGCAGGGTGCAGTTGAAGATGGAAAACTGCCTCTTTAGGCGCTGTGGGACGTCATTGCGGCCGCCTCCAGGGTGGATCATGGCCGCCAGGAACTGGATGTCCACGATGTTGGTGAACTCGCCCGGCTTCTCCAGGTTGTAGAAGCCGTTCTGCTCCATCAGCTGACGCACAATCTCATTGGTGACCTGTGGTTGTTATGCAGACACAGACACAGACACACAGAAACACACACACACACACACACACACACACACACACACACACACACACACACACACACACAGACACACACACAGACACACACACACATAATAAGCACCAAAGGATGAATCTAGGCCCATGCATGAGGAAGTCTCCTTATAGATCTTTTATAGTAACAGAACAGGCATCTCCATTCTATGGGATTCTAGTGCCTGAGAGAGATCCAGCAGACTTGAAATACTGTCTGTTCTATCAAAATGAAATGGGTACGATAGGAAATGTTCCTATGCTCAAACCTATCTGAATCTGATACTTGGTCTATTGGAAAACACACACACACACACATACACACACACACACACACATAGGAGAGAGATTCAGTTTAAAGTAAAGCTGTCACAAAGTAAAGTTGTATTAATGGGTGTCATCATAACCATACTTTGCAGGAACTTTACCTCCATGGAGACCACACAGGAAACTCTTTGAAAAAGAGGACACCATGGCCGAGAGAGGAAACCGTAGTGTGTGATATATTCTCATGTTTCTTTAACATGCTGCATCAAAGCCAGCCATCACACACTACTCCCAACCCACATGTGTGGCGGTCTGTCTTTAATAATGGATCAAATACCATCAGTTTGACAGGACAGGCATGAAGCTGTTGTTGGATCTTCTTCCGAATCCAACCGTTGAAGCAACATTTTGTTGCTTTATCATTTATTTTTCTGGTATTACTTAAAAAAACGGTGTCATGAGATACATTTTGAACATGTTATGATAGAGTTGTTCTGTATGGTTTAGCTTTGTGGGGGTGGGAGTGTCTCGTTCGAGCACCCGTTTGATATGCTCTGTTATGTATAATGTGTGTGTTACATAACATAAAATGTTGCATATGTTGTTGCAAGTGTAAAGTGAGGAGCATTTCTGTCTATGTGTGTGTGTGTGTGTGTGTGTGTGTGTGTGTGTGTGTGTGTGTGTGTGTGTGGGAGTGTGTGTGTGTATGTGTGTGTGTGTGTGTTGTGCACTCACCTGATCCCCCCACTCATTGATGACAGGCATGTTGATGTCATCCACAAAAATGGACATCTTCTTCCCTGCTGGAGGCCCGTAAGTGGTGCCCATCCGCTTATCCACATAGCTCTCCAAAGTCCTCTACAATCACACAAAGGTCAGCGTCACAACAGGTTGTGTTTAAGGCTCATCTAAAGTGTGCGTGTGTGTGTGTGTGTGTGTGTGCATACGCATAATTGTTTGTGAGTGGGGCGGTGCTGATTGTGCATGTGTGCAAGTATGTATGTGTCCACGTGAATGCTTTTATAAAAGAAAAGCCATTTTACCAATCTCAGAACCATTTCATTTCCATTCAATACCTAATGATAGTCGTTCTAGTTCATCACTTCAGAGATGCACTTTTGTAAAGAACCTCGGAGAGAGGGGGAGAGAATGCAGAAGGAGAGAGAGAGAGAAATAGAGAGGCACTTTGGTGTTTACCTGGAACATAAGTGGGGTGGTAGCTGAGGAGAAGTTGACACTTTTGGCCGTGTGTGTCTCGGGGTCGTACTTTGACGTGTACGCTTTGATGATGACCGTCTTGGCGGTGCCCTGCTCACCAATGAGAAGTACAGCCTGGGGAGAGGGAAACGCAGGGGCGGGGCACATCTTATTGGCTTAGCCAGCACAGAGTAAGGTCAGGCAGCCAATCAGCCAGGGACCTGAACTACACCAGCTGATGGTCACACCAGTCATAGCTTAATCTTGTAAACACTACTTTTACTTTAAGACATCGACACAACAGCTCCACTTACTCTGTTCATTTTCAACTGTGTGTTGGAACTGTTGATGTCTAAGACAAGAGGATATGACTGTATATGTTGACCGTATTGTCATTATAGCTGGTACTCACTTTTCCCTGTTTGGCAATGGTCTGGATGAGGAAGTCTGTGCGAATATTGTCCACGTTGGGCACCAAGATGGAGCCGTATTCTGGCGTGCTGTCGATAGGGTAGATGTACTCCTCCACACATGTGTTCCAGTGCACCCACTGACCTGAGTTCAGACCACACACACACACACACACACACACACACACACACACACACACACACACACAACCATAGACAACACATAAGAACCAAAATAAAATGAACCTCCAACGGAATACTAACTGCATGATAAGGATAATATATAGAAAATTATACATATAATATATTCTTTTATATATTCTTATCTATTATAAATAGATATATTTAAACACACACACATATGTATATATATAAATAAAGTAGAAAACAGTATCAGTAAAAACAATTATATTCCAGTCACATATCACAAACGGTTTGGACATGCATATAAAAAAGGACATTGGCATTCTTATCATGTCTGCTTGTACTACTCCTTTGATGCACCCTCATTATCACGGATAATTTCCACCTGTTGTCGTGTCAACACTAAATCAAATGCTTCCATTAAAATTTCCATTTCATTTTCATTTGATCAGATGTGGAGCCGCTTTAGGTGGTTTGTGAGAGAGCATCAGGTGGTTATGAGAGAGATAAAGAAAATAGAGTTAGGAAGCTCAGGTGAAACTATAGATGTGTGTGTGTGTGTGTGTGTGTGTGTGTGTGTTTGAGTGTGTGTGTGTGGGGGGGGGGGTGTGTGCGAGTGACTCACCATCTGCAGCCACGTGGAAATCAAACATGGTGTCCTCACTGTGGGACGGGATGTCCGGCAGGTCCAGGTGGACGCTGTCATGGCAACGGAGCCAGTGCTCCATCTTCCTTCGATCGTCGAGCTCTAGCAGAGCCCCGACGCTCCACATGAGCGAGAACACGTACAGACGCTCCAAGTGTTTCTGAGACACCTCACTACCCTGCTCCTACAAACACACATACACATTAAATACAATATACAACAGACAAAATACACACACACACACACACACACACACACACACACACACACACACACACACACACACACACACACACACACACACACACACACACACAAACACACACACACACACACACACACACACACACACACACACATACACATTCCTCTAAATACAACACATACACACACACACACACACATACACACACGCAATACACACAATAAACAGATATACAAAGACATACAAAAATAACATAGACCTGAGGGGCAAAAAACATGTCTGTACATGTAGTTTTTCTGTGCATAGGATTGTGTCTGTATATATATATATATATATATGTGTGTGTCTGTGTGTATGTGTGTGTGTGTGTGTGTGCGTCTGTGTGCATGTGCATGTGTGTTTGTGTGTCCATCTTTGTGTGTCCATCTTATAGTGCAGAGCCTGTGTATTATATATATATATATATATATATATATATATATATATATATACTGTGTGTGTGTGTGTGTGTGTGTGTGTGTGTGTGTGTGTGTGTATATATATATACTGTGTGTGTGTGTGTGTGTGTGTGTGTGTGTGTGTGTGTGTGTGTGTGTGTGTGTGTGTGCGTGCGTCCATGTGTGTGTGAGTGTGTTTGTGTCATTTGTGTGTGTGTACCTTGGGTGGTATAAGGCCCTGCAGCATGTTGATGCTCTGCATGATAATGAAGGCCTCCAGCATGTCCATCTTGTACTGCAGAGCCTGCGTGGAGTAGCGGTAGAGCTCCACGAACGAGCTGGAGAACAGATCCCTGAGCACCTCAGCCTCCTGGGCAGAGCGACGCTTCAGCCAGCCCTGACCAGATGAGCAAACACACACTTTACACTCCCACACATACATGTAGACTTCACATCAACACATACACATTACATATACACACACACACACACATAAACACACACACACACACACACACACACACATACACATACACAGACATACATACAACACACACACACATATTGTGAGCCCAACATAAACCCTCACCTCCAGAATGGGGTCCCAGCTGAGCACTGAGGAGCTCATGAACACCATGCCGTTTCGGGAGACGGTGGCGGGGGAGGCGTTGTCGATGTTGTGTGGCTCAAACACAACCTTGCAGTTGGTCGCCATGGGGATCCGGTCACCGTTGGCCAGCGTCAGTGTCCGATTGTCGTCCAGAACCGAGTTCAGGTTCTCTATCCAGATGGCGTCTACAGGCCCGTCCAGGACAATCCAGATGTGCTCACCTGCAGAGAGGGGGAAATTGATGGTAGGAAAAGTGGAAGTGAAAGGAGGCATTGATAGCATTGAATATTTTATGAATATAAGGGAAGACATTCACAGAGAGAATATATATCTTATTCAGAGGGCCTGACATAGTGCAGGGGTGAACATCTGGTCGAATTGAATATTAATTTAATCATGTGGAATAAACGCTCTTGTGCTAACTAGACAATAATGCATTTTTTAAGATCCAGAACACTCCATCCCCTTCCTCCCCTTGGCCTGCCCCAGCCCAAGGTTCGGCAGTGAGAGAGGTGCTGAGACGGGACATTAGAGTTGCTGGTGGCTGACTTCCAGCCGGTAGGCTACTTTAGAAAGGATAGCCTAATTCAAACAAAGTACATGTCAGACATTTCATTACTTCTACTACTAAATAGAACAAAAAAAGTTTAAGATCTTAACCAGGCTACATTTTGTTCGCTGCATTGTGTGTCAGAAAGCTAGTGGTTAGCTGATGTTCATGTAACCTCTTCCTGTTCCGATTGCAAGCTTGATTAAATGATTTGAGTGAGGTGGGCATATTCTTTGAGATTCATCATGGCCCAGGGTCTTTTCTGCCTTTTCTTCTGGCCTCAGAAGAAACTCTTTACATCATAGTTAATGTTACAGTGGGGAGTGTCTGCTTGAAAGGTGTTATGGTAAAATAAAATTGTCTGGTCTACATTTGTGTTCTCCCATGACCATTTTTATGTGTTCTCCCTGGCAGCAGTACTGCAGGTGCTACCTTTTACATCCCCTCAGACATTTCTCTTGAAAAACACTTATGTTACTCCAACCCCCACCCCAAACCATGGGGAGCAGAGCTTTCAGCCGCTCTGCTCCCAAACTCTGGAACTCACTCCCACCTGACATCCGAAACATTGACTCCCTCCCTCAGTTCAAATCCTCTCTCAAAACCCACCTTTTCAGGATTGCTTTCTCACTGTAGTTGCCATGCTGTTTTTACTTGCACTTTTAATTTTAATTGTTTTGTTATTTGTTTGCTCCTGTTTTAAATTGTAAAGCGTCCTTGAGTGACATGAAAGGCGCTGTGAAATAAAATGTATTATTATTAAACCCACCGCACCCCACCCACCCCATACTGCCATTTCAGCTTTGCTCTTTTACTATTAAGGCATTTCTCTGGCTGTCTCTCTTTCCCCCTCCCTCTCTCTCACACTCACACACACACAGAGGTGTCTCTGTCCTCAGTATGTCTATTATACTCAGTCTTTCCCCCTCAACTCTCTATTCCTTCAGTCTCGTCCTCTCTCTCTCTCTCTGTCTCTCACACACGCACACACCTTTTTTAGCTCTCAGTGTTTTCCTCCACAGTGTCGAGAAGATCCCGTCTGTCCAGTCGTTGGTAGCCACGTCCAGCCGGCCAAACATCTGAGGAGCAGTGATCGCTTTGGGGTTCATCCGCATCTCCCTGTGAGGCTGGCCACAGTCTGCGATCACATACACACACACACACACACACACACACACACACACACACACACACACACACACATCATCATCATCATCATAATCATCACACACAGATCAGATACACAAAAAAATGTGCAATATGTAGGAGTAATTGAAACATCAAGGACAAGATTAGATAGAGCAGATAATGTTGATATCTAAAATAACTGTTTCAATAATTACATAAACTCTTAGGCTAGCACTGTTAACCAGCTCTGGGATTGGACAGCAGTGTTAATGGGATGAGTTCAGGGATTGGACAGTGTTGTTAATGGGATGAGTTCTGGGATTGGACCGGAATGTTAATGAGACGAGCTCTGGGATTGGACAGCAGTGTTAATGGGATGAGTTCTGGGAATGGAGAGCAGTGTTAATGAGATGAGCTCTGGGATTGGATGGCTAAAACGTGACTAACCACTCATAGCCCTCATAAGGGTGTGGATGCAGGTGGTCTTTCCAGCTCCGCTGGGTCCTAGTGCCATCATGCCGTGTCGGACCAGCTGAGTCTCAAATAGCTGGATCACCTTCAGCTTCCATGGAGGATGGCTGATAAGACCAGCTTCAGCAACCTGTTGGAAAGACCAGCACACAGGGAGTTAGTCAGGAGACCAGCTTCAGACACCTGTAGAAAAGACCTGTTCTAAAATAGTTCCTTAAAAGACAAGCTTCAGACACTTCCAGGGTACAGAGATTCTAGTTATTGGACTGGCTTTAGCTATCTACAGGGATCGCTCTTAGCATCTTGGATACCCCCTTAGCATGCCAGAGCATGTACACATCCTAAATAAAGTAAAAGTGCATGTGCCACTAAGCTGATTACTGTGATAATCCAGCCATGTCCTAAATTCTTTTTATGGTACCTAAAATTCTAGAAAGAACTTTTTTCCAGAAGGTTCTAACCTGTTTATCGATTGCCGCCTCCAGGTCTGGGTAGCCTGCTTTATCCAGCTGAATTCCAGGGAACAAGTCCTCTATCAGGCTCAAGAACAGAGGCTCGTCCTCATCAATCTGCCACACAAACACAGACACGCACAATGTGGCCTCAGAGACAATACCACAATAATCCTCAATCAAACACAGAACCAGACAGATAAAACAAAAAGAGACACATAGCCACTAAGGGCACTGAAAGTATAGTCCTCAGTCTCTCTCTCTTTCACACATACACACACACACACACACACACACACACACACACACACACACACACACACACACACACACACACACACACAGCTCAGTGACCTTGCAACTGTAGTCCTAAATCTCCCTTTATGGAACCCTCTCTCCTTGTCTCTCTCTCTCTCTCTCTCTCACACACACAGACCTCAATAACATTGCAACTATCATTCTAAATCTTCCCCTCTCACACACACACAAAAAATGAACTAGGTGACATTTGAATTGATAGTTGCAATTATGAGCTCACCAATCACCAACTGAACACACACACACACACACACACACACACACACACACACACACACACACACACACACACACACACACACACACACACAGCCCTCAAAGCACCGAAGAGACAAGGACCACTCAGTGACTTTGTAGTTTACAGGTAAAACACAGGCACAGCCAACTCAAGGCTACACACAAAGACCACAGAGTCATATAGTACCCAAAAGCCCCAGCAGAGTGTTCTTTAAACGGAACAATGACTTGAGATGCCCCCTGTTCCTGTGAGTGGATGACAGGGGAGAGGCGGGTCGGTGCGGTTCGGTACAGTCCGCTGGACTCACCAGTTTGGACAGGTTCATGTCCCTTAGGACCCTCATGACAATGGTGGACTCTGTGTCGTTAGGATTGGCTCGCTTGGCTGCTCCCAGGGTACGCAAAACAGACAGGATGTTCCTCAGGCCAAAGTCATAATGTACCTGTGTATATACACACACATGAACAACAGACACACACACACACACACACACACACACACACATGGACACGGACACACACACAGAGAGTTTACAATACATCACGGCAGAGGTGAAATCTATTTGAGTGCACACTTCAGAGACTTCTCCGTCTCCCTGGAGACCACAGAAGCATGTTTCATTGCTGAAATTGAGCTCCTCACACAGAGGCTCTCTCACTTGGCAAGTCTGTCTCTGATTGATTGGTCAGATTGATCTCCTTTCGCCTTTTGTTCCTGACCTTTGTGTTAACAGGTGCCAATATCATATTTAACTTCCCAATCCAAACTGACATCACAAGGGCGGTGTGTGTGTGTGTGTGTTTTCCTCTGTGAGCGCACCTGTTTGGAAAGTTGCTCCTCACACAGCTTGTAGAGAGTGAAGAATTTGCGGGCCAGCTCAATGTTGTCGATGAAGCCACAGCTGGCCAGCTTGACGCGGATAATGATCTGCCGGTCCGGGACCATCATGGCCACCGAGCGGAAGTTGATCTTCAGGTTCTCGGGGAGTTCCTGACGTCCGGCGTAACCTGGGTTCTACAGTCAGGGACATCAGAGTGAGATGAGAACGTCATAATTCACCATTTAGTGAAGTTCAGTACAGAGTAATCAGAGCTTTACACATAGAGAAAGAGGTACCCTGTCCACAGTTAACACCAGGTCTTGTGTGGTGGTACACCTGCTACTACTCCAAATATCAAATATTGCTGTTAATTGTCCATTAATTGCCTCTTTTCATTGATATAGAAATAGAAATAGTAAAGCCTTTATTGTCATTGTATTCGCATACAACGGAATTTGGAGTGCATACATTTGGAGTGCATACATTTGGAGTGCATACATTTGGAGTGCATACATTTGGAGTGCATACATTTGGAGTGCATAGATAACCATTTCATTGCATAGATTCAGTCAGTTGGCAGACGCTTTTACCCAAAGCGATGTATGCCATAGTGACGCTCTAAAACATTATGCACCGTCCACAGCAGGCTAAGGCTGACTAAAACACATTATGCCTATTTTGCATAAAGGGGCCTGAGGCTTGTGCTGTTTGGAATACATTTCTGTGGTGGAAAAATTATAATTCAGATCAAATTTCTGCAGTTGCTAAAAAAGGTGAGTTTATCCACAAACATAATAACTTTTGAAATCACCCCATTTGCGTTCCATTAGCCCGACACATATTTGTTTAACGTCTGATGACTGTGAACATTTCGTTTTTTTCCGGAGGAGGAACGGCAGTGTGCGATTAACCCAGAGGGGAAGAGGTGCTCACCATAGTGAGGAAGATGCCAAACTCAGGGTTCATCTCCACGTTGTCACCGTCGGTAAACAGGAAGTTCTTGCGGCGCTCCTTCTTGCAGGTGAGCACGATGGCGATCTGCTGCGCTGCCACAGACAGGACTGGCAGGTCGATGCGGTTAAACTCATCAAAACAGCCCCAGGAACCCGACTGGGCCAAACCTGGGAAACAGGAGAGGGACATTTAGCCATTTATATCTATTCCTTCAGCAGATGTTCTAATCCAAAGATATCCACAGGCAGACTATTTATCAGCACCCACTGCGGGCCATGGGAGACAGGCAAAGTCAATTCTGCGAACTACTCGATTCTGATTGATCTATCTTAAACCCTCAACACCTTTAAAGCAGCAATAAGGAGTTCTGTTCCACAACTAGCAAGCTAACTACCTAAAAGGCATGCAAAAACCTTGCAAACACCACCGATAGCCAAGTTGACACTGATAGAAGCTTGCCAACACACTAACTGTTTTCTTTTGGCAGTATAGCTGGCAATGTCATGCTGTGACAGCTTTTCTTCCATTTTTGCAGGGTGTTCCAGCCCGGAACCCTCAAACCCTCAAACCCTTTGGAAAGACATCAGGTACAGCATGCACACAACAGTGTGACGTCTTTTCTTCAACCTGATTTTCAAAAGTGTTACTGAGGAGAGTAGCCTAAAGAGAAAAAAAGGCTGCACCAGGCAGCCAGTGGAGTGGGAGGCTGAGGGGGGTTCACCTTTAAAAATCCTGCCCAGGCCCCTGAAGTCCATCTGGTCGGAGCAGTTGAAGACCACCACGTACTTGCCCAGGCAGCGGCCCATGTCCTTGGTGGTCTCGGTCTTCCCTGTGCCCGCAGGGCCAGCAGGAGCCCCACCCATACTCATGCCCAACGCCTGGGCCAGGGTGATGTAGCACCTGGAGAACACACACACACACACACACACACACACACACACACACAGAGAGAGAAACACAGAGCTCAACTAATGAATAAACATGTATACTATGTGCGCACGTGTGTGGGTGTGCGTGCGTGCATGTGTGTCTGTACAAATGTTTGTGTGTATGACAGAGTCTGCTGCGTTTGCACACCTGTCTGTTAAAGGTGTGATGACCAGCCTGTCTGTGCAGCCGAGGAACTCGTTCTGGTAGATGAAGTTCACGTCAGTGATGTTGATGAGCATCTTATCCCCGTCCTCGCTGAAGTAGAAACGGCACTGTTTCAGCCACTCAAAGTCAGTCACGCTCTTGATGTGCAGGCGACACTGAGGGAGACAACCAGACAGAGGCATAGATGGATGGGGCTTTACTCATGCTAACACCTAGCCACAGAACCCCTGCTCTGTTTTGGCTGGGATAATACTGAAATACAGTGAGTGTGGTTCTGGCCAGAGTGGAATGAAGTCATCAGATACACTCAATCCAGCCCAGAGGAGGAGTGAGTTACTATAACCGTAAACAAAGATTTCATTAGCGATACATACGGTATAACGGAGGCATTCAGAGAAAGATTTAAAAAAAACTAAAAGAATGCCAGTGTTTGGGAAGAGGCAACCTAATGCACCCTTACAGTAATCCCAAGTAAGTATAGTCATCTTATTTGGTCCAGAGACCAAAACACTGAAAGAAGTTTTTTTAAGAGGAGAATGTGAACGTGATTCAAGGGCAAAGCAGTTACCACTATTTTGTGAAAGGCACCCTTAGGCACTTTGCTGCACTCCTCATTGAAATGCTGTGCTGGTGTAAAACCGAGAGCTATTACCACCAAGTCCATTACTGCATCGATTCATGTACCTGCAATTGGACTCATTTGTTTCACAGTCATTTGCTAAATGGCTGTTGGAAAACCACAGGGCATTATGATTAAATGTTTGCAAAAGGCAAACAATGGACTGACTAATACAGAGTGTGGCACCAATGGACTGGCTAATACAGAGTGTGGCACCAATGGACTGGCTAATACAGAGTGTGGCACCAATGGACTGGCTAATACAGTGTGGCACCAAGTGGTTTTTCTGTATGTTGGGCCCAAATAGCACTGAGAAGAAAAATCTTGTGTTTCTCTCGACAATAACCAAAGCTGGAATTTTGGAACGTTTGTAGTTTCTCAACCTTGTGAGAAAAAGACATTTTAAATGTAAAACTCAGCAGAGGACCTCTGAAGGTCATTGGGCAACACACTAAAATTACTCAGCTATTCAGGTATTGTACTGATGGGTTAGGCAAAAAAGACAAAAAATGAATTAGATTCAAACAAAGTCCTCATTTGCAGACAAGAGTCAATTTTCTTCTAGACTATAAACCCATGACATATCCACTAACTAGTAAACCTAGTGAATGGGTGGGGATGGGGGGGGACACTATAGGACTATAGGACTAGTCGTGTAAGGAGCCATGCAGTCCACTACACACTAAGTGAATCTAAGGCCAGTAGGAATGAAAGTGACAGGACCATTGATCTCTGATGCCCCCACCACTCACTAGGTCATCAAAGATGTCCCTTTGGTGCACGTGGATGGTGATGAGGGTCTCGTATTTGGTGCGCTCCACCGGGCCCAGGTCTCTGGTGGTCATGTCGATCAGGGTGTTGAGCAGCTCCAGGAAGGACTGGTTGGTCTTGGTCATGATCTTGCGGTCATAGCGAGCGTTGGTCAGGGCCTCCTCAGCATCCCTGGTCCAGATCATCTGAATCCCCAGCAGACCAACCTAACGTGGAGACCACACAATACTGACCCACTCCAACACATGAACTGTAACAGACCACAGCTAGCCTGGGTAATTATTTGGAAACTGATTGATAATTAATATATATTTCATCAATTAAAACTGTAGTCAATTACTGAATTAACTAACTGATAAAATTCAGTTTTAATGTAATGTGTAATGTAATGTGGTGCATGTGTTAGATGGATTGAGGACATCCAGTAGCTTATACAACTTATACAACTCACAGACACAACATACACAAATCACATACACATAGGGAGAACATGTTCACAAGGAGTGGGGTGGTAACAGATACAAGAATGGGTCTGACACTATGGTACAATATGCATGATTGTGAGTGACAGTTACTTCGGGAAGGGAGCATATCTATGTCTATATATACATAAGTATATTTACATATTTTATATTTTACTTATTTGAGTCCAGGACAGAAAGTTTGAGGGCCCTCTTAGCAGCTGTGAGGTACCTGTGCTGGATATGAGTTGAGGAACTCGATGAGCTGGAATCCGGTCTCCTGGATGGCTAAGGCCGCCTGGTGGATAACCAGGTGTAGCGAGCGCTGCGACTCCTTCAGCAGAGCGTTGAGCCACACCTCCACGTTGCCCTCCGCCGTCACGGGCCGGTCCAGCTCCACTGTCTCCCCCTCTCTGGATGAGATGGCCAGAATGCGGTCGTACATCTGAGGACACGGACCAATCGGAGAGAGAGCATTCATCAGTCAGAGAAGACACGATCCAGTCAGAGAGGACATTCAGTAAGAGTACGACCGTCAAAAATACCTTGAGGAAGTATGAGAGGAGCTCATTTCAAGTTGATCACATTTTATTGCTAATTGACAACACTGAATACAATATCAATATCAAAATACCTGAATACAATAGGTGAATAAATACACATCATTTTAAAGCAGCAGTATGGAGTTTTGGCCTGAAACTAGCGAGCTAACTATATAAAAAGCATGCAAAAGCCTTGCAAATACCAACAGCAGCAAACCTGGTACTGATTAAAGTGTGCTAGCATGCCCAAACTGGTGTTGTTTAGTTATATAGTTGGGATGTCATGATGAGAAAGCTTTTGTTACTTTTTCACAGAGTGGTCTGAAATGAACCACAGAACTACATAATGAACTGCATAGCCTGCCTGGCTAGTGGGAATGACAGGTGTGTTCATCTGTTCTTCACATGACCATGTACCAACAGAATTAATTTGAACATGACACCAAAACTAGTTGCCTATAAGAACATATCTCAACAAAAAGTGACAAATTGTTGCATACTGTTACTTTAAGGCGAAGTATCAACAGAATAAATGAAACAATGAGTATTCCCTCACATTGATATGCACTGTTAATGATGGTTAAGAGGAGTCTTCAGCTACTTAGACGTTTTGAGTTCAAAACAAACACAACCAAGAGAGATGCCTGTTGAAGAAGTAGAGGGACAGTGTCACAAGAATCAGTTAGTAGTAGCAGGACAGTACCTTGTCATGGAAGCGCACACATTTGATGTTGTCAAAGATGTTGAGGAGGTGGGCCTGGATGGTGTGCGAGTCGGAGGCTTGGCCCAGGATCTCCAGGAGCGCGGGGTCCGACACGAAGAAGAAACGCGGGAACAGGAGGCGCTTCTTCTCCAGGTAGCTGCAGTCACACACACAACACATGCTTAGGGGGGTGAATGAGGAACTGGCAGGCTAAACCCATATTTGATATTCTCTCATCTCAAACTTTCTTAAGATAAGCTTGTGCACAGATAGCCAGTGAGGACCTTTGTCTGTTCTGAGAATGTGTAGCTGACCAGGTGAGGAACCCTGTCTGTTCTGAGAGTGTGTAACTGACCCAGTGAAGAACCCTGTCTGTTGTGAGAGTGTGTAGCTGACCAGGTGAGGAACCCTGTCTGTTCTGAGAGTGTGTAACTGACCAGGTGAGGAACCCTGTCTGTTGTGAGAGTGTGTAACTGACCCAGTGAGGAACCCTGTCTGTTCTGAGAGTGTGTAGCTGACCCAGTGAAGAACCCTGTCTGTTGTGAGAGTGTGTAGCTGACCCAGTGAAGAACCCTGTCTGTTGTGAGAGTGTGTAACTGACCCAGTGAGGAACCCTGTCTGTTGTGAGAGTGTGTAACTGACCCAGTGAGGAACCCTGTCTGTTGTGAGAGTGTGTAGCTGACCAGGTGAGGAACCCTGTCTGTTCTGAGAGTGTGTAACTGACCCAGTGAAGAACCCTGTCTGTTGTGAGAGTGTGTAGCTGACCAGGTGAGGAACCCTGTCTGTTCTGAGAGTGTGTAGCTGACCAGGTGAGGAACCCTGTCTGTTCTGAGAGTGTGTAACTGACCCAGTGAGGGACTTCTGGCAGATCTCCAGCTGCTCCAGAAGGTGGGGCAGCAACTGTCCCATGGTCTCGTCCCCCACACAGGACTGCACCACGTTGGGCATCTCATGGGCACGCGTCATGATCTTCACCCACGACTTATCAATGTTGGAGAAACGCTTCGCTTCCTGGAGACCACAGCTCATTCTGTTTAATTATCTCTGTTATCTCTTCATTGTCCAATCATACGTTGTACTATATGAGCTATGTTTATAAACATTCTTTCGTTTTTAAACTCTACATTATATGCACTTTGCATCACAACAGTTACTTCTACAGTGTATTTACAAATGGACATTTACTTTAGGCAGTTGCTTAGCGATGTCTCCACCCACAAACACAGCCTCCAAATAGATCCAGAGGTTCTGAACCGTCATCCAGTTCTCAATGATGTCTGTGGTGTTGGCTAGGTTCTGGACCCACTTCTGGATCTGACCTTTGAAGGGAGTGTTGTATCTGTATGAACAAAAGAGTAAGAGGGGCATGAGGAGAGAACTATTGGAGAACAAACGATAAACTCACTCAGAGAAAGTGTTATAGAGTAGCCGTTAAGTGTGCAGGAATCATAGTTAATTAAAAACAAATCATCCATAGCTTGGTTGCGGAGAAATAAAGCCAATATAATTTCAATATAGTGTAAGCAAACACTCAAGCATTCTCAAACAGGATTTGTCTTTTTCTTTTGTACGAGAGGGAAAGAAAAGTGGACATACTGCACATACAAACAGTACTGGCAAATGGGGGAAAAGTGCTTCAACTTACACAGTGGATTTTTGTGACTGCTATGAGACCAGACATGGTATTGTATTCTGGTATTCTGGACATGGTATTCTGAGTGTGAATGCATTGTTTACTCTACTGAGTTCATGATTCCCTTTGAAGATACGATTGAGGAAGCATTTGAAAGGAGGAAGCTAAAGTATGTGGAACTTGTAGCGGAAGGAAGGGAACGAGGTAGACAGATGTTAGATGTTTTGTAGCTAAATCAACCACAACACCTCTGTTGGATTTCGGTTTTTGAGGACAGGCACTCAAAGGAGCTTTAAAGGAGTTGTCTAAAGCTGCTGAAAAAGCAAGCCAGCTGAGGCACTCGTAGACTACTTGGGATCGTAAATGAACCTTAACTAACACTATAAGATATCTAAATGGTGTTGAAGTGAATCTGGAGGTGTATCTGCTGTTGTCTCTGCTAGTGGCAAGCGTGGCAGGTGGCATCATGAGTATGGAGGGAGGTTGGTCTGGGACGCCAAAAACCTCTACGAGCCTTCTGGAGTAGTTGTTGGCCTAATTCAACGAAACATTGATTAAGGAAGGTGCCTGCTTGAAAACCCCAGACACAAAAGCAGTCTTGTTGTTGTTGTTTCCTGCTGCTCAGATTATATGGTTGGGCTGTCATTTTGTTGTGTTTGGCAGTCGTGGGCTATAGACAGCACATAGACTCGTACTGTGAGGGAGGGCCTGTTTACGGATCCCGTGGACAACATGTGGTGCCTGTTGTGGCTGTCACCAGTTGTAACAATGGTTAGGTTAGGATTGGGCACTGTGGATGAGTCCCCAAACACTAGCACGAGGTATTTAACATCTTTTCCTGTGTATAACTAAATAAACAAATTTAATTTCAACAATCTGTTAAACATTGACATTGTCAAAGGTTCAAACTAAAAGCTAGGTACAATCAAAGAGACCCGCAGAAAAACTGTGTTCTTTTTTTGTTTATACACAGTTGAGTTTATTTCTATTATAGCACCTGTTGACAAGATAGGATCCACTTAATGTGCAGATGCATCCCCTCTACTTTAAACACTGCCAAAATAAAAGCCTGGAAGAGGTCCAGTGAGAGTGTGTGTGTGTGTGTGTGTGTGTGTGTGTGTGTGCGCGTGTGCGCGTGTGTGTGTGTGTGTGTGTGTGTGTGTGTGTGTGTGTGTGTGTGTGTGTGTGTGTGCGTGTTTGAGACGTGCCTGTTGCTCATGAGTGAGCCCAGAACCATGAGGCTGTCCTCCATGTTGGTGATGATCTCTGAGGTGCTGTCTCCACGCAGCAGCAGCTCCCCGCGCGTCTTAAAGTTGGCGAAGGTGAACGTCTTGTTGTCCCACTCTGCGATCACCTGCTTCAGCTTCTGCTCGATGTCACGCTCCTTCACCGCGCTGATGCAAATATCCTGGGAGGTGACCCACCAACAAGCCACAGCAAAGGGGAGCAGCACAGACAAAACAAACTTCAAGGAAGGTTACCACAGGTAAGGTAACAGACCAAATAACAGGAAGAGCACGATAGATAGTGCATAAGACCACAGGCAACATTCAACACACTCCCCTCTCAAAAATCTCATCAAGTTATTCATCAAATATTTACTCATGAAGATTTCCTATTTTATTCTGTGTGACCCCAGGAAACCACATCGGCTCTAAATGGGAGGCTCTTAAGGGGCGGCCAGAACCCGCCATATCTGCTGAATATTTCAGTGTGGCCTTTTAACAGAGCTTTCAGACCGGGCCGTCTATACCTCGATCTCCTCCTTGTGCTTGAGGAGCGGCGCCTCCATGATGTTGCGGAGCTTGAAGGAGTCGGCCTCCACCTCGAAGACGTGGCCCGTCAGCTCGGTGATGCGGCGCCAGTGGCGTGGCATCATGGCTTTGTTGGTCATCAGCTCCAGCAGGGGGCAGCACTCGCTGAATTCGTCAATGGTCTTCTTCAGGTCCAGGAAGGCCTGCCACTCCTTCAGGGCCCGTGGGAGCTTACGGCAGCTGCAGCGGATCATAATTGTTGTTTTTGTGTTTCATTGAAACACCAGCAATATGTCTTAAAAGGATAGCATTTTTTATTTCAGTGCACACTGTATGTGTGATTGAACAAGCATATGCATCTCTCTCTCTCACACACTCACACACTCACACACACACACACACACACACACACACACACATATTGAACCCTGAATTGCTCTTTCCCCACCACTTGTTTACCGAGTCTGAAAGTCTAGCAGCTCATTGTTGATCCTCTCGATGTGGATGTCTGCCCACAGGATGTCATAGTAGCTGTTCACTGTGTCGATTACGTTGTTGTAGAGACCATAGAGTTTCTGTAGGAGGGTCAGCTGCTTCCTGATCTCTAGAAGCTGGGGATGCTGGGTAACAGAAAGCCCAAAGAGTTCCTCCCCTCCCGTGTAGGTGGTGTACTTACGGTACAGGTTATCAAAGCGGTTCTGGGAAAAACAGCAAAAGCAAAACAAAATGGAAAAGAATCAATCAAATGCCAGGCCTAGATTTTTGGAAAACACTGGAATACATAAACATTTCAACCAGCAACACAACGTCCGTGTGGATTGTAATTGTAAATGCAATATATCTTTTATATATATATATATATATATATATAATGCAAATATTCCTACACATATCATATATTCCCATAACTATCAGATCCCTTAGTACCTGGAACATGATGAGTCGATCACTTGCATCTTGAGGAGCTAGTCCAACCACCATCGGCCCATCCTGAAAACAGCACAGGAACCCAGTTCAGTCAGGGCAGAACCAGCCACATGTCATGACGTTATAATTATACGTCGTCAAAACAACTTTCATAGATTTTAGAGACAGTTTAGACATAGTTTTCATGGATTTTTTTCCTACTTCTAAGTTGGTAAAACAATTATTATTCCCTGGTGGTGTTATTGCCTGTTGCTTCTCATAAAAGGCATTTGCAAATTTGCAAAGTTTCGTTTCCGCAACAGCCAAATATGATTAATGAATATTGGACCAAAATATCGGCCAAATATCAGTTATCAGATATACATTACATAGTGGTATCGGCCATAAAAAAATGCATATTTGGTCAATCCCTAGTGAAGGGTGCTTTCTGCTCCAGAGCTGGTCACCTTGTCGTATTCCCCGTAGAAGTGGGAGCAGTCCTCCACGAAGGTGCGCACGTTACTGATGAGCTCGCCCCTGAAGTTGGGCTGCAGTGTCACCAGCTGGTTCTGCACCTCGGTGCCGCGGGCCAGCAGCTTCTCCCAGCTGTAGCGCAGCGTGTCCACCTTCTCCACCTCCTCCTTTGCCACCAGCAGCTCGTACTTGTGCAGCATGGCGTAGGACTCCTGCCAGAGGGGTCAGGGGGAAGAGGTCAGAGGTCAATGGGAGGTGCAGTGGGAGGAGCAAAGAGGAAGGGGGGGGGGGGTTAGAAGAGGAACGTTCATCAAGTACAAAGACACTGTAAAAAAAAATCAGAGAAATCTAGGCTGGAACTATCTGGGAATTATTTGGACACTGAAACAACAGTGAGACATCTTCAATATCATTTTGTGCTTGGCTCTTGAAGTAGCTTGTGCTTGTGGAACATGGCATACGATTCCTACCAGAGGGGCAGTGTCAGTCAGGAGAGTGTAGTGGGAGAGGAAGGGGGTGTGGGCAAGGTACACAAGAAGACACTGTGTGACTGGCATCAAAGAGTCTGGAACTACTTGGGATTGGAAACTACAAAATAACAACAATATAGCATAGAACCATATGTGCTGATAGTGGGGTATTTTTTGCAGGATTTTAACAACGAATGGTTGTGGTTATTTCTTTGTGATCCTTTGTGATCGTCTTTATATAATGTACTACACTACAAGCACACATGTCATTTGGGAGAAGAACAGAGGAAAGCATATGGAGCTCCTTGCCTCAATCGGCCCGACTTGGAAATCAATGGAGATCTGATGCTCCCTGATCTCTTTCAACGAAGCCATCGCGATGCGGATGTCGTCTAGGTCCTTGATCTGGCGGTTGAGCTTCTTCCCGGCCTCCTCCACAAAGGTAAAGATCTGCTCCATCTCCGTCCTGTACTTTCGGTTGCAGTGGTGCCCGTAGTCCACCATCCAGCTCTTGGTCTCGGCGGTGAGCGCCATCTTCAGGTCAGCTGGGGACAGACAGGAAACGGAGTCGAGATCCATCAAACAAGCGTGGGTGCAGTAACACTCCCCTACAGTTTTTTATTTAACACATGCTAAGAGCCAAGTGAGGCATCTTATTTATAAATCTTGCAGCATGTCTCCTAATGAGGAGATGGGGAGCTGTTAGTCTTCTGATTAACACCCCCCACTCCCCCCCCCCCCCCCCCCCCCCACTCCACTGAACATCTGACAGAGCGAGACATTGTTGTGTGTGCCTATGTATAGGGCAAGAGGATTTACATTTGTTTTTAGTCCCACTGGGACCACAGAGGATTTAACAGACTCGGAGTGTACTTATTGTTCAGATAAAATACATTGTTTATCGGTGTGTAGTGCATGATTGCTGGTTATCAAACCCATGATCTTGACGTCATCACGAGTTGCGCTACAAGAACACATCTGGCTCTAATCTGACACAGATCTGCTTGTGATCTGGGCAGGACCCATGACCACATCATCCAGCACCTTTGCTCCATACCTGTATATAGGGCGAGAGCCCCGACAGTGAGGAACTCTGGCTCGGCGTTGATCTCCTGCTCCAGGTCCCTGTAATAGAGGATCTGCGACTCAAACTCAGACAACAGGGGTGTCCCCTGGCTGAACCTGCGGATGGTCTCCTCTCGGTCCCTCCTCCAGATGTGGTGGTAGCGCCCGAAGCGCTCCAGCCTGTTCATCACCTCCTGAGGACAACACAAACACCAGAGACCAGAGCTGTGACTTGAAGGGACATGGAGAGACAGAATAGTGTCCCACTGGAACCACAGAGGATTAGTCAAGCTATGCAAGTACGCTTAGCTGTCAGAGCGCTTAAGTGCTTTCACTCACTCATGTCATGAGGACCAATGAATAACAATACAAGAAACAAAAAGTATGAGGAGCAATGAAAACAAGACATATACGATGTCGAAAAACAGAGAGTGGAGTCGCTCTGTCTCTGAGACTAGATGGTGAGTTTAGCATGTTCTGAAGTTTAGTTTTGTCTCGTAGCCAGAGAAACACCAGAAGCAAGAAAATATACCATACTATCTAGTTTATACTACTATAATACCAGCTTATAAACGATAACGATAAACTATTACTATATACAGTATATATGGAAATATACTATACTATAGCTTATAACCTATATACTAACACACAGTATGAGAAGCCCAGTCGGGTAAGCTGATGAATAAATACTTATTTGCACAAAGCAGAACCACGTGGAAAGACAGAGAGCAGTGTCCATTTCTCCCAGTGGAAGCAAGGAGGATGAGCTAAGCATGTTTGCCAGACTGCAGGATTGAGCATGTGAATCCCCAAACTGTTGAAGCTTAACTATGGCCTGAGTTGGACACCTAGCAGAATACCCAATAAGATGGCCAGATGGGTCTGAATCTCGTTAGATGCTCAGCTCTGAACACGCCACGTCATTTCCTCCTGGACAGTGGTCTGCTTGAGTGCTGTGAATGACATTTGGGAAAGCAAGTTTGCAGCAGAAACGCACTCGTGGCCTTCTGTAGACCGGCTGGGAAACACGATGTTTCATTCGAGGCGGTTCCCAACACCAGACCCGGCTGGGATCAGGGCAGCACCTGGGGGGACACTGAAATGCCCTGTAGTGATAGCTGAGAGCAGCCTGTCATGTTTCATAAAACCCGTACAGGCCCGTTCCAACATGATCTGACTGAGGAGAATATAACGAAGCCTCAGAGGATGGGTTCTACAGGGCCACGGCCCACAGCTATCGACACCCGGCCCACCTGAGATTATTGGTGTAAGGGGGGAGGTGTGTGTGCTGCGTCAGCCTTTCGAGGGACGTGATGTTTATTCAGTGGCCGGTCTGGCATCGCCTGAGAAAGCCCTGCGTTGGCATTCCTGAGCGTGCCTGTGGACACAGAGCTCATTACTGTAACAGTCCAGCCGCGCCATGATCCTCTGCTGCAGGGGGAACAGCTTCCACCAATCAGTCGCTCTTACATCTGACAGGGGGGCTGGATGTGTCCCCTAGCAGTGACTTTCAAAAGGCTAAAGTGAGGAATTGGAGGCGAGTCACTGAATTTATCATTAGTTCGGTTCACTTCCTAATTTAAGAAAAAATACCATATCTCCCTGGTAAGACTGGAATGTAGCCGAGGGCCATTGAATTACTGCCATGTCTCCTTCTATGGGGCTTATTTGAATCCATTGTTATTCTCTTTGGTGGATAACTGCAGCCATTTCCTTCATCTATCAGTCTGGGAAATGACATGTCTGGGGAGTGTTGCAATGGTTGGTTTTAAGAACTGTATCCTACTCGTGTTGGTGGTCAGCCTACACATAAACACAACGTCTGTCATCTCTACCTCCTGCACTCATCATTGTCTTGGTTCATTAGGGAAGTTCATCCCAGGAGCAGCAAGGACCCACATATGCCCATATGACTGCCCCAAAGGCTAGGATTTAAGGAAGAAATGTCTCTGGCTTATTTGGAGGGAAAGTGTCAGGCTCATGAAACATCTCATTGGTATTTAAAGTTCATACCTGCTGTCTGAGATTCATTTTTGGTATTAAGATATTTGGTTCAGATATTTGGTTCCTGTATCAAAGGTGATTCTGAATATGAGATATGATGAATTCCCAAATGATATTCCAGATACATGGCTGTTTGAGACACACACCACACACACACACACACACACACACACACACACACACACACACACACACACACACACACACACACGCACACCATATGCACGCACACACATCCACACACACATACACATAGACTCGCAACATAGTTTAATCATCCATTTGAAATATTCTGCTGCTTTCAAAAATGTGTGCAAAATGGGTTTGACCGACTTGATTGACGTTTGCAGTTGTTGCTGTCCTGAAGTGACACGCTCATGGAAAATTCTTTTGATAATCACATGCATGAATATCACAGTAGTACCTTTTATTAACACAGTTGTGTCCTCATATCTCAAATAAGTTGTCCTTACCAAGACCTCTCATCTTATATCAAACCATCTTTATCGAATCATTTTCATCCTGACTTAAAAAAAGATTTGTGTTTTTCTTACAGAGACTGTATGGTGAATGAACGGAGAGGAGGAAACACATCATTTGAGATAAAGATAGAATCATAACCTTCTCATTAAAAGTAGCATCATCATCTCACTGAACTAGCACATCATTTTCTTTGAAATTAAATAAAAATCTGGCGTCTATTAGATGAGATATGCTGGTACCACAGACAGGAGTATGCAGGCATATAACCAATGCTGTCTTACATCTATTTCTGTTCTTAAAATGAAAACATTTACTGTTTAATGAACATTACACATTTAATGTGTATGAATTATTGGCAGACCTTCTTCTGGGCACCAGGTAATATCTAATATAATCGGATATTGTAATTATAAAATCGAATTCATATCTTATATGTGTATAACAAAGCTGTCAGACTGACAGCCACTAATACCAGCTTTGTGATAGGATTTTAACAAAAGTCCTGTCTTCACAAAATTATATTTAATCTTTGTGATTATGTGATTATGTACTTTCATTTACACTCTAGTGAGTGTATGTGAAAATGTCTTAGTGTAACCCCAGATAGACTGGCAGCCATCTCTGAAATTGCAGACTCCAGCTAGATCCCAGCCCAGAGAGAGAGCTAAGATCTAAGACAATGTGAGACAACCTGAGACAACCTGAGACAACCTGAGACGTTACCTTCTTGGTAGAGTTGATGGACGTACTGAGCACAGACACCAGCTTCACAATCTCCTTGTTCTCCGAAATGCTCTTGTGGTAGTTACGCACCTGGATGGGCATCGCCTGGGCAACCGAGGCTGAGATGTCTGAGGTGCTGCCATCTGCTGGACAAACAGGCACACAGTCACAACACAGTACAGCTGAGCCTGGCACGGATTTGTTTGAGTGATCTGATAGTAATATGGATAATATATGGATGTCAATCACATAGCACCGACTACATCAAAACTTATGAAATATGAGGTGTGTGTATCTATGTGCATACAAGTGTGTACGTGTGCCTGCAGTCTTTACAAGTGTGTGTGTGACTGTAATTGTACGTGTATCTATGTATGTTTGTGTGACAGACATGTATCCATCTACTGCTATATGACTGTGAAAAGAAAGTTTTGCGGTCATTGATCATTGGCTTCACTTCATAAGCTTAGTGATGAAAAATACGTATGCAGATAGGGCCCTCCACTGGACAAAGGCACGAACTGCAACTACATGATGTTCCGTCTGACAGTGCCGTCTCAGACAGAGGTGGGTTCGGATAGAACATAAAGATGTCTTATAGCAAAAGGTATAGTGGAGATTGAATATAATTGAATATAGATTGAATATAGGATGCTACTAATAAACAACACTGTTATTTATTCTTCCTATCCTTTGTGCTGGCTCTGACTAATACATTGTGACAACAAAAAAAGACAGATAGGGTAGGCTTGAGGTAGAAAGAGAGAAAGAAAGAAAGAAAAAACTAAACAAATTGTGTATGTGTATGTGTGTAAGTTTTTGTCTGTGTACCAGCTATGCTGTGGAAGGTCGTGTCTGCATCGTCTGATTCACTCTCATAGCTCTCCTGCTGCAGAACTGCCATGCGTCTCTCACTCATTTTCCTCTGCACACACGAAACACACACACACACACACACACACACACACAAACAGTTTGTATGTGAACTCAGCTCTCAAACATCATCCAGACACACGTGTGTTGCCTGCCTGTATGCTCTAGAGGGTTCAGGGCTCTGTAAGGCGTCAATGTAAATTGTTAATGGCACTACATAAATGCATGGAATTTAATTGAAATACGGGGGGGTACACACACACACACACAGAGAGACACACACACACACAGACCTTTGATATCCTCTCCTTGCCCCACTGCCCAACCCCCTTGCTGACGCTGACGACGCTGTCCACGGCGCGGTTGAGGGCCTGCTGGATGTCGTCCAGCGCCGGAAGCATGCTGATGTTGGGGATGGCCAGAGTCACACTCGCCCTGAAGATGGGCTGCTGAGCGTTGCTGCGCTGACGGCCTGACGACTCGCTGTCTGCTGCACACACACATGTACACACACACACACGTATGCATACACACACAAACACACACACACCGCACACGTACACACATGTACACACACACATGTACACACACACCAACACACATGTACACACACACCCACACACACAAAGTTAACTTTTGTGTCAAGCAATTCTGTCTCCTATTATTTGTATGGGGCAAAATCATTATTTCCTAAAACATTCTTCTTTAGGTCACATTAAAGATACGTATAGTTGTCGCAATTCATGTGAACATGTGTGTTCTGTTATAAGTGTGTGAATAAGACTTGAGCAGTGAGACAGGAAGTGGCGTGACTAACCGAGGAAGTGCATGAGCGAGGAGGCGTGGATGCGCTTGCGCAGCGTCTCCAGCGTGTTGCGTGTGAGGCGCAGCAGGGCCTCCAGGTTGCGGTGGTTCAGGTGGGACAGCAGCTCCTGCGCCTCCTCCTCCAGCACCGCCGCCAGGTCCCGCTTCCTCCGCCGCCGCAGGGGGGAGGAGGGGCCTGCGCTGGGAGCCGTGGTGTTCCGCGACACCAGGCGGCCCTCTGAACGCCCATCGTCCTCTCCTATAAACATAATATATGTTGTAATACATTCTCTCTCAGACTCTCTCTCTCTCTCTCTCTCTCTCTCTCTCTCCCTCTCTCTCTCTCTCTCTCTCTCTCTCTCTCTCTCTCTCTCTCTCTCTCTCTCTCTCACAGTTAAAACAGTCAAGAAGGACAAAGGCATGAGACGTCTGTGTCTGGGCCCGTGAAGACCTCCTGATGTGTGCATCATTTACTGTCAGAACTGTTACTCTTGTTAATGTTACCTAGCAGCAGCAACAACTTTACTTTCTCTCTATCGCAATCTCTTCCTACATCTATCTTCCTACATCTATCTAGCCCTCTGAACGCCCATCGTCCTCTCCTATAAACATAATATATGTTGTAATACATTCTCTCTCAGACTCTCTCTCTCTCTCTCTCTCTCTATCAAAAAATGTATTGTTAGTTACATGATCTGAGTGAGGGTTCTGTCAGTCAGCCCAATTACACCTGTTGCATTAGTGTGATGTATTTCTGCTCTGAACCCCCCCCCCCCCCCCCCCATGTCTGTCCATCACTCAGTCTGTTTCGTATGAGCTATGAGCCCTGAGCCCTGAGCCCTGAGCCCTGAGCCCTGAGCCCTGAGCCCTGAGCCCTGAGCTATGAGCCCTGAGCTAAGAGCTATGAGCCCTGAGCCCTGAGCTATGTGCCCTGAGCTAAGAGCTATGAGCCCTGAGCTATGAGCCCTGAGCCCTGAGCTATGTGCCCTGAGCTAAGAGCTATGAGCCCTGAGCTATGAGGCCTGAGCCCTGAGCTATGAGCCCTGAGCTATGAGCCCTGAGCCCTGAGCTAAGAGCTATGAGCCCTGAGCCCTGAGCTATGAGCCCTGAGCTATGAGCCCTGAGCCCTGAGCCCTGAGCTATGAGCCCTGAGCCCTGAGCCCTGAGCTATGAGCCCTGAGCTATGAGCCCTGAGCTATGAGCCCTGAGCTATGAGCCATGTCCATAGGTGTGCCCAGTCACCTTCACTGTCCGCAGGCTCAGCTTTGCTCTCGGCTCTGCTCTCATCCAGAAGCTTCTGCTCGGCCTCCCTCTGCTGCTCAGACTCCAGCAGCATGTTGATCAGCTCGTTGGCCGCCTCCTCCACCAGAGAGCTCTTGGTGTGGAGGGTCTGGGCTCCTTTGATGCACAGGTCCTGGGGAAACGGAAATAAATAAATGATCTGTAAAAACAAGTCTTTTCATGTCATGTGTTTGTGAGAGAGAGTGTGCGTGAGTGTGTGTGTGTGCCCTGGTCTTCTGGACAAACTCCTCGAGGGTGAAGTGCTCCTCCTCAGGCAGCACACACAGAGGTGTGCAGGTACTGTGTGTGTGTGTGTGTGTGTGTGTGTGTGTGTGTGTGTGTGTGTGTGTGTGTGTGTGTGTGTGTGTGTGTGTGTGTGTACCCTGGTCTTCTGGACAAACTCCTCGAGGGTTAAGTGCTCCTCCTCAGGCAGCACACACAGAGGGGTGAAGCTACTGTGTGTGTGTGTGTGTGTGTGTGTGTGTGTGTGTGTGTGAGTGTGTTTTTCTGTACCCTGGTCTTCTGGACGAACTCCTCGCAGGTGAAGGGCTCCTCCTCAGGCAGCACACACAGAGTGGTGCAGCTACTGTGTTTGTGTGTGTGTATGTGTGTGTGTGTGTGTGTGTGTGTGTGTCTGTGTGTGTGTGTATGTGTGTGTGTGTGTGTGTGTACCCTGGTCTTCTGGACAAACTCCTCGCAGGTGAAGGGCTCCTCCTCAGGCAGCACACACAGAGGGGTGCAGCTCATGTCCTGCAGCACAGCATCAATCCTGAACTCCACCAGATCATTCACACGGTCCAGCAGCAGCTCCAGCTCCTCTGCAGGAGATAGGGGGGTGGGGGACATAGTGTAGACAATGGGGATCAGCTCCTTAGTCACACAAATGTGTGTGTGTGTGTGTGTGTGTGTGTGTGTGTATACTGCTATGTGTCTTACCCAGAGCAGCTGTGATGTGGTTGATGTATTTGTCAATGTTGAGTGAGGTCCAGTTGAGTGAGGTGAGGCCGGGCAAGATGGCCTCGTCTACTTTAGCCACGTGAGGAGACAGCAGCTGCTCAAACGCACTGTGGATCTTCCCCCTCACTCTCCTGTTCTCAGTCAGAACCAGCTGGAACACACATACACACACACACACACACACACACACACACACACACACACACACACACACACACACACACACACACACACACATTACTTCATTAACACACAAAGACTAAAAGCAAGCTGTCAAAATACATGTACCCTACCCTATGCCTAACAAAACCCCTTTAATTATCCTCTTAAGCCTCATGTGTGACGATTCATGCGTGTCCCACTGAGAGGCGGAGGCCTGGGAGGTGTGCTGCCAGGGATGCCCACCTGCAGCTGGTTGTAGTGCTTCTTGAGTGTGTGTTGTTTCTGCTGCAGGATGCCGGCGAATGGTGGGATCTCCAGGCCCATGCGCGTCATGCAGTCCTTCTCCCGGATCTGCGTCAGGATCTGGGGGTCAAAGTTCACGTAGAGCTCGCCTGTGTCTGGGCACTTGACCAGCAGAGATGCCTGCAGTCCCACCTTAGCCACCTCGATCTAGAGAGGGCGACATAAGGAGAGGGTTTTATAGTGCCTGTGTGTGTGTGTGTGTCCTTCAATGTCTGTGGTTATGTATGTATGTGCATGATCCTATATCTGTGTAATGTGTGTGTGTGTGTGCCATGGTCAGCTATTTGTGTTTCAGTTTTGGAGGGGAAGGTCAAGAAGATAGTGAGTAACGCTTCAATTAAGTTTTCTGCGATGGTTATAATTAGTTCAGCTCTCTTGCAAAGCATCAAAAACTGTGGTTGTGTGTGTGTGTGTGTGTGTGTATGCACGCACATGTGTGTACCATGGTCTTTTATGTGTATGTGTGTGCATGTAAGAGTATTAATACATTTCCTTGTATGAATCATGTGCTTATGTAAGCAGGAACATGGCTTTTCTGTGTTTCTGTGTGTGTTTAACTTAGATTATTAGGTGTTGACACCACTTAGTCTGCACATGTGTAAGGGCTCAGATGCGTAAGAGAAGGAACCTTTTGTCCATGTTTGGGTCAGAGGTGATAAGAAGGTTAAGCTGACAAGAGGGGTGTGTGTAATGTGTGATAACTATTGCGGTAAATAGTGTGCTATGTATTTATATAATATGATTGTCTATGGGGTAACCCGGCTATGTATGTGATTGAGAGTCAGTCGGAATATGGATATGGGTTAGTAATTGATTTCCGTGATATGGTGCAAAATGCCGGCGCAGAACAGGTGTCGAGAGATGAGTCTGAGGGGAACAACTTCCCACCCCTTTTTGACGTTGAAGGTAAATGGTTTAGTTTGGAGAGCGACAAAGTGTTAAAGTTGACTCACGATTGTTGAGAGTTACTATGCAGTTTTGGAGCTGAATTGTTAGGGACCTATTTATTTGTTAAGAATTATTGTGTGGAGTTTTTGTTTCTTTTGTTTTTTTCTCCATTCTGGCGTGTTTGCCTACTACCACGGACATTAAACATTGGCCATTTGTCTACAAACCATCCGAGACACTGCCTCCACTTCTTTTCCATCGCCGCGAGGCCATCCCGGCTACAGAGACCCACCACGTGGTTATCCATGCTGACAAAGTGTTTTGGCGTCAGAGAACGCATACTTCTTTCCATAAAAACCCTGTGCGATGTTTGTCGCTGAATAAATATACTGATCTACAACTCCGGAGTCCTGAGATAACTTGAGTGAATTTCCCCTAACAATTTGTGCGTGTACATCTGTATGATTGTGTTTCAGTGTGTGTGTGTGTGTGTGTGTGTGTGTGTGTGTGTGTGTGTGTGTGTGTATAAGTGTGTGTCTATCCTCTCTACCTGGTCCATCCAGCCCCTGTGGTAGAGCAGCTCGTACTCCAGCAGCACCCTGGCCAGGCGGTTGTAGTTGCGGATGATGCGCTTGGCCTCGGGGGTGTCCAGCACCCCTGGCTGCTTCTGGAACATCCCCATGGGGCCCTGGATACGCCGGAACAGCTGCCGCACCCACTGGATGCGCCCCGCGATGGGGGGCAGGTCTCGCCCCAGCGGCGGCTCCAGTTTCTGGCGTGTGTAGATGCGGGACACCATCTCGATGTCCCGGCCAGAGTTCTGCAGCAGCCGCTGGTATTTCTCACTGATGCCCAGGTCCGGGATGCCCAATCTGAACCCAGGGATGACATGGCATGTCCATGTGTGTTAGTCTAGTCTAGTTAATGTACTATATATATACATCAGAGCAACATTACATGCATATGTATTTTGAATGCACTGAATCATGTATATTGATATTACAATCTATTCCGTGCATCACAGTTTGATGAGGTTTGTGTGTAATAAAAGTTTCAGCAATGCATTACATGTGTGCATTGTAAATGTACTGTATTACAACATGTTTAATATAAGTGTATTGCAGGATGATGAACTATGCTTGAATGTAAAATAAAACATAAGGGGAAGACAATTCTATTTGGTCAGATTGGACGTGATTGGTTCACACTTTTTTTATGTGTATTTTCAATAACCCGTTGATGAAACACACACACACACGTTGAACAGGAAGTTTACAGCCATAACAACGTCTTTGAGGGTTCTTTAATCAGATCAACCATAAAAGGATATGGTGACTGAGTAACTGTTTGATTGAGGGTAAGACACATGTAAGTGTGTGTGTGTGTGTTTCTCCAAAGCCCCGTCAGTGTTAGTGTTCACCTCTCAAATGTCTTCAGCACACTTAACGCTCGCTCTGTGTTTTGAATTTTGTCCAGGGTGGTGTCCATGAAGGTCTTCAGCTGATTCTAGGGTGGAGAGAATGAGACAATGAAAAGGACGAAGCCTTGAGAAGATCTCAACATGGCAAACACACCTTTCTGACGGTGTGTAATGGTGTGACTCACGTGTAGCTCGTTTGTGTGTTTGCAAAACTCATCGTAGTCCTGATCAAAGTCTGTCCTCCTCTGGTCCAGAAAGCTGTACGGTTTCTTCTTCATCACTAAAACGATGGCCTGAAACACACACACACATACACGAGAGAGAGAGAGAGAGAGAGAGAGAGAGTGAGATAGAGAGTGTGTGTGTCTGTGTGTGTGTGTCTGTGTGAGCTATCTTCCTGGCAGTCATGGGGAAGACTCTGATAGGCAGCTAGGCATGAAATATTTAAACCACTCTAACAAAGACCTGGCTTTAGAAAGAGATCTTAAGCGGTCAGGAGTCAATTATGCACACACAAAATGAACATGCTCGGACACATTGAATTCATAAACACAGACACACAGACACACAGACACACACACACACACACACACACACACACACACACACAACATGCAAAAAGCACTACATTCCACAGCAAAAGTAGGGGCAGACAGAAGCTGTTATGATGCTGATGGACAGGTGGTGCGTGTGAGTGTGAGTGTGTGTGTGTGTGTGTGTGTGTGTGTGTGTGTGTGTGTGTGTGTGTGTGCGAGTGGTTATTGTGACTGCATGCTGCACAGAGACATGACTCATGCAGAGTAGGATATGAGCAGGCCAGTAGGAGACCAGAGAGCCAGAACACCAGAGGACCAGACGTCTACAACACTTTACCTCCCATTTCATCTGCATGTCTGCCGTCTGCTCAGAGAGCCAAGGACAAGAGGAGGGAATGGAGCGAGGGAGACAGAGAGATGAAAGAGAGAGAGAGACAGAGAGAGAGAGAGAGAGAGACAGAGAGAGAGATGAAGAGATGAGAGGGGAAGACAGAGGAAGAGAGTGAGGGAGAGATTAGTGGGGAAGACAGAAGAAGAGAGTGAGGGAGAGATGAGAGGGGAAGAGAGAGGAAGAAAGAGTGGGAGAAAGAAGGGAAGAGAGGAGTAGGACATAGAGAAGAGGATGAGAGAGAGAGGGAGTCAGTGGGACAGAAAAAGAGAGCACACAGCGGTTAAAACAGGTAAAGAAGACAGAAAAAGAACAGCGGTGCAGAATAGGATGAGCGGGAGAAAAATCAACAGACTGTGAGAGAAATGACATTACATTACATTAGCGCTGAGATTACAGTAGAACCAGACAGCTGGGTAGGGATGTATAACGTCAGAGGGTCTCATGCCAGAAGGACTACTTGTTGGTCAGTGAATCTCTGTTAAAAAAAACTCTCATTCCTTGGCTGGGTTGGCATACAGTTTGGTTTGCAGCAGTAGCCAAAAGTCTGTGGTGAGACCGCGGGTGGCTAGTAAGGGCTTCAACATCCTGTAAAGTAAACCCATCCTGTGGCCCCCTCTCCATACTGCTCTTCTTTGATCTAATTCTGCCCATTCTCTTTCTATTATGGGGTTTTTTGGGGAGTCAGGCCGAATATGATCACTAAGGTACCTGAAATCTTGTTGCCATGGTTTCCAGGCCCTCGATCTTGGAGTCCTGCAGGATGGAGTAGGTGTTGATGATGTCGAACATGTTGAGGATTTTGTTCAGCCGCCGCTGGAAGGTGTCGAACTTGCCGAAGATGTACATCTCACTGAAGTCAAACTGACGCTCGGAGGGGCTCTTCTCCAGGGTCTGCTTGGTTTTATGGAAGTACTTCTGGTATTCCTGCAGAAATGCACACACATGCATCACATACTGTCCTCTGTGAGAGGCACACAGCACACACACACACACACACACACACACACACACACACACACACACACACACACACACACACACACACACACACACACACACACACACACACACACACACACAGATAGAGATGCAGACATACTGTACACACTGCACACACACACACACACATACATTTTGCAGCTCTACGGTACATGTATATGTACGTGTATACACTGTATCTGTGGTGTCAACAGGAATGTGGTGTGACATTACCTGGTTTAAATGAATGGCTGCTTTAATTCTCTGTGTCACCACCTCCAGTGTCTGATCCCATATGGACACTGAGCCGTTATTGGTGATGTAGGCCTTGCATGCCGTTATCATCTGATTTGTGACCTGGTTTATGTAAGGTGGAGGAGACACACATCATTAACACATGGTTCAAGGCACAAACAATACTGTGGCACAAAAGTTGACTCAGTTAACTCAGTTAATGTTGTTGGTCCTTCCACACTTTGCGCCTTCCAGAGGTCTCACAATTAAGCATAGGTCGGTAGACATATTTTCTGTAAGATTGAGTTAGTAAAAGAGAGAAAGAGAGAAACAGAGAAAGAGAGAAAGAGTGTGTGTGTGTTTGTGATTGTGTGTGTGTGTGTGTGGTTTATGGTCATGAGGAGAGCTGACCTTCACAAACAGTGAGGTGATCTTCTCAGAGGTGTTGTAATAGCGAGAGATGCTGTGGATCATGCGGATGGCATTGATAAGACCAGGGATGGCCTCCACCATGGACACCTGGAGTTACAGCGGGAACATTGCAATCCGGGTTCAGAAAGGAGAGCTCCGCCTCGTTATTTAGCAGAAACCATCAGGATTTGTATCGTGACAGATACCACAAACCATATCACACACAGGAGAGAGATTTGGCATTTAAAAACAAGGAGTTTAAAGTAAATCTGTAATCTGAAGATAATCTGGTTTAGAATTAAATTATCATTGTCATGCATACAGAATCATCACACACACCAGGAGATCAGCTAATTTAATTTAAAGTCATCAGAATGGGTATAAATATGGTGTAAATATGTGCTAGATTTGTATCTGTTCCAGCGTCAGCTAAATTTACATACTGTATGTCTATACTCAGAATGCTTCTAGGAATCACTTTGGACAACAGCAGCTGCGTAGCGGCTAATGTTAATATAATGTGAAACTTCAGTAGAGATTCCTGGACATGTGGTACTGCTTATGTGTTTTCATATACTAAATTTAATAGAAAAAGTGGTGACTTTTATAGTTCTGACAGGATCAGCTTCCAAAATACCTGTGTGAGATCATACCCAGGAAGTAATATGTTTGTGAGTGTGCATTCGCTCTCTCTTTCTCTCTCACCGGGTCGCTGTTGTACAGAGGGTCACAGAACTTCTCCAGAGTGTAGAGATACTTCACATTGTCTTTGGCCTCGTTGGCAGAGTCTGTGATCCTGATGTCCAGCTCACGCCAGGCCTGTTAGACATAAGGCAAATGTACTTCTATAGCAGACGTTAAAGACTACTTTCATATCCAGAGGCACATGAAAGAGCTTTGCACAGGGTTAACAAGTATAAAAGCCATATGAGGGACATATAGGCCATAGGGCTGTCTGAATTCATCATTTGTTTACCAGCGCTGTTCTTGAACTACTTATTCTAATCTTTATCACTCTTTCTTGCTCTAGTGTCAGTCTTGGAAAAGAGACTGAGACGGAGGGAGAAAGGGAGTGAAATAAGCTGTTGAAGGACGTGGAGACAGATAAAGAAAGAGACTGGGATGGAGAGACGAATGTGTGTGCATGTTGGCAAGGAGTTCTGAAAATGCATGTGGATGTTGTTCACAGAGTTGTCGTCTTGAGTAGCGTCTGACCTTGATGAGTTTGGACTTGGCCATCATGAGGACTCCCAGCACGGCCTTGACGTCGGGGCTCTTGAGCTGGTCCAGCAGGTAGTTGAAGCGGGACATGCGCTTCTTCCAGTGGTCCAGCTCAGCTCGCGGACCCAGATCATCAGCCTCCTTCCTCAACTGATCACTCTCAGCCAGAACCTGAGAGCAACACACACACACACACACACACACACACACATACACACACAGACACACACACACGTGCGCACACACAGAGAACAGACATGAATATGATATCCAAACACGTAACACAAAAAACTCCACAAACTTAGCATTTAGAATATGCACATGTACACACAGACAGGCACACTGACAACATACAAACATACACACACATACACACTCACACACACACACACACACACACACACACACACACACACACACACACACACACACACACACACACACACACACACACACACACACACACACTCTCTCACCTGCTCAATCTGCTTGATCCAGACCTTCATGCAGGCCTCGATCTTCTCCAGTGCCTCAGTGTTGTTTGCCACGGCCACATAGTCAGACGGACCCTTCAGAATCCTCAGGTCAAACGCATCGCACTCCTTCAGATTCACCTGCAATAGCATGACAATAACACACTGCTGTGACTGTGCGGCGGCAAGGATGTGTTTATACAGGTGCTGTACTCAATGGCTACAGTGCATAATGAATATAGTACTTTAGAAGGATGGCACATTACAAAGACACACATACTACACCATATTAGATGTATGGTGTTTTGGATTTGTAGGATGGCTAGGGGTTTGACTCGTGTATTGTGTATTGTGTATTGTGTGTGTGTGTGTGTGTGTGTGTGTGTGTGTGTGTGTGTGTGTGTTTGTTTGTTTCCCACCTTCTCCTGCAGGCTTTCCTGAGCTCCAGCCAGCACGGACACGAAGCTGTCTAGGGAGCTGATGAAGTCGTTCTTAACGGCCCGGGTCTGTGGGCTGGCCAGCTCGCCCCAGCCGTGGTTCATCTTCCTCAGCGTGGGGATGAAGATGTCTGACATCAGCTGCTCCACACTCTTAAGCAGACCCACCTCCGTGGTGTCCAGCATGTTAAAGTTCACATCCTGAGAGGAACCCAACAGAACTAACATCACCCACTCAAACAGCAGCCTTTAGATCAGCATGTTACTATAAGTTCACATCCTGAGAGGAACCCAACAGAAAAGACCCTCACACTAAGGCAGCACTATTAAGAAGCACTATTGAGGTATTATTTAGCATGTTGAAGTACATACTGTGAAACAGACTTTGTGTTGGACATACAGTATGACATCCTGATGGGAACACAAGAGAAAACAATACACACTCAAACAGATCCGCTCCGCTCTCTTTCACTCTTTATATCTTCATAAAGCAAATATTCATATATTGAGGGGACATGAATACTCATGTTGAACATGTCAGATTATGGCTGAACAAATAAGAACTCACACTGGCCCTCACCATGCCTGCATCCTTCTCAGGGTCAACTTCCAATCAGCAGATAAGAGGATGATTTTACAGGCCAACACTGATATCCTTTGGAGTGAGATAGTGCCTCAAGCGAATTTAAGTGAGTTCAATATCAGTGAACAGGCCTAAAGATAAGATAAGATAACGACGTACCAAACAAACAGTGGTTTCTGTTTTGGAGTGAACCCATCCCTCTGAGGTGTGTGTTACTGTGAGTCTTACCCGGTGGATGTTCTCCTCCTCCGAGGTGTGTGTTACTGTGAGTCTTACCCGGTGGATGTTCTCCTCCCCCTGAGGTGTGTGTTACTGAGTCTTACCCGGTGGATGTTCTCCGTGGTGATGGCCTTGGCGGCGCTGGCGCGTGTAAAGAACACACACACCCCTGTTAGGGCCGCGTCACGACCCTCTGTCACAAACACTTTCTTCTTCTTACTGCGATTCATGGAGGAGGCTGCTCCTGTCCACAGCAAACAACAAACACACTGTAATCTAGAACCACGTAGCTGGTTATAAGACCATCTGTATCAATATCAAATTGATCAAACCAAATACACAATATCATTTGTGATTTTTTACAATTCTCTTACTAAGCTTGAATTTTGCAAAATAAGTTATACATTTCTACCCTACAATTTAAAGTGTTTTAAAGCCTTTGACTCACATGCATAAGAGTACCACTAGATATTTCCTTTTTAGGAAACAAAAAAACTGCGAGTATTTGTGTTCAGGGGGAAATATCTGCAATTAACACCCTTTTCCTCTGTACCTGTCTCAGGTAGATCGACATCCTGGTAGTAGAACATGATATGTGAATGGCCATCAGCAACGAAGAACTGCTCAATTCTGTCAATCTGAGAAAGAAGAGGAGAAAGAAAGAGAAGGGAGACAGAGAGAGAGAGAGAGAGAAAAAGAGAGGGGGGAGAGAGAGAATTTCACTCCATAGTATTCATATGAGGAGTAACACATCTGACTCAATATTCTTCAGTTCTTCTCTGATTCATGTTGTCATCACCCCTCCCACCCCCCCCTTCCATATCAAAATACACATACATCACATCTCATATTCATTAATTACATAAACATAAACTTAATTACATAAAATGACCATGTGTCTGGAGGCCAATATAATTTGGATACAATGTTGTGAATGACCAGAGGGGCCACTCTGTACCTGACTGCCTTCCAGGATAGCATCCTCCACCTCGGCCTTCTCCAGACCCACACATGATGCAACGATGCTGAGGATGTAGTCATGGCGAACATCCAGCTGGGCACGCTTGGCCTCACGCTCCTCCTTCAGCTTTTGCTGCATGAAAAATACACACAGACACAATCAAACAACAATATATCAACAATAAAGACAGACCCACCCGCTGACACACACACACACACACACACACACACACACACACACACACACACACACACACACACATAACAGTTAAAGTCAGTCAGGCAACGCTGGAACCCTAGTAACCCAGAAAACTCTGGAATCAACAGGCCAGAGTACAATCTGTCAGCCCAGTTCTAATTTAGGAAGTCAACCTCAGAAACACCAAATAACCAACAGTCAGCAAAACAACCCAATCTCATCTTAGCAAAAGGCAAGGTGTGACAGAACACAAAAACAGAGACCGGGGCCTAATCATGAACTAATGCACACATTCACATCTTAAGTGGTAAAATACCTATCCAATCAACTAACCAATCTGTCAACAGAATTTTTTTTTTGCAATCTAACCTTTACTTACAGTGAAACATTGTACTCAGGATAACAAAACACTGGTGCAGAAAAAAAACTACAAATATTGTATCTTACACAAACAACCCCAAACGTACTCCTGACTGAAATGTATGCAGGTTTATACTCTGAAAGAACAGCGCCATATGTCAACACCTGTCCCTGCCCACCACATCCCTCTCACACATAGAGGCCATAGAGAGATGTGCTCATACTTTAAACGCAGTGATCTGACTGCCGGAGATGATGCAGGACTCTCTCCTCTCTTGTCTTTTCCAGTTAGCCTTAATGTTGGCCGTCATTGTCATCTGTCTGCTTCTCTTATCACCAAGTGTGTGTTAAAGACCAGCAGGATAGGTCTCACGCCACCATGGCAAAAGAGAAAGGATAAAAAAACACTTCTCCTTCTTCTTCTTCACCTCCTATGGGTGAAAGACTAGAGTCTCCAGAGCCTGGTAATAAACTTCACTCTGACTGAAGGCTGAATGAGGAAGATGAAGTATGATCAATCCACATCATGTCCCATCGAAGAGTTTCACTGTCACTGTCGGGAGGGGAAAGGAAGAATGGTCCACCTCCTGCTCCACGCTGAGAGTCTACATACAGTTCCATACAGTTCTCACTGAGGTTGTAGGATCTGCGCAAAAACTGTGACATCCAATCGTGTTCTCATCAGGGCTGGAAAACGCAGAACTAAGGTATGTTCATACACAGAGCTAGTAAAGTGTTCTCAGTCCAGACCAAGACTGGCATAATGAGAGACACAGCTACAACAGATATAAACCAACTGTTGAGAGGGAGGGAGAGAGAGAGAGAGAGAGAGAGAGAAAGAGAGAGAGAGATGTAGGAAGAGATTGCGATAGAGAGAGAGGCAGTAAAGTTGTTGCTGCTGCTAGGTAACATTAACAAGAGTAACAGTTCTGACAGTAAATGATGCACACATCAGGAGGTCTTTACGGGCCCAGACACAGACGTCTCATGCCTTTGTCCTTCTTGACTGTTTAAACTGTGTATATTCAACAAAAACTAGCTCAATGACACAGGTCTCAGTAGGTCACATCTCTAGTAGAGACCTCATCAGGGATTCTGAGTCTTTCTGGTGAGAAGCTGACAGGCTAAATGCAGAAACTCTCTTTAAAATTTCAGAGAATCTCTGTTACGCTGCCCAGGCAGTCACAAATGCTGTGTATGTGTCCAAAATAAAGATATTCTCTAGAACCAAACAACAAAAAACTGTATCTTTAATGTTACATCATTTAGTATTTTGAAGTGTTTTCAGATGGTAGAGCAGACTTTTGTTTCAGATCAGAAATGTGTTTCTATTCAGCACCTCTCTACATAGAGTTGTCCAGATTCTCTTCACTTTGGTCCTATATCCCGAAGTAGTCTTTTCAGGCAAGACTGAGGCCATACCATCAGGACAGTAGGCTATAATTCACGGTGATAGAAATACGTACATATCCTAGCAATTCAGCCCAGGGTACAATAGCTGGGTATCTGTCAAAGGGTATCCGTGTCGAGAGACTTTTAGGTAAGGCACAAAAGGCAGCAGGGAGACAAAAACTCTGTGGTTGCAAATGTATTTGTCCTCCACCAAGTACGTAATCCAAAAGGTGAAAAATATAAACAAAAAGATTGAGAATATAAATGAAAACAAAAATATACAAAAATATAGTTACAAACAGTATATGTAAAGACAGTATAACAGCTTAGTACACGTGTCACTAAATTGAGACAGTACACAGATATCAACCTCACGGTTCTGAAGCTGATAGCGAAGAGCATAGACTAAATACCAGGCTAACATTAAACCACTTCCCTAAATAATAGCTATCACACTCTTGGGATGAACAGATTTAACAACACAACACAAATAAGACTCCTAACTCAAGCATAAAGAGGCACTAACTTCAGTTGCATCTAAGCTCCACCCACCAGTGGCATGTGGTTGTCATGGACACGCCATAGCAACAGTACTAAAGCGACAGAAGCTATGAGTCAGTCACTGACCACTTGACAAAACACTGAGAACCTCCACTCTCTTTAAGAAACTCCATGTAGGCGGCTTGCTGAGAGCTTTAGAGGGGGACATCAACATAACAGTAGGCTGCAGTGCCCACATCAGTCCACTTGCTCAACAAGTATAAAGTAGTGGCCACTCTAGCTAGCAGTCACATCCACAGACACACACTGAGCTCAGAGAGAGAGAGAGAGAGTGTGTGTCTAGAGTAGAGACAGTGTGGAGGTGGTATACACACTAACATACACAAAGCGTCGGCTGCTGCCATGACAACGGAAAGTAAACTATATCAGTTTGTTCCAGACTTCCGTGGGAGTGCCCTGACGCAAATTAGACTGATGTGACCACACACACACACATACACACACTCTCGTTCAAAACAAATCTAAAAACAGCTCAGCAGAAAGTAAATCTATATCCATTTGTTCAAAGGAAGTAGGACAGCCATGTTCTTCTACGATGATAGTGCTGTCAAGGTCAAAGTAATCGATTTGTTCTTACAGTCGATCCCAGTTTGTCTATGATCTGCACTCAGATCAGTGCACTCAGTGAAATGGTAATGCAAGTGTAATCTGTAGAAGGGGCAATTTATTCCAATCATGATGAATCACAGAATGTGGTTCACTTACAGTACAGTGGGGTTTGGTCATAATGAGACAGATCTGGGAGTAGATGCTGCTACAAAACTTGATTAGAAGACATAGTTCAGTGGCAACCAATCAGGCGAGGAACAGACGCAGAGCCTCTTGGTTCTTAAAGCGGATCTAGACAGCTGGTGCTGGGGAGGAGGTGGGCGAGGGAGCGAGAGAGCGAAACTCAAACATGCAGTGAAGAGAATGCAGAGAGTAGAGTGTGAGAACAAGTCTGCTAACAACAGAGGGGTTAAAGGTGTCAAACAAATTGGCACATCCTGGCCAGGTGAGACAATCAGCTATAACTAAATGGTGCAGGCGTCATTTAGCAAAAGCAGAAAAGGGCAGAATTCATTAGCCTGCAAAACAAGTTTTTTGAAAATGAACTAAGTCACCATCACAGTTAGTACATTAAATATAGCTTGGAACATAGTCGCACAGACAAGACTATCCTTGCTATCAAGGTGCGTCTATCAGAAACACATCTCTGTTGCTAGGCACTTTACACCAGCCTATTCATCTGAGCTGCCACCTCTGCCCCTTACCTTTATCACGCGCGACACACTGTCTCTCCACAGCTGTTTCCTATAGGCGTGGGACATACCGTCTGTCCTTACACCACCACAGCAGAAGCCCTACGCATTAGGGGACGCTAGCTCAGTTTATCCACTGCTACGAGAGACGAGGAGAGGTGAGATAGGAGGATGCGGCACTAGGGTGGGGAGTGGGTGACTGGCACCTGGGCTTTTAAGCCTTACCTGCTCAGGTGCTCTGTTGGCCTCATTAAATGTACCTATAAACTATTCAAACAACTTAAAGACAGAAGCAGCCGGTCAAAGGCATCATGGGATACAAAGAGCGGATAGCTCGAGTGTTACAGAGATGGCCCTGATCCACCGAGCGCATAGAGTGGCTCCTGCAAGAGCGCATTCTCACTTCTCACTAAGCCCGAGCCATGTATTGTGTGATGTGACAGGCAAATTTTGCACGTGTGGAGGTGATCATTTGGCGTTGCCTTTGTGTAGGTGACAATGGGGACTATAACGTGTCTTCATTATCTCTCTTTTTGTCTGTGGGCCAGCACCCCCGTCTAAAGCCTTGCGCGGGTCAGAGAGGGTTAGCTCGATCAGATGGCTCTGTAAGCAGAGAGGACTCCTCCATGAGGTTACAGTCAGTGCCACTGCCAGACAAAAACGAACACACTCTGAGAGGATTTGAAGGGGGGATCTAAGGGAATGTCAAGTAGATTTAAGCACACATCCAGAGATAATTAAGTAGATTTAAGCACAAATCCATGGATAATTAAGTGATTAGCTCTCATTTACCAGCAGATAAAAGGGAGTCTGTCTCCAATTTACACACTACAAAATATAAAACACTTAAAATACACTTACATTCCCTTTGCTTTGCCCCTGAAACTATGCAACAGTTCTTAATGTATGTTAAGGGGTTCTTCATTTGTAAACATGCTTCCTTAATTTTACATTGAATTTAGCCAAGCCCTTGGTAACTCCTTAAAAACACTTTCCTGAAATATGTGATACAAGGCATGATTGAGGTCTTTTCATGAGCTCATCAAAATTCAATGAATTATTAAGGAGTTGCATGTTCATAGAAGGTAATCTCTTAGTGAATGACAGATACTTTAAATGTAAAGTTCAAGGTTTATTTCAAGGCCCTACTCAAATGATTGGTTAATTATGCATAGCCTACTTAGTGCAAATGTTTTTGTCTACATATACAAGCATAAGAGCAAGAGTATTGTTGGAAATGTATGTATTTAAAAAGAATGTTTTGCTTTTGAAAGGGCCAAACACCAGTTTGCACGGTAGCAAGCTTTTATCAATACCAACTCAGCTGTTGATGGTATTTGCAGTGCCTTTAAAGTAGTTAGTTAACTAGTTTTAAACCAAAACTTCTTTCTGCTGCTTTACTTATACACATCTGAAACAGGAGCTGTGAACTGTTTTAGATTTCAATGTAGTCACTTTGTGTATTATTTTCAGTATTGTTTTTGAGTAAAATGTAGGATGTAAATGAAGGGGTTCTGTTTTGTAGTGTTTGTTGTAGGGCTCCATTCACAGTAAGGTGTGTTGCACAGTATATTTATAAAATATCAACAACTTTGTTGTTTGTACTCTGTGGTAAATTATCTGAAGAGTAGGTCAGAAGAGACTGGAAAGTGACCCCAGATCACGGCTGGTAGGGACCGGTGAACTTCTCATATCAGCTTCCTGGTGAAATTCGTCCTTTCACTGATCAACCTCAAAAACAGAACTGGGACCAATTTAGTCCAAATATATCAAAACTCAAAACCTACGCTATACCTAAGAACCCAAATAATCATTATTCATTAAAAGAATAAGAATTAGATTTAGAAAAAATGTCCAAACATAAAAGAGACTTTACAAATAGCCTGTTCCCTTTATATCTGTAAAGGCTATGAAAGAAAATATCCTAAAAGGTCTTTAACAATTAATTTTACATCCACATATACATTTCAGTTATACGAAGCCACAACTATCATTGCTGGGATGTGTCAAGTTTACGCAAGTACTACAATGCACTCTGTGATACTATGAATCTGCTATATAAACACTAATGTCTTCTGTGGAAAATGAACTGCAATAAAGTGCGCAGCTACAGTATACTACATATTACCCTGTCATGTATTCACACTATCCAGTAGGAAGTTAGATGGACCACCTTTAAGTCCCATTACAGGTGACGTGACACACCTGGAGATAAAACTCTCTGTCCGTGCCCCTGTATGAACCTGCCAGGTGTGCTTACCTTGTTTTGGAAATCAGGGTTGTAAGGTAGCATTTCGGCCTCGGGTGCGCAATACGCACAGCGTCTTCACCCAGAATCCAACACCGCTGGCTTAATTAATATTACACCTCATGAGGTCATCACTTCCGATCCGACCTGCACCTTAAGGAACCATGCAGGATTCCTGGACTCGTGTCCCAAGGCTTTGAGCACCAAGGCTAGGCACCTTTGTAATGGGTGTCAGCCTGTCCTCTGGGTGATTGCCTGTGGAGGTCTGAGGCCGTCTCAGATGTCAGAGAGGGATTTGGAGCTGAATGGCTCTTTGTTATGGATATCGCTATAGCACTGAGAGCTTCCTGGCTGTGTGTGTGTGTGTGTGTGTGTGTGAGTGTGTGTAAAAACTCCTGCTTCACTGTTGTTTGCACAAAAGGCTTAGTTAATGGGTAAATGGGGGTAATTACAGGAGCTTTCTTCGTTGCTAACACGAGATTTGTAATATGTTACTATAAAGGCTTTACAGACACACAGACATAGCCTACATGCAGGCACACACCCACACATGTGCACACACACACACACACACACGTGCACACACACCCACACATGTGCACACATGCATGCAGACACACCTACACACCTTGAATACCTTGAATATTTATAATAAAACCTAAAATAATAGGCCCTTTCCCACAATGCCCTCGAAAAGGACTTACTTGTGAATGAAACCACTGATATCTCCTTCCTTTTGCATACAGTCAGCTCAGTATAGCAACACCTTTAAACTCACACCAGTATGTTACAGTAGTAGTACAGTGGGTTACATTGGCCATGCCCACCTAGGAAGACATTGACTTTTCGTTACCCATGAGTCAGGTTGTCATATCCATAGACAATATTGGAAATGTGGAAATATTGTTGGAAATGTGATGGATTCAAATAAATAATTAAAATGTGTATGTGTGTGTGTGTGTGTGTGTGTGTGTGTGTGTGTGTGTCAGAGAGTGAGACATAGAGAGAGAGAGAGTGTATGGGGCAGGGGAAACATTAAGGTGTGAGGAAAAGGAAGCATTACGGTACTTTCATAATTTTCATAATTTAATTAGTTTTTCATGATTTCTTTTCTCTCTGAGGTACCCAACGGAGTACCTAAAAACATGAATTAGATATGTGTGTAGCCCAAACACAAATGGCTTTATGTGGCTTAGCTGAGGGACAATTCAAGCTGAACTCATTAGTGAAGTGAACCCTCATGAAAGGTCACGCTACTCTGTCATATCCCCAAAATGACTCCACTCAGTAGAGGCTCGACCGCCCACTCATCCACACAACAACCAATCAAAGACCTCATAGCCAGCACAGCCGCCCAAAAGATAGAGTTGTAGCCAATCAGAGTGGAGCAGCACTGACAGCGTTGATAAGAGGACGTGTGGTTGGGGTCCACCTGGGGGAGAGGAGAAGCCGATACTGAGGGGGGAGAGGAGCAGAGCATTCCAGCAGAGGAGGCGCCCATGAATATTTGAGTACGAGCAGAAAGGACTCCGGAGGCTCACAGGTAACTAAAGACCCTACTGAATTAGGCATAAGCTCAGGAAAATGCATGCACATACACACACACACACGCACACAGACACACACGCACACACACAAAACCAAAATGTAGCCCTATTACCAAGTTCATTTCATATAAGAAGCACAACTAGGCCTAACTGTATGAAGCTAAAAAAACACTATTGAGTCATTGTTAATTTTGAAGGCTTAATCATGCAATCTGAAGTGTGAAGTAATTATCAAACTCTTAGACTGTGTTTCAATTGAGAGAAAGTAACCCAGCAATCAGTAGGACACTTGAAAACCTCAACGCTTCAGACCAATGAAAAATATTCATCACAAAGTTTGCAAACAGTGGATATTTGCCTCAGCTTATGCTTATACTGACTTTGGCAACACAAGACTAGCTAGCTGAATAACTTTACCAACATTGGTGTGTCTGTTATTACAGACATAAGTAGAAGGCTGTAAAAGCCAAATTAACATGTATGCCTTGATGTAGGCAATAGTTGTAATAAAACAGTTAATTATCTTCCATCCTGTTCTCTCCATTCTTTTGACTTTTTTCCCTACCTGCTCGCCTTTCTTTTCCCTCAATGTTTACCTCTTCTGATAAAAAATGTCCTCTACTGAATGGGCCTGGTTTGCAGTGCTTTGCTATGTGTTGCTCTCTGATTAAGTTTAGTGTTTGGATTCTGTATAACACCTTGTGCAAGGCATGCAATATGAATTAGTAGCCTAGCCTTAACTAGAGTTAATCCATGTTTGCCACTGTTTATGGGACAAAGTCCCTCTCCAAAGAAACAGATTAAACTGCAAGGGGTTATTGAATGCCCCGTGTAACTCTTCATTTGACCTCTTTGTTTCAATGTCACTGATTAATTCCATTTAATTATGGCAAGTCTGTTGATGTTACTGTGGAAACAGAGAAAGCATGGTTGGCTGTGGTGCAAGACTAAGCAGAGGGAGCACATTTGCCTTACTGGAATAACCCCTTAGGGCCTGATCGCACTGCAAAATTAATTTCACTTCAGATATTCAAACCGCAAACCTACTCTGAGCCGATTTGGTTTGTGTATCAAATTAGGCCAACCTCTGTGCCTCGAATGTGACTGTAGTGATAGGCTGCCGCCTAGTGGTGACACAAGATATGCATGTCTACCTGGTTTAGGCCTACTTATTTTGCAGGTACACACGAACGATGCACAGCTGGACTTCACCTGGGGAGATTTCAGGAATAGACTCGATACAGGACACCTCAATGTGCTGTGAGGTAATGGGTGGGTAATAGTATTTTCCAACTTCTAACTTAGTTTGCCCGCACTATTGTCTACTGATATCTAATTAAAAAGAATAACAAAGGCCGTGAGATAGTTCAGTCCAGAATGTTTCACACCCGTTCATATTCTCTTCACTACAAGCAAGACTTGGGAACGCTCTCGAGTGTATCATTATTCCCAAATTATCCCCAACAGAATTTTGTTTCCCCCTTTGAATGACACAGCATAGGTCTCAGCAGGGGTGGATATAAATAAAACAGCCACAACAGCAGAGCAAGAATCACACTCTGTCACTTCACAAAAAATATCCAACCTGCAATTCCTTCAGAGTCTCGCCGGGAGCCGCCTGCGTCGCCATTCTGGCTCTGAAGTTGGACTTGCCGGAGCGGAAATTAACAGCCATGTTGTTACTTTGAAACTTTGCCAGTGCAGGAAAGTTTAGGAAAAAGCTGTCCTCGGATGAAAAATATGTTTGTTCTTTTTTCCTGGTTGCAGCAAGAGTTCGTATTACATGCCCACTTTCAGGCATTCGTCGGTTTTCTTGGCGTTTGGAGGTGGGAATGCCTCTGTACGAGCTGCGCTGCTCTGATAAGACATTCAAGCCGAAATGGTTGTTTGCTGTTTCCTAGGAGACGACATGGCTTTTCAGAGTGAAAAGAGTTGATTTAGGTCCACCAGCCAAAATCTGGACACGTGTTCACACATTTCCCGTCTTTCTCTTTATTTAGAACATTTGCAACGCCAAAAGGGTTCATTTTCACAAAACAAAACAAAAATACAGGGAAATATAGAACACAAAGAGGTAGCCCCAGCTATAAATTGTTATGTGGGCATATGAATCTCATACCAATGTAAAATAAGGACATAGGACATTTATTTTATATTTGTTAGAGCCACCACATAGACAACTGCATTAATATGCATAAACTGAGAGGCCCCTGCACGATGTCTTATAAATAAACAACAATATAATTTACCAACCAATATAGGCTACAGACATCAATATGCCTATTAGGCCTATATGCCTATGTCTGTTAGATAAATACATAATCCAGTTTTTATTCATAAAATGCAATTAGGCCTACTTAATTAGGGTCTTACTATAAGAAAAACACATTGACAATATTCTGGTGTGAATGCTGTAAAAGAGAGATGGGTGGAGTAGTAGATGTAGGCTAATCCTATCAGGTTTTTTTTCCAATTTGGCACATTCTGGATTCTGAAGATAGATTTTGTAAGACTAGTTTTAGCCTAGATCATGTCAAAGATTCCCTCTTTCATTGATCCCTCATTTCAGACTATGTACCAGACAACACAGTATCGATAGGACTTGAAAGCTTAGATCTACATGAAAGCTCCTACAAAATGAACCAATAGTCTGATTACACAATCGTGGTATTTCTTAACGAGTCTTAACAGCTAGGCTAGGTAAGGCACACTGATTTCTCACAAATGTGTAGTCTATTAGTTTAGCTTATAAATCAGGTTAAGTGGTGTTTTTAATTTATTTATTTATTTTTTACATACAATTGTATAGTCACGTAGGCTATTTTGATTTGACCATAAAAATGAGTTGCAATTGTCGGAAAAAGCCTTAATACCGCATCTGTAGTTCACACCAAATGTATTTATTAGGTCGTTTCTAACTGTGTGTATATATTCCTATGTCGCCAACTTTAGTAAGATGCTCCTTTTGAAAGTTACTACGAAGAACGTTGTAAAAATATTTCCATCCCTTGGGTGGCGATGTTGGACTGCATTCTGTCTCATGATATGGTTTCGTCCCAATGATTAATCGTGTTGTGTACTTTTATTCTGTGATTTGAAAAAAAAATCAGTGAGCCTTGCATTAAGCCTTACATTGTCATGTTCAAAAATGTATTGATGTCATTAATCAGAACATTAATCAGATTAAAAAAACACCAAAATAGCCTATTTACATTAGCCTACATGTACATTTTCCCCATGGTTGAAACAGTCCGTCCTCGCATGCAATCACAAACGTCAGAAGAGTGGTTGAGCTTCCTCATCCGTGTCCGTGATGTAGGCATAGGATATAGGCTACGCAGCAAAAGCTGTATAGGGCGCCACCGGGCGGCATTAAGGACAAACTCACCAGTCAAGATGGAGGGACCACTGCTCTATCCACAGGAGAGAGAACCTATGCACGTCATAGCTTGCAGTTCACTGCCAGAGGTCTCCTATGGGATCTGTGGAAATTGCAAATGCGGAGAGATGCATTGCAAACAGCTGTGATCTTGTAATCAATGGCTACCACGATGAATTCTGGATCATTGACGGACTTGCGCGACAGGGACGTGGATGACACCGCTGTGTTTTACAGATCCGGTAAGTCCCAGGGAATGGACTGTCCCGGGGATGGTGGGGTGCTGGGTTCCGATGAAGGCTCGGGGTCGGCTGCAGTGGCGTTCTTTCGTGGCAATCATCAGGAGCGCGAGTTTTAATAGTTGAACACCGTGGGTGGTCGTGCGGAAGACATGATTGCATCACGCACTTCATCATTTTGGATTGTGGCGCCATTCCAGCTCTTGTATTTAAATGTGCACAGTATTACGCAATAACAAACGAGTGTTTCTGACGATTGCCTTCAGCTGCTCGCAGGCTATGTCACAAACGTAACACTGCTAGCGGGCGTTATAGATCGTGGATATGGTGGAAACGGCCACTCCCGAGGGTACTCTATGTTGTCCGAGTGTGATAAACAGCATCTGGGTTGCCAAAGCCGATGCGCAGATGCGAGCCGTAGCTGTTCCTTAGCTCCAGGTGAGCAGCCAGGACAGTGCCAGCCCCTATCAGCGGTGCCATTCATGGCAGGCTGCCAGGCTTACCTGGATTGTAAACACCGAGGCACTGCAGTGGGGACATTCCTCAATGGCAGTAGGATGCTGGAGCCCACTCTCAATCACATCAGCTATACATCAGCTATATCTTGACAATGCCACTGTATTGTGAGCAATAGTGTTTCATTTGAAGGAAAAAATGAATCATGTCCTATGATGGTTGGGGCTGGTAACTGAATGCTGAAAGCCTGAATGCTTATCATATAACAGCAAGACTACACAAGGCCATCAATCATTTGGATCTCAGCCCTAGCTATGTGATTAATGGGTGGACGTGGATAATGAATCATAAGCACATTGTGTAGACTATGTGTATCTGAATCAAAAAAGTCCCTTGTCAGTTTCAGTATTCACTGGGCAAAACATTACCCTTATTCTGAGAATTTAGATGTGTAAGAAGAGCAGGAACAGGAGAAAGGCTGCTATGCAGTATGATGTATGGCAGTGAAATGATTTATAGATGTAAAAAGGATGTAAGCGAAAAGATTTATAGTAATGAAAGATCTCTTGCTGCTTGGGTATTTTGTACCATCTTTAGCCTGTCCTTCCGTGGCCATCGGTAAACCCTGGGGACTCATTCAGTCCTGACTTTGTCCTACTTTTAAAAGTGCAGATTTCACCCAAGTATGGCCAAAGAGGAGCTATTAAAGGTGCAGGCCTTTCAAATGTCTCAATGTTTATGCAAAATAGATCAGGTGTTAACTCTTTATGAGTGAATGACAAAAGCGACATAACTAGTATCTGCTGTCTTTTCTTCATAGTTCCATTCATTTGAATTGTAGTGAATTTGAATTTGAAATGTAGTTCTTGATCTGTCTCTCACCTCCAGTTTGGTAATGCAGAGGAGTGTATAATATCAACCATTACTTCCTGTCCAGTCTCAGCACATCACTGGTCTGATATGGGAACGATGTAAGGACAGCCCTATGGCCCTCATTGTCTAGGTTCACTGATGATTTAGTGTTGTCTGACTGATCCTGAAACAGGCTCCCACTGTTTTCTCCTTGCTCTTGTGGGTTGATTAATGCTGTCTGACTGATACTGGAACAGGCTTACGCTGCACCCTTCGTGATCGGTGATGATTAGCTCTGTCTGACTGATCTCAGAACAGGCTTACTCTGCACTCTGTGTGCACTGCAATAAGTGCCTGTGTGTCGGTGTGTTTGTGCGGGTGTGCGTGTTTATGTGTGTGTGTGCGGCTGTGCTCTCTCTCCGCCTCGTGAGAGTCTATTCAAAACATGGCTGCAGCCCAAGGCTACTTTGAGATCATCAGAGCAGCGCACACACCCCCTCCCTCAGCGTGCCACATCACACACACACCCACCCACGCACGCACACACACATACACGTACACGCACGCACATCTACGCACGTGCAGTTCTCCCGCCTGCCACGCGCCAAAGGAAAACACTACTGCGTGCTGAGAAGAGAGGAGGGAGGAGGAGAAACGGAGGAGCTCCTTCTCAGGGCTGGAGAGAGGATGAAAAGAGGAGAGGAGCTGTCACAGTGAAGATCACGTTTATCAAATCACACATTGCATGTGAAGCCTGGCTGCTCAATTCTCACCTGTGCTGTCATTTTCTATAATGTTCTTTTTTTTTTTTTTACATATAATTTTTTTGTATATCTATTGTAGTAAAACAGCCTTAACAGAAGATGTACTGTATATCCCATCTAAAGTGCCATATTTAAGTATAGACATTTTGATGCTAGGAACTGTATTATTAGTTAGTAAAACAATAGCTTTTTTCTCTGAAAGATTGTATTTTCGGAACTTGATATAAAGGCAGAAAGCAGAATTGAGTGCAAACATTCATATTTCAATTCATATTCCCTCTCATGATTCACGGATGCTGTCTGTATGTGTGTGTGTGTGTGTGTGAGTGTGTGTGTGTGTCTGAGTGAGTGTGTGTGTGTGTGTGTGTATGTATTTGTTTGTGTGTGTGTGTGTATGTATGTATGTATGTATGTATGTACAGTATGTATGTATGTATGTATGTATGTATGTATGTATGTATGTATGTATGCGTGTAGTGTCATGTACATGTGCACACACTCGTGACTCTGTGTGTATTCATGTGTGTGTCTTCCTCCTCTAGAGGCTTGCCTTGACCTCTGAGCACGTACACAGCCTGGCGAGGGAATGTACACTCTTTTTCTCCCTTTCCTTCTACATTTCTATCTCTCTCCTCTCATCTTTCCCTCCCTCCCCTATTGTGCCCTCTTACTCTAGCCACTAGTGAATTGGTCAGTGGGAAAATTAAGTAGATTTGTGTGCAGACTAACTTTTTTTAAGGGACAAAACCACTTAATTTATCCCTTTAAGCGGGGAAATGTACCCCTTTAAGAACAGTTGAAAGGGCTTTTATCTTTATTTTGACCTTAAATGACCTTATATTCCAAATATTGTATGTATAAGCAAGACACACAAAACATTACTCTTTATAAATTAGCAATGAGGAATTTTGGTCAACTGATAAAAGCTTGCTAACGTGCTAACTGGTGTTTTTGGCAATATTGCTAGCAATGTCATGCTCTGAAAATGTGAATTTAGAAATCAATTTTCCAACGATACTGTTGCTCTATTCTAAGTACGCTAATTACTCGTATACTCATATGTATATATGCACAAAGAGGGTCCACACTAAGTGCTCTATTCATAGTCAACACTGGCCTTTTGAGTAGGGCCTTGAACTTTCCATTCAAGCTATCTGTCATATAGGAGAATTGAGACATTGCCTTCAATCTTTAAACACACAACTCCTATATTACTCAATAATCCCATGGTTTTTGATGAACTCAGGAAAAGACCGTAATCATGCCTTGTATCACATATTTCAGGACATTTTACTAAGGGTTAACTAAGGGCTTGGCTAAATTGAAGATAAAATTAATGGAGCATGTTTTCAAATTAAGAACCCCTAATATAAATTAATGGCTTTTGCATAGTTTCAGGGCCAAAAAAAATGTCATCCTGGATCCGTCCCCTGTTTTCTCTGTCTCTCTTTCTCTCTCCCTCTCTTTCTCAGCTTCCAACCCCCTGCCTTTACTGTTCTGTATGGTGAGGTTTTAATGAGACATTCAGAGGGTCTATTACTCAGTTCTCCATAAATTAGCATTGATGTGCAAGCAAACCAAGGGCACCACAGTCCTCAAGGGAAACTGCGAGTAGAGCTCAGCTCAACCTGGAAAACCTCAATCAGTCTGTTTTTTGGTCCCTGTTTTATTGTGTGTGTGTGTGTGTGTGTGTGTGTGTGTGTGTGTGTGTGTGAGCGAGAGAGAGAGAGAGAGAGAGTTTGTTTGTACATGCATGCTTGCTCACATGTGCAAGGAAGATTTACAGAAAGAAAGAGAACACATCTTGGAACGCCCGTGCAAATTCCTCTCCGACGATTGGTCAGCAGCCACAGCTTGGCCGGTCCTCCCCACCACTGATAGGCCAGATGAGCTGACCATCTGACACCCATATAGTTGCAAACTCTGTCATAGTTCTGGCCCTGACAGAGATCACAGTTGTGTCAAAGACACACACACACACACACACGCACACACACGCAGACACACACACACACACACACACACACACACACACACACACACACACACACACACACATACACATACACATACACACACATTCAAACAATTCAACATTCAAACACATACACACACATTCAAACACACAAAGTCTTCAGCTGGGGTCTAACTTTAAGAGTTGCCAGGTTGCAGGAGTAGCTAGGGTAACGCTTGTGCACCCCCGTCCTTCTGTTGGAAAGACAGCTCATTTATGGACAGTCAAAGCTGACTAACAGCCTGAGTCTTAGGGGTGTGTGTGTGAGAGAGAAGTGTTTTAAAGAAGGAGTCAGTGTGTGTGAGTGTTCCTCTCGGTTGTTGGGATGTTTAGTGTTTGTGTGTGTAAATAGTTTTCTCAGTTGTGAAGTGTGTGAGTGTGTGAGTTCGCAGGTGAATGAATGTGTGTGTGTGTGTGTGTAAGTGAGTGTGTGTGTGTGTGTGTGTGTTTTGATTCTGAACATGAGCGGTGTTGAGGGTTTTCAGTGGCGGTATGCCCAGACTGGAACCGCGCTCATTCGTCTAGCAGGTAAAGTACACCAACCGCCAGCCTTCAGGATCCTCTCACTTCTTAATTACCTGCAGATATTTAGCAGACACTTTGGTGTTAGCAGGATACAGTCAACAAGAGTCAGATAGTTTGTCAATTGCTGTGCTGAGCTTCGAAGCCATGAGATTGTTTCTGCCGTACTAATCCAATTTACAGTGGTATATCTTGCATCTCAAACACAGTTCCTTAATGGAGGTAGCTGAAAACAATTACAGTAAAGGGAGAAGATGGCCACAAATGTAGTATTTTTTATTTATATTAATAATAGTGTTGCTTGTTGACATTGTAGAGTAATGATTTAAGATGTTGACGATGTTTCTGTCAAAGTGTTTGTTTCCCAGTGCCCTGTCTCACCCTCTCCAATTTGCTGAGAACTGATAAGAGGTTTGATGAAAGACAGAGCTAAGAGTTAAATCATTTGACTATAAGATATGCCACACTATAATCAGCATTAAAGTTTAATGTTTTCCCTGTTTACATCAAATGTTAAATATGATCGCTTAAAGATGCATTATGGAGTTGTTGGCTAAAAACAGCAAGCTAAGTAGGTAACAGCCAAAGAGACCTTCCTCGCAAATATCAACAACAGCAAAGTTTGCACTGATAAAATCTACCCAGCTTGTGAACCAATGTATTTTGGCAATATATTTTTTGACGCTTTGCTTACATGTTCCACACAAACATATATCATGCAAATAAAATTGAGGACGTTACCAAAACTAGCTACCTACAAAAAATCTGAAAATGCTCGAAACCTGCGTAATGTCTCTTTTAAGTGGATGAATGGAACAGCAGTTTAAGTCAATGTATTCATTCATTTGTCATAGAAAGAGAGAGGGTAGAGAATTGGGGACATAGAGAGAGGGAGGAAAACAGGGGGGTTAGGGAAAAGAGAAGGCCATGTTCTAACGGGTGTGAGAGTGGTGTGATCCCTCTGTCACCAGTCCAAACGGGTCGATCCGGGTCGGCCACTCTGACCATTAGACCCATTGGGGCCAGTATTTGGAATTGGAATGGTTGCCAACGGAGATGTCAACTACAGGCAGGGGCATCTGCTGCAGCTCTGAGAGAGAGCAGTGGGGGGTGGGGGTGGTGTAAAACGGTAGGGGTGGGGGTGGGGGTACAGAAACAGTCATTCCTTTTATCACCATGGGGATCAGCATTAACAGTTAGTGGAGCGTAAGCAAAGCTGCAGCCTGTTGTGAGTCCAGTGGGTATTAAGGAAAGATCTGGAACATGATCGTGGGGAGTGCAGGGTTTTCACCCATCAAACTAAAATAAGCAAGTTTGGGTATGAGAGGCTGAACTGATTGCTGGCTGATCTTGTTGATGGGGGTGTGTGTGTGTGTGTGTGTGTTTGTGTGTATGTGTGTGTGTGGTGGGGGTGGTGGTGCTGGTGGTATGAGGTCTCAGGATTTTCCAATTCAATACAACTTGTTAGAATAGAAGTTAGGAAATGGCTGTGACTGCTGAAAGACCCCCTGTGGAAACATCATGACACAGTCCAGGCACTTTCCGTCTGTCATAAGGACACAGTGTGCCAACTCTGTCTCTCTGTAGGTCAGCAGTGAAGGCAGCCACACAGGATGGCGGCTAGGTCAAATGCCCAATCTTTCAGGATCCATTTAAAGCTCCAGTTAAAAGGGTTTGCACTGGGTACTGTTGTAAACGATAATGGACTGTTTCTGGGCCAGGTTCCACTCAAGGTGACCTGCTATTAAAAGGGAGTTTATTTAGGTCCACTAGCACAACAGGCCGACTCTAGGAAGGTTTAGGCCTCAACACCTCAAGACATTACTCATTGTTAATGCCACTGAATGAATCAGTCAAACTGAATTGATTTGATGAACGAGTTGAACACAGAACCCATTCATCTGTAGATGGTTCAGACCATTGCTGTAGATTAGAAATCTAGTGTCAATGATTTGCCCACAAAGCTAAACCCCATGCTGCTGTGAAGAGCCGGGGGGCTGTAGATCGAGTCATACATTTAGAATCCAGGCGGCTAGGGTGAGTGGCAGTTCTAGACCTGATTATGATACTAGACTCTCTTTAGCCATTGTGGCTCTAGACCTAGTTATGAATGTAGAACCGGTGGTGCTATGGTGAGTGGCAGTTCTAGACCTGATTATAACTCGACTGTTTGGCTGTTGTGGCTCTTGACTTGGCCATGAATCTAGAACCCATGGTGCTGGGGTGAGTTGGAGTTGTAGTCCTGATTATGAAACTAGACCACATGTACGGGATGCAGATTCTGTAGACCGTAGATGATGTAGACGATTCTGATGCATTGTCAGAAGATAGCTGTGGTTGTAGACCTGTATTATTCACATTCTCAATCACACTGCAAGTGGTACAGCTGTGCCTTTGAGGCAGCACTATATTTAGTAGCACCCAAGATAGGAGACACTAATGTAGTGTCCAACTCAAACACACATGCATGCACAAATACTCACTCTCTCTCTCTCTCTCTCTCTCTCTCTCTCTCTCTCTCTCTCTCTCTCTCTCTCTCCTCTCCCTCACTCACATGCATTTTCTAGCATCCCTGAATCCCAAGCTCCAAATACACCCACACATTGTTTGATAACCATATTTTTGGAGTATCAGATGGTGTGATGTCCAAGCAAGACACTTAGTCACATTTCTGGTTGTGTTTGTGAGATGTATGCAGAGGAATAATAATCTCTTTACAGAATAACAAAAAAGGAGGAAAAATATGTACATGAGGAAAAGGCAGTTATGTCTTTGTTTAATTGCCTTTCTTCATGAAATTGAAAATTAATTAAGAATTCAGAGAGACACAACAGTTATTGAACTAACATGAAGAGTTGTAGATCATGCTAAAAGTGTTGGACTTTGAAAGGGTTGGAGATCAGAGGTGCAGCTCTCTCTCTCTCCAAATGAGCTCTTTTTGAGCTGGTTAAGTGATGCCATTTAAACTGGCAACATCGAGACTGTGTTTGAGCTCCGTTTTCCCTGGCAGTGAACATGTGTGAGCAGTGCCAGGCTAGGTGATACATACGAAGCAAACGAGCGAAATACAGCGAGCAGCTTCTGCTGGCACACACTCTCTCACCCACACACACATGCGTACACACACAGACACAAGCACACACACACAAACGCACATACACGCTCACCCATGCGCACACATACACACACACTTCCCTCCTGTCCCTCTTCACCCTCTGAGGAAGGAAGAGAAAAGAGATGAGGGAGCTCTCCAAGGTGCTGAAGTCCTGCGCAGTGGTGTGCTGAATGCTGTTGTACTGCACGGACATACAGTATGTAGGTGTAACCTACATGGTGTGTTCTCCATTGCACTCACCCCACCAAACCCCACTTCCAGTTTGAGTCACAGCATCAATATAACGTGCACTGAGAGAAGCACCGTGGCTCGAACCCTCACCCTGCAACCCATTGGTGCTACCGTCTGTCGCTATCTGATCTCTTAAGGGATCAGGGCATGAGGTTCACTCACTGCGCAGCTCTGGGACTGTAATTTCACTGTAACGTCACATACATCCACAGTCTCCAGATCTGTGCTTCGACTCAGATGAAGTAAACACACATGGCTGTCAGAGTTCTGCCATGACTCGAGGGGTGAAAAGGCAACAGGGCTTTCCCCCACATACAGATCCACTCCCCATATGGTGCTGATCTGCCCCAGATTCTTCCTCTTCTCGATGACGGTTGTGTGCGCATAACAGATGAGTTTGAAGTGGAGACGAGTAGAGGGGGAAGATGGCCCTGTGTTAAAGCTGACTCAGAATGGCTTCGGCTCCTCTCCTTTTCATTCCTCCATCATGTCCCGGCTAATCCTGCCATCCCCCAACACACACACACACACACACACACACACACACACACACACACACACACAAACACATCCTCTGCTGAGTCAAAGGAAAGGACACGCATCCTCTCCTTAGTCAGAGGAAGTGATGTCATGAAATGTGCCCCTGGGCGCCCTGATATCCTCATATGGTCTCTTTTCTTGGCAGGGGTAGTCTATGTTTATCTGTTTTCTGTTAATCATTCGACAGTGTATGTCATATCTAGGTTTATCTTCATACTGTGTATACTTGTGTGTGAAATAAATATCAGTGCCTTTATCCACATGAGCACAGCTGATATATATCTACCTTTTCATATGACTGTTAACCCCTAGACATTTTTCTAAATTAGTGTTAGTAGTTACTTTATCTATGTTGTCAGGATTGGATTTGAAAGCATTATAGGAAGGGAAGGAATCCGTAGTAGTAGACGTAGCTTGTTAGTTTTAGTGGCATTATCACTCATTATAATTACTGTTAACGGATGTCTAATTTTTTTTTATTGCATTATGGCTGGTTTGTAACCTCATAGTAACCCTGCAGTTACCCTGCAGTATCCTATTTTCTAAACCTCCAGTAACCCAGCTGCACTAAACCTGTAGTAAGCCTGATCTGTAACCCCATAGTAAGCCTGTGTTTCTGTGTGCAGGTTCCCACAGGAAGGAACCTCTGAGGGCAGTAGATGTGCTTCCCATCCTGAGAGAAAAGGTGGCCTTCCTGTCAGGTGAGTAATACACCTCCCCACCTCAGCTGCACCGCAGTTGATGCACCGCCTCACCTTTCTCATAGTCTCCGGGTGATCATCAGAGCCTTATGGACGATCTTCCATCAGTCATGGAACACATGCCAGTGCTTCTCAACTGGAGGGTCACAACCTAAAAGTTGGTAGTGGAATCATTCTGAATGGGTCGGCGGAGTGTCTATGTTCCTTCAGAACTTTAATAACTTTTGTAGAAAATATATAAACAGTAGTTTTTATTTAAAAATGGAAAAGCCCTGTCTTTGTGGGTATCATGCCTTCATGAGGAACTGGGAATTGGGAAAGTTCTGACCTCCAAGTGGGAGAATACACCTGAACGCCTGTCAAACTCGGAACATCCCACTAGGAAAGTGGAAGGTTTTTGTGAGTTCAGAGAAGTAGGTTTGATGTCACTCGACATGGCAACGTCTGTGGTGAAAGATAAAACATCTACTTGCTCTGCGCACAAATAGGTCGCTTCATTGTTTATTTAAGTTGTGCTCATAAGCGTAGGTGATGTTAAACGATACTTTACAGTTTACTTTTGCGTAATTAATGTAATGGTAACCTTCTGGCTAGCTAGCCCACCTTCCGTTACCTAACTGTGAATATTGTTGCCTGTTTGTTGCCATTATGTGAACGCTCTCAACTTGGAAGTGAAATATTCCGAAATGGGAACTTTACCAGTCCCCAGCTGCCTGAACGCACGATCAGTCACAAAGGGAAACGGGAGCTCTCGGAAATAAACAAAGTTCATAGCTTACTGTATGTGAGCGGGGAGAGCAGCAGCGATGCCACTGGCCTAGTTGAATGTTTGTGTTAGAATTCATAATTATATTAGAAAAGTTAAATGTTGAGCCAATTGCTGTATTGCTGGGTAACGTATTTTCTTGTCATTTGCGGTTAGCATGTCATTAACTATGTTATATGCAGTTTTGTTTGTTGTAAGGAAATCATCAAAACATATTAAGAATATCATTAAATTGTGGCAAATAGTCCCTAGATTGCTCGATAGTGTGGTGAAAAATCTATCTGATGTCAGACACAGGCTAATGTACAATGAACGCAGGAAAAAATGTAGGCCCTATGTTTATATTTTTAGGTTTATTTTATGGTTTGAATTCTATGAAATTTGTGCTGCAACTTAATGACTATGGGAAATTGTGAGTCCCAAGGCCAGTTGAGAACCATTGCTCTATGCAATGTATGTAGAATATTAGGCTATTACAGTAGTACAGTTATTAAAGTTGTACTGTAGAACAGTAGAAAGACTATTCTCTCTTCCCATATCACCGAAGAGTCAGTGGCTCATAGGCTATAGGCACCCTCGGCTGTAGATTTGCATGAATCATCTCAGTCCATCACGGCATTTCGCTTTTATTGTTTTACTGTAGGCTTATGCCAGATTTAGCCTAGTGCTACATTACATTTACTCACTCAGTGAATGAATACAGCTTCAGTTGCTGGATCAGAAGGACATTACAGTCACAGCAGGAGGTAGAAGTCAGGAGACGACTGTCGGGGTATGTTTGAATGCAGCGACTGACTGTGAGACGCACGCCATATATTTATTCGTCCTGCATTAGACGGATTGATCTGGATTCCTCTCTCTTTCTCTCGTTTCTACACTGACGTTGTCAATCACAGCTGAGGCATTTGTACCGTGCAGATGGTAGAAAATGGGGCGCCGTGTTCTCTGAAGACGCTCGAACCTGCCAAGCTCACAGCGCACTTGGATCAGCTCACACGATCTGCGGCATGGGGGGAGTTCACAGAGTTTGGGTCTGTTGGGCTCTGACCCACATATAGTCATGGAGGTTTAATCTGTACTTGCACATTGGTCCAGTGGTCAGGATTTTTAAGGCCCAAAACATTTCAAGGAGTGACCATACTGCCCAGTTCTCATTTTAAAACCTGCTTTTAGGAAGCAATGTGATTCTTCACTAAGCATCTATTATGCAATGGAGAGAAGGGGGGGGGGGGAGTAGTGCTTACTAAAAAGTCAAAAGACAATGGCTAGTGAGATCTCAGATACCTGTGTTTGTGTATATTTTGGCCTTCTGTGTGATGCTCTGTGTGTGTGTGTGTGTTGGGGTGTAGGGGGTAGAGATCGAAGAGGGGGCCCCATCCTCACCTTCCCGGCCCCCAGTGACCCTGAACGCCTCAGACAGGAAGACCTACGCCCCCTGCTGGACTATCTCGCCACTGTCCCAAGGTACTGAGCTCAGAGCTCTCTCTCTCTCTCTCTCTCTCTCACACACACACACACCCATATACATATGTGCAGACATGCACACACACACAGAGACACACATGCACACAGTCACACATACTATCTATCTATCTTGTTTTGCTCCCTCTTTCTCTGCAAAAGAGAGAGACCCCCCTCCCTGTCTCTCTCCCTCTCTCCCCCTCAGTCTTTCGTTCCTTTAATGAGCCTAGTATTAATCAGTGCAGTGCTGTATTCAGGCAGGCAGTTGCGCTGTATCGGTATCGGGGCAGAATGAGGTGTGAATAGTGGATATTAAAGCTGGCTCACTCTGGGACATGTCTGGTAAGGGTTCTGCTACAGCATTAGTCACAACGCACAGGGAGAATTTGGATGCTTTGTTTATTTACAGTAGCGTTGTTTGTTTGTTTTTTAATTATGGTTGGATAACAATGATACATTTCTCATGCTTTAGAGGGGCTGTTTCGGTTTAATTTAGATGTTGATACGGAGGGGTTTGCTTTGTATTTATTTGTATTTGTGTTTAGTTACTGTCTGCGTGAAGTTCTCTTCTGAGGACTCGCACATGTGTTTAGGATGTGTCTGAATGTGAAAGTGTGTTTTGTTTGGGTTTTACCTAAGCATTAACACTGTGTGTGTGTGTGTGTGTGTGTGTGTGTGTGTGTGTGTGTGTGTGTGTGTGTGTGTGTGTGTGTGTGTGTGTCGTTGTGTGTGTGGCAGCGAGGAGGCGTGCCGGCATGGATTCACGGTGATCGTCGACACACGGGGCTCCCGGTGGGACGTGATCAAGCCCCTGCTGAAGACGCTGCAGGACTCCTTCCCCCGCTGCGTCCACACCGCCCTCATCATCAAACCCGACAGCGTCTGGCTCAAACACCGCAGCTCCCTTGGCAGCACCAAATTCGAGTTTGAGGTAACACACTCACCGTTATTAACACACTCACACTTATTAACACACTCACCCTTATTAACACACTCACACTTATTAACACACTCACACGTATTAAAACACTCAGACTCATTAACACACTCACCCTTATTAACACACTCACCCATATTAACACACTCACACTTGCACGCAGATGTAGTGTGTGTGTGCTCCTGACACGGAGAGCTCTAGGAAAGAAATCTGTCATTCACTGAAACTAAGTAAGATGAATGAGTACATGGACTTGGAGAAAGGTAACAGCAGTTGACTCTCTGAGCCTGTGCTGTGTCTGGCTGTGTTTTTCACACGGAGTGGTGAAAGTACCGCAGAGACATGCACAGCTCTGTGTGTGTGTGTGTGTGTGTGTGTGTGTGTGTGTGTGTGTGTGTGTGTGTGCGCGCGTGTGTGTGTGGGTGCGTGCGCGTGTGTCTGTGTGTGTGTGTGTGTGTGTGTGTCATTGCAGTGGAAAAGTGTTAAAATTAGAGCGCCTGCCCTCTTTCCCACTGCCTGTGGGAGCCTGAGAATCATTAGGATTAATTACGGGAGGTGGATTCAAAGGGTTGGCTATAAAAACCACTGCAATCTAAGAACCATGTAACCTTCTGCACTTGTCCACGTCATGTTTGAGATGTTGCCATGGAGAATTATGCATCATCTGTGTGGATTGTTTGCTTCTTGTTGCTGTCTCACAATGTTAAAATGGATTTAGAGCTACTTATCCAAAGACTTGTGTGTGTGTGTGTGTGTGTGTGTGTGTGTGTGTGTGTGTGTGTGTGTGTGTTTGGACCCTCATGACATTAACAAGTCCATCATCCTTTTGCTGTGTTATGAAAAGAATTTGGAATTTCATAGAGCATATTCCTTCTGTAATCAATAAAAGCTTTTTCAAGTTTCAGACTGAATGGACACCACACATACACATACACACACACTCTCACATACACTCCCACAAGTGCGCACCCACCCCCACACACACACACACACACACAGACACACAGACACAGACACACAAACCCTCTCTTTCACAGACATACAGACTCAGAAATCAGAAGTAAAGCAGATGGAGTGTGGTTGTGTGTGGGCGTAGCATCAGCTCTCAATGCTGCACCTCTTGTTTAGCTCCACTCACTCAGAAGAACTCACTCAGACAGAGTGACTCACACAGCAAGCAGCTTCCAGCTACCAGCCAAACCACACCTGCATCTACCTGCATCACAGCACAGCATCCTCGTATCAAGATTAGCATCAGCAACGGCCGAATTATCTTCACTGTACATTGTTATTACAACAACAGTAGCATCGATACACATCACATTGTCATCACCCTGTTTCAAACTATCAGACCACAACACAACCTCATCATCTCCTGTATCACAGCATAGGTAACATTAACAGCAAGAATGTGTGTGTGTCTGTGTGTGTGTCTGTGTCTGTGTGAGTGTGAGTGTGACTGTGAGTTGGCTAGAAATTTAGCGTGGCAGTAGTTCTACTTTCAAATTTGGCTCCAATTGCAGAAGCTCCAATGACATCAAGTCTGTTCCTGACAAACAAAGACGTGTGACGTGTCGGGGTCCTGGCCTTCCTATATATGCACACACGCGTCCCTCTCTCCTCATTCTGCTTCTGGTCACTCACAAGAAAAGCTCCCCTCTGCAGCTCTTGAGTGGATATTTGGCTAGTTCACAGGAGGAACTGTCAAGGATACTGTGAGTTCGGAGACAGAGTTTCCAGCCTGTGGTTGCTTCCCAACTATCCTAGCAGCTAGCTGCAGTGGTTAGCTACCCAGCTTCTACCCCACCGCAACCGTCATTTACGCGCTAAATTGCTTGGCTAGTGTTCTGTTCCCAACTTGTGTGCTGCTATGCTAACTCATACGTTCTCTCACTCAACCATTTCTCCCTTTCTTCAAGGGCCATCATATTCTGGTCCGGTCAGACAACACCAAAACAGTGGACCCTCCATTATGCACTGTTGTCTCAGACGAAAGGGGAAATGTATCATCCTCACCCAGAGGCCTGGGCCTGACCCGAGAGAGGTCGAATCTCAGCCCCCCGGCCCCCCCAAAGGTGGTCTCCACCATACAGAGTGCTAGGGCCCACTCCACTAGATGTTTGTGTGATTGGAAGTGGCAGGTGTTTGAAAGATGGTGTGATGAATGGCAGCGAGTGCCATTGCAGTGCTCTGTGGCAGATGTGTCATGCTTCCTTCAGGGCAGGGCCTTTTCCACCATCACAGTGGATGCTTCATCTTCTGCTTCAACGCATCAGCTTCATGAAGGGGGCACACCGGCCACGACTGGTTTCCAGGTCCTTAGTGCCGCTGTGGGTTCTGGGTGCTGTGCTTGATGCCCTATGCCAGAGTCCATTTGAGCCTATTGAGCCCTTAGACGTGAAGACCCCATCTTTGAAAACAGTGTTTTTGTTTGCCCTGGCAAGCGTGTGAGTGATCTCCAGTTGTTTTCCAGTTTTCACCAGGAGCTGATAAAGTGCTTATGTCTGAATCAGGCCTTCGTGCCAAAACTGTGATACGCTGGAGCTAGCAGCTCTCTGCTCTCCTCCTTCTCCCTCAGCTGAAGAGAGGAGGCTGCAGGCACTGTGTTCTGTGCAGGCGTTTTGCATGTATGTGGATAAGACAAGATCATGGCGCAAAGGAGACTTGCTGTTTGTCTCTTGGGCAACCCCTCTCATTAGAGGCATGCCTATCTCTCCGCAGCTCTTCTCCCACTGGGTGGTAGAGGTGATCGCTATGGCACATGTGAGTTGAGGTCTGCATTCCCCAGTGTCGTTACGGGCACACTCCACCAGGGGGCACGGCTACGTCAAGGGGATTGTTTCCTGGCATATCTCTTCAGGAGATTATGGCCGCCGCCTGCTGGGCATCGTCTGATACATTTGTAAGATTCTACAGACTGGATGTAACTAGGCCTTCTCTGGCACATTGAGGTACTGCTACTGGCCCCAGCTAGTGCCACCAGGGGGAGACAGAGTTGCCATGGGTCAGAGTGATCGGGGATGCACTTCCTCACAGCACTGGCCTCTGGCAGATCAGCCCTGGTGGGTGTGTCTGCAAGGTGGGAGCTGCCCATATCTTCCCATATGTGAGGTACAGAGTGAATTTTTGAAAAAAGATATTAAGGTTACTTTTGTAACCCTGGTTCTTTGAAGTGTGAGTGAGTCAACCAGTCTTGCTGCACAAACGAACAGGATACGGGGTGTGCGTGCGTGTGTGTGTGTGTGGGTGTGTGTGCGTGTGTGTGCGTGCGTGCGCGTGTGTGTGTGTGTGTTTGTGTGTGTGTGTAGGAGGGGTGGGACCCCAGCACAACACAAGTCTTTGTCTGTGTCAGGGACAAACTTGGTGTCATTGGAGCTTCTGTGATTGGGAGCGCACATACCTCAAGCAAATTCTCAAAGAACCAGAACCATTGTATTGGAAAATGAAGAAAATGGAAAAACAGAAAAATAGAAAAATACATCTAGCCTCTTGACACCAAGCCATACTACCCTTTTGTTCCACAGTCCTTTTGTCTAGACCCAAGCCTCTGTTCCCTGCATTGAGCACACTCAAGGTCCCTGCTTAGAGCAGCGCGAGGGAGGAAGGCAGAGAGAGGCAGGGAAGGCGTACACACAAGCGTCAGTCTCCAAGGCACTTACTTATTTACCTGTCTTCACATTGACACAGCCAGCAGCTCGCTTCACTCCTCTCTCCTTAAAAAGGGTAGAAAAGGACTGGACTATGAGATCCACGGCTGACACTCTTAACTGACACTCGTAAGCGTTGATCCACTCAAGCATGGTGCTGATTTGGGGTGCGCTCTCCAAGGTCCTGAAACTCCTGTGGGATCCCGAGTACTGCTTGGGGTACCACAGTATGTGTTATGAGGTTATGTGTGTGTGTTTGTGCGTGTGCGTGTGTGTGTGTGTGTTAATGTTGTTCTCTTGTCTCCAGACCTACATGGTGTCGGTGGAGGAGCTTTGTGAGCTGGTGGAGCCGTCTCAACTGACCCCAGACCTGGGCGGCAGCCTGCATTACAACCATGAGGCCTGGCTAGAGCAGCGCGTGGCCTTCGAAAGCTTCAGTGCCGATGCAGCCCGTGCCCTGAGCCGCCTGCAGGACGCGATGGACCCTCAGCAGCAGCAGCGCCCTCTGGCGGGCGAGGCGGGCAGTGCGAGGCGCAGCATGGAGGAGCTGGCACTGCTCAGGAGCCGTGTCACTGACGGCGACCTGCGTGAGCTGGAGGCAGAGGGCCGGCGCCTGCTGCAGCGTCTCCACGGCAACGACGCCCACGGCCTGGCGCCTAAGGTGTCCGCCCAGGTGGAGCGCGTGCAGGATGCCAGGCTGCACATGCACCAGGTGTGGCAGCTGCAGAAGCACCAGGACCAGAGTCTGCAGCTGCGCATGTACGAGCAGGATGTTCAACAGGTATGTGTGTGTGTGTGTGTGTGTGTGTGTGTGTGTGTGTGTGTGTGTGTGCTCAATTGTTGTGTATTCATACCCTACTGGAGGTTTATTATAGTGCACTCATCCTCTTTTCTCCTCTCCTTTCTCCCACATTTTCTCTTTTTTATCTCTTTCTCCATTCTCTCTGTGTTCCTCTTTTTCTCTCTGTCTCTCGTTCTCTTCCCCCGTTCTTCATTGCTCTCTTTCTCTCTCTCTCTCTCTCTCCCGCCTGCAGATGCTGGACTGGATTCTGCACAATAAGACTCTCCTGCTGTCCAGCCACTCAGAGATCGGTGCTGACCATCAGCACGCCCTAGAGCTGCAGGGTGACCACAGCCACTTCGCCCTCAGCTGCATGGTGAGCACCAACTAGCACACACACACACACACACACACACACACACAGAACCCTGAGAAGATCTCACCTGAGAGTGCACAGACCTCGCAATTATATGACGCAGTGCAGTTGGACACATCAGCTCACGTTGTAATGACAGTTGTAACCCCTGCCATGCAGACGTCAGCACAGACACACAGCAGCGACTCGGACGTCACACACACAAGCACATGACAGGTGCTCCCCCATAATCACAGGTGCAGCCAAGCCTCTCAGCTGCCATGTTACATGACGGCTCTTCAACCCTCATCATCTCTGACACGGTCTCTTCATTTCCCACCCACCCACTCTCTCTCCCTCCTCCCCTCTCTCCCTCCCCCTCTCTCTCCCGCCCCCACTCTCTGTATTTTTATGAGAACGTCGACCATTTCTCTCTCTCTCTCTCTCTCTCTCTCTCTGCCGTGTGTATGAATGCAAGCACTGTGTGTTTCTCTCTGTCTTTGTAGGATGTGTACGTGAGCCATATAGCTCTGTCTCTGTCTCTGTGGGATGTGTGCGTAAGCTGCACGTATGTCTCTGTCTCTGTAGGATGTGTATGTGAACGTGAGCCGTATCATGTCACTGGGGAACCGTCTGCTGGAGCTGGGCCACTCGTCTGCCCAGCAGATCCAGCAGCTGTCTGCGCAGCTGGAGCAGGAGTGGAGGGCCTTCGCCGCGGCCCTGGACGAGCGCAGCTGCCTGCTGGAAGGCGCTGCAGCCTTCCACCACCGGGCCGAGCAGGTCAGCACCACCTCAGAGCTCACTTTATCTCTCCATCTCCCTTTCTCTGCCTAGCTCTCTTTCTCTATCGCTATTCTCTATCGCTATACCTCTCCGCCTAGCTCTGTCTCTCTATCGCTCTACCTCTCCGCCTAGCTCATTCTCTCTATCGCTCTACCTCTCCGCCTGCTGGAGGGCTCTGCAGCCTTCCAGTAACCTGAGACGTCACGTTATCTCTGTCTGTATGTTTCCTTCTCTTTGCTTCCTCTCTCTGTGTCTCTGTCTTTCTCTGTCTCTGTCTCTGTGTCTGTGTCTCTGTCAATGGTTGCGGTGCTCTTACTCGTATTCACTATACATGGGTACTGGGTTGGAGAAACATGGTGACAATTTGAAGATCATATTCTTTTGTGGTCTGACATGCTCTGATGTTGTCTGATTTAATCTCCTCTGGTCTGGTGTGGCGTGGTGTGGTCTGGTCTGGTCTGGTGCGGTGTGGTCTGATCTGGTGTGGTGTGGTGTGGTGTGGTGCGGTGTGGTCTGATCTGGTGTGGTGTGGTGTGGTGTGGTGTGGTTTGGTCTGATCTGGTGTGCTGTGGTGTGGTGTGGTGTGGTGCGGTGTGGTCTGATCTGGTGTGGTGAGGTGTGGTGTGGTTTGGTCTGATCTGGTGTGCTGTGGTGTGCAGTACCTGAGCAGTGTAGGCTCATGGAGAGAGGCGTGTGGGGAGGAGAAGCTGCCCTGTGAACTGCAGGACCTGGAGGACGCCATTCAACAACATCAGAACCTCTACGAGGTCTTCAGCACTGCATATACAAAGGTCAGATGCAGTTACACCCCTCAACCCCCCCCCCCCCCCCCCCCCCCCCCACACACACACATAGCGCCAGAGCATCTACAAGCAGACAGAACTGCATGTGTAGCCTAACTGAAAGCTTTGCCTTTTCTGTAAAATCTATTTTCCAGTTCCCTCACTGAATCCATATTCATTATCTCACACACTCGGTACCAAATGAAATCCATACTCTGATTTGTAATACTATCCCACACATATTTCATGTCTCTCTCTTTTTTCTCTTTCTCTCTCTCTCTCTCTCTGTCTGTCTGTCTGTCTGTCTGTCTGTCTGTCTGTCTGTCTGTCTGTCTGTCTCTTTCTCAGGTGAGTCAGGAGGGGAAGTCTCTGCTGGATCGGCTGCAGCGGCCCCTGGCTGTAGCTGGTGCAGACTCACAGTCGCCCTCTGCCAGCATGTCACAGACAATTCGGGCGGTGCTGGAGGTGGTGCACGAGGTGCTCCGACAGCAGAGAGAGCTGGAGAACGCCTGGCAGCAGCGCAAACTACGCCTGCACCAGCGTCTGCAGCTATGTGTGTTCCAGCAGGATGTCAAACAGGTGAACAAATACACACACACACACACACACACACACACATACAGACCCACACACACACACACACACACACACACACACACGTACATACAGTGGGGAAAATAAGTATTTGACCCCCTGCCGATTTCGCAAGTTTGGCCACTTGCAAATAAATGTGTGATCTATAATTGTAATGGTAGGTCTATTTTAACAGTGAGAGACAGAATATCAACAAAAACATCCAGAAAACTGCATTTAATAACAGTTATGAATTGATTTGCATTTGTCGCAGAAAATAAGTATTTGAACCCCTAGCAAAACATGACTTAGTACTTGGTGGAATAACCCTTGTTGGCAAGCACAGACGTCAGACGTTTCTTGTCGTTGGTCACCAGGTTTACACACATCTCAGGAGGGATTTTGGTCCACTCCTCTTTTGCAGATCCTCTCCAAATCCTTAAGGTTGCATTTTCAATGGGAGGGAATGAGGGAATGAGGTTCAAGCCCAATATTCCACGGTACATGGCCCCATCCATAGTCCCCTCGATGCGGTGGAGTCGTCCTGCACCCTTGGCAGAGAAACAGCCCCAAAGCATAATGTTTCCACCCCCATGCTTGACGGTGGGGATGGTGTTCTTGGGGTCATATTCAGCATTCTTCCCCCTCCAAACGCGGCAAGTCGAGTTGATGCCAAAGAGCTTAATTTTGGTCTCATCTGACCACATCCTGTCTCCCAATCCTCCTTAGAATCATTCAAGTGTTCATTGGCAAACTTCAGACGGCCCTGTACATGTGCTTCCTTGAGCTTTCTTGCTGTTTGGTAGGGGTTCAAATACTTATTTTCTGCGACAAATGCAAATCTTAGTTATAAAATGCAGTTTTCTGGATGTTTTTGTTGATATTCTGTCTCTCACTTTTAAAATAGACCTACCATTACAATTATAGATCACACATTTCTTTGCAAGTGGCCAAACTTGCGAAATCGGCAGGGGGTCAAATACTTATTTTCCCCACTGTATATACATACACACATCTTTCAGTCTTAGACCTGTTTATGTACAGACATAAGTTTTGCTCATGACTGAAATATATTTGACTGTAAATGCATGTGGTCAGATAGTACAATGCTCTTCCATCGCCCTCTGCTGGTGATTAGACTGAGAAACTAAGCAACAGATGTATTGCATTTCTGATTGGATGTATGACGTCTTGTTGATGATATGTCAAAATGTGTGTGTGTGTGTGTAGGTGATGGACTGGATTGAGGACCACGGTGAGGTGTTCCTGTGTAAACACACAGGTGTGGGGAGGTCCCTGCAACGAGCGCGAGCCCTGCAGAAGCGCCAGAAGGACTTTGAGGAGGTGGCTCAGGTCAGCATGGCATGCCTCAGGCCTCTACTCAGTCAGGGTGCCTGTTAAAGTAGAAAAGTCTTACCATATTAAAGTAGAAACATTTTTACCATATTAAAGTAGAAAAGTCTTACCATGTTAAAGTAGAAAAGTCTTACCATATTGACGTAGGAAAGTCTTGCTATACTCAGAATGTTTTTAGTGTAGTACATGGTTTTGTATTATAAAGGCCCATGAGTATTTGAAAGGGCTATTATCAGAGATCTGATTTGACCCCTAAC